>NC_056732.1:1287686667-1287754167 GCF_019279795.1 Protopterus annectens
TATACAAGCAATGTTTAATGTGTCCCTGGTTTTTGGCCTTTTCAGCCCCCCAATAAATTTGGCTTTTTCCAGATTTCTTGTGCTGCAAAGTTGAGATGCAGTTGAGTATTGAATAGATTTTACAAGGAGCTGAGAGCTGCAGGGAAAGAGAAGTTTAGTGCTGCTTATGGAAAATCAGCTTGCAATGTTAATAACACAACAGGTTATGTACTTGTCTTTGATCCAGAAGGTTGTTGGTTCTACTCCCACAAGGAGTGAATGCTGCTGTACTGAAAAAGTTGATACTAACTATGAGCCTGTTATCTATTTGCCATCCATTTCCTATTACAATATTACTAGCTTATTTTTAATGTAATTTAGGCAATTTATTCCTCAGGGGCATCAGACACTTTATTGTTCGATGAAACCATGAAATATAAAGGTGACTGCTAGCAGCAACCTCTTCATTACAAATTTATTTAACGTGGAATTATTTAGATGACTTTTTTTTACTACTTCAGAGATTGTGCATATTTACTGATAATGGTGAACTGTAGAATTGTGCATATTTACTGATAATAGTGGACTGTAGCAGTTTGAGTAGACTTTTATGATGGAAATGTTCTGAATTGGGCAGTTTTGTTTCATTGTTTACTGGAAAAATTTTCAAAGCAATAGGAAGGTGTATCAAAGAGCACATGTATGTTTCATATGCAAGGGACCTATGATTTGAAAACAGCCCAGAATTAATTTTATCTGCCACAGGTAAAATGTATTTTCTTTGAATGTGGGTTTTAATGTTGTTTTAATGAATGTGAGTTTCAAGGGCAGAGAAGTTTTAATGCCAAGTTTGTTTAGCAGATGTCTTAGTGTTTGTGCTGTAAAATGCAAAATAAAACTTTCAAATGAAGTTCAAATCATCATAGAAGTAAATCAGTATGCACATTAGTGTTTATGGTAAATGGAGTGAAATAGCAAAGTAATGAATCATTGGAATGGTTGCAGGGGAGGCTCCATTCGACCATGGTTTTGTGAGGGGGAAGGGTGGCAAACTTAGACAGCCCCAGCTGAACTATATCTCCCAACTGTCTAGATTTTCAAAGAATTAATGGGTTTTGCTTCTTATTTTTGGTTTGTTCCTCATAAAATTTGTGGTTTTCTGGCAAATCATTTAGGAATTAAGTCACTAAATAATGACACACTAGTTTCAGACTTCATAACCTACAGAAAATGCATGCTAAAGTAAGACCTGTTCTATCAACTGTCCCAGTTTATACAAGAGCAATTTTAGTACTGTTTATATGTTCCCCAATATATTTGGCCTTGTCCATATTTATTACATTAACAGGTTGAGTACATGCCAATTGCTTAATAGAATTAGGCATAGCCAACCCTCTCAACTGTCCCTGAATTTGGCTCAAAATGTTGCTCATCCCCTAATAATCCCTCTGCAAAATAGCAATTTTGGAAGAAAACATGGAGGGTTTATAATTAAGAAATAACTGTAATAATCAGAGTTATAGATTACTTTTATTTCAGAAATGCATGTAGACTCTTTTATTTTGTCAGCTGCTCAAGTTAGCAGTACTAATATTAAAGTGCCCCTTCTTTGACAGGTTCCCAGCTGTATTGTGTGGCTATTTTATATTGTTGCATCACATTTTTTTTCATAAAATTGTGTTTTTTTTTGGCAAATTAGTGGTAAATCATTAAAGACTGAAGTTAGAAAATAATGACAGGCATTTGAGTTTCAGATTTCATATCCTTCAGAAAATTCATACTAATGCAAGACCTACTATTCTATTATCTTTCTAAGTTTATAAGAACAATATTTAAACATTTTCCTTATTTTTGGGCCTTTGTCCCACTTCTATGTATGGCTTTGCCCAGATTTCTTGCCCTGAGGGTGAGAGGTATGACAAATGTGTTAGTGCCAATCACCGTCAGCCAGAGACATTTCAAATTGTGACATACTTGTTGCACCCCACTACCCCATGTAGTGACTCTAGATGTGTCCAAGCAAAGGAAGGAGCAGTTATGCAGTGTAAATGTGCAGCGTATCCCCCCATACAAGGTAGACACAAGTACTACAGTGGCTTTTCATCTGCTCTTGATTTTGCAGAATGGTCTGGTTTCTGTCATATTTTTGTACTGTTGATTTATGCTATTACTCAAAGTGCCTGTTGCTCTGTGTTTTAAGTAGCAATGCTTTAATGACCATCAAGTAAGCTTGTCTGAGATCATAACGTGCAAGTAAGCTTTAATAAGCATACTGTTAAAGAATTGCCAACATTGAAGCCTTGTTGCCATACAGAGAATACTTAACTAGATAATGTATAAACATTGGATATTGAAATGCATATGACAGTATTTGTAGTAAAGGACAGGATTACATTATTTTAAGAAGCTCATTACACTTGTTGGAGACTTCTAGTGATCTCTGTGGGCTTTACCAGTAAACTAAACAGAATGCCATTCATGTGTGGTCCATAACCTGTACAGTAATAATTTAAGCAATGTATCTTGAGCTTGTTTCTTGTTTGCTTTTCATTTTTACTTTGATCGTGTTTTCTCCATGAAACAAGTAGATAGTTGTCAGGCAGCAGGTCTGTTTTGGATAAGAAACATTTTTACAAGTGGGGGCATCACAGAGAATGCTACTTTCAGCATGTTACTTGGTGCTTTAATAAAGCTGAATATAAATTATAATTAGAACTGCAGGCAAGGAGAAGTAGTTTGAGTTGAGTGCTGGTTGTTTTTCTTATACTTGATTTTGACTGGCATTCCGTAATGTATTTAAAAAGTAATTGATTTTTTCATGCCTCACAACATTTTTGTTTCCATCTAGATATTAAGTAAGCTGTCTTGCAGCCAATGCATTTAAATATTTTTATTCTTTTATACTTCATTTGTCTTGATTGGACTCTCATAATGAGGGTTTGGCACCCAGGGCAGCATATTTAATTAAAGTTAGTTTTTGTGGTTTTGAGCATAGCCCCTCCCCTTTCTAGTTGGCCGCACCTCTTCCTATTGACCCCACCCATTCAGCTATCCCCTGCAGCCCCCCTTTGATTTGAAGTCACCAGCCGCCACTGTTAATAAGTCTATCCATTCCAATACAGTTTTACTGTGTGCCACCAAAAAAATGCCATATTCAGTTTTTAGCCTTTTTCCCAATGCTGTGACTTAAATCTAGTGCTTTTATGTTTTCTGCAATGACATGTGTAATGTGCCACTTTCTGTAAGCCAAATACTATGACTGTAAAGCTTTGTAAAAACTGCTGGAGCTATTACTCTGTTGATCTTTAGGAAAACTTTATTTTTTCTCATTGTGTAATGTATAATGCTGTAAATAAAAATGCATATAAAACTTTTGGTGGGCTTTCCCCCAAGGCCTCCATTGGAAGACCCAGTCAGACATTTCTATTAAAAAATGAAAATAAATAAATAGTGCTGGGATAACCTCTAAAGTACAAACCATAAAATATTGTAACTGGACTTTTAATCCTGACAAACCTGAAAAATAGCACAGGTACATGACTTAGAACACATCTTAAAGTATGGCTACAATTGAAAATGTTAAAAAAGTTAGTAGTAAAATGGCCTTAACCAACTTTTCCTAGTAATTTAAGAAATTGGCTTGGCTATAGCAACATGATCCCAATATCTTTGATAAAGCAGTCATTGTCATGATGTAGTGTCTGCAATGAATTCTATGTTTCTAATTCTAAACCTACAATGGATATGCCATCATCTATGAAACAGCAAGAAGGGAGTATTGATGTATTTCAAATACGGAGAGAGGGGTCTCTTTGCTAAGTTCTTTGTACTTATACTGAAGAGCATGTTAGTAGCAGAAATGCAAAAACTGAAGAAGAGTGAAATTCATACCTCAAATGAAGTCTGTACGGACAGTGACAAGACTACAGCTTGTAAAATTGAGTTAGCATTATAATATTGTCATACTGCTAACCAGGCGATGTGCACTTTATTTGTAGAGACAAGTAAAGTTCAAGAAACGCTATCCTGGATGTATGATTACCCTTGTGAAGGGTCCTATGGTATGTAAGTATGAGAACATTAGCAACCTAAATTTAGGTGTAGTATGCATTCATGATGATAGAAAAAGAATGCCCCTCATACATGTAGAAATGTAGGTATTTCTCAGAAAACTTGCACTCTATGGTTATTACCTCTGATTTGACTCGGTCCATTAGACAAAAAAATCCTATTTTGTAAAGCAATATGGAAATGTGGAAGAAGGGAGAATCCGTAAAAGCAGTGTAGCAGACTGATACAGCCATTCTGCATAAAGGCTACTGTTTGGTTGTATTTAGGTGGTAAAAAGGATCCTGTTTATTATTATAAACATGGATCATAAATAAAGCAACAAAAACCCAAAAGTGTAAAGAGATGCCAGGATAGGGACCAGAGGTGTAGCTAGATCAACTGGTGCCCTGGGCAATACACAGAGTGATGCATTCCAACCACAAATTAATAACCCAAAAAAAGTAAAAGAAAAAAAAAACTACATTTATTAGCATACACACATACGCATGCACACACACACACACACACACACACACACACACACACACACACACACACACACACACACACACACTCACTCATATGTTTGGGCATCTCAAGGCATGTGTGCATGCACACACATTTGCATACACAGACATGTACATCCCCCCCACACACACACACACACACACACACACACACACACACACACACACACACACAAGTAGATGGGCAAACTCTTTGCCCGTGATTATGATTACACACACACACACACACACACACACACACACACACACACACACACACACACACACACACACACATACACTTAAAGCAAATACATTCATTTAAGCAGTCACAATATCAACCACATCTGTTTAAATCACTGCCAGCACTGCAATCATGCTTGACTGGCAACTCACTGGCCATCCTGATCATGCCCACTGAGATTTTTCACCTCAGATATCCATGCCCTTCGCTCTGCCCTAGTGGCAGTATTGACAAGGGCTGAAAGTAAACTGACAGTCCACCCCGAAGTATGATTCATTAAAAAAACAGAAGCAGAAGTCTCCACAAATGCTTATAAGAAGCATTATTACAGAAAGAGAGAGAGAAAAATTATATGAAGGGCACCTATATCAAGACCCTCAGAACAAGCTGAGCACTGAAAGTCAGCTAAACGGGGTGAGGCAAAGCTCTGAGATTATTTCTGCTAGAGCTGTGCAGTGAGCTCAAGTGAAGGCAGACTCAAAGCAACAGGTATCTGTAAATAAATAAAGAAGAAAAATAAATACAAGTTTTGTTCGGAGATACCCTTTGCAGAGGGTGGGCAACCTAGGGAAGGAAAAGAGAGAGGCTGGTTTCCATTCTGGTTAGAGCAATCTACTAGAAGAAGAGAACTCAAGAGGCTTATAATTAAAACAAGACAAGTAAATCAGAAAGTGTTTTGTGTAAAACATTCCTTTACAGGCAAAGATACAGAACAAGTTACAGTCTAAGTGTTTTTGGAGAGAAAACTATAACTTCCACCTCAAGACAATCTAGTGAAGAGAGTAACTCTGAGTTTGTAGACTTACATGTAAGGTATATAAACTATAAAAAGCATAATGTTAAGTTGACACTTTAAACTACAGCAATAAGGAAGATAACCTAGGTTGTAGAGGAAGATAAGAGGGCAAGTTGCTCGTATTAATTCTTAAACCTATTCTGAATTAAAAAAAAAAAATATATATATATATATATATATATATATATATATAGAGAGAGAGAGAGAGAGAGAGAGAGAGAGAGATTTACACACCCACATATATAAATATGCATATATAAATATATATGTGTGTGTGTATGTGTATATATATATATATATATATATATATATATATATATATATATATATATATATATATATATATATATATATATATATATATATATATAAATATATATATATATATATATATATATATATATGGGTTCACTACACATTACCAAAAACCCATAATCCCGATGTCCAGAATACCGAGCCTATATTACCTAATGCCCATAAACCTGAGATTTCACAATACCGACGCCCACAATACCGTAATGATGAAATACTGACTACAACTGCTGAAGTATAACAATGCCGTACATATGCCGTCAGTAATTTAGTAAATGTTAGTAAGTCAGGAAAATAGTGCACTAGCAGATATAGTAACAATGTTATTTACACGTCAACAGACCTGGAAGTATAAAAGTGGGTGTAACAGAATGTAAGCTGTTCAATGGCTGACATTGCAGGGATGGCAAACCCAACCTATGATGCGCCTGGTAGTGTTGGTGTGCTTTATCCACGCCTCAGATCACAAAAATGTAAGGAGGTGCTCATTATAGATGGGTACGTTTATCACTTATAACGCAAGACCAGTAGCAAGCGTTACTGGTGTTGTAAATTTAAAAGAAGCAACACATGCAAGGGTCGAACAGTCACTGATTCACTCTCTGAGGGTGAATTGCTGAAGAAATCTATGCTTCATAATCATGTGGCTGATCTGTTCGAAGTAGAACACTACAGCGTTTGTGGATCACTCCGTGACAAGGCTGCTATATCCAGGGATTCTCCCTGTTTACTAGTGGAGGATGCGGTAGCATCCACCTCGCTCGTTTCAGGTTCCAAGCCTTCCAAATAGGAAGGCAATGCTTCAGCAAATATGGCGAGTTAGGTGTAAGACTGCAGGTGTGGTTCACATACCTAATTTGACACCGGGGACACTAGATGTAAGTAAATTCCCCTTACAAACCAGTGAATTTGTTTTGTAAATGGGCTAGTGACACAGGCTGAGGTACACATGTAATTGTGTTTAGTACAGTTAACAATCTAAACGATCTAAGTGTAGCAACAATTTGGATGATGGACGGAACATACTTCTGTAAGGGCGCTATGTGGCATCAATTATACAGTATTCATGGCATAGTTAAGTGTTGTGGCTATAGTAAATCTGTCCCGCTTATTTACGCTCTAATGTCCAAAAAGTCACTCCATGTATATAATATGTTGTGGCACTGTGTTTTACATTTGTTTGCTTGCCAGGAATTAAACCTGTCACTACAATATATCTTGTGTGATTATGAGGTAGCAGCCATTAAAAGTATTAGGCTTAACTTCACTGATGTTACTGCCAAGAGTTGCCTTTTTCACTTCGGCATGAATGTGTGGCGAAAAGTGCAAGAGCTAGGGTTAGGATCACTGTACAACAGATGCCGTGGGTTCCATTTATCTGTTAAGTCTTTGGTTGGACTCACATTCCTTGATGAGTCGGAAGTAATACCAATGTTAAGGAAGTTTACTACTAGGTCAACTGCCATTAGCAGGTTTCCACCCTTATTCCCTGTGACATTTTGGAATGTTTCTGAGTTGAACAGACTCTTTCTATCACAAACACAGAACTCGGTAGAGGCATGGCACCGGCGGTTGAAATGTTTACTTGGGGATAGGGCTAAAGATCTTTCTGTATTAATGACATGCCTTAGTAGAGAGCAGAATAGAGTGGATAGCCTTTGTGAGCAATTAGCAGCTGGATGTCCACCCTCTCCTAAACGTAGGTGTGTTGTAGAAAGACAGGAAAAGTTTCAACGGTTATTAAACAATAAAGCTGATTATTCGACCCTGGAGTTTGTGAGATGTATTGCAAGGCTACTTAAAATGTGAGATGTTATAGCTGCATATTAGGCGTTATACTGTTGTTGTTCCAGTATCTGTTTGCATTTTGTGATGTTACTACACTGTATAAGTCTGTTATTATGTTACATCAGTGTTACAGTAAAGTATGTTAGGGTCAAGGGATGGTGTTTAGATGTTACGGTGATGTAGGTTTGTTTTCATTATCTGTTTTCTGTCGTATGACAACTCAGGGTGTTCTTGTGCACATAGGAATGTGGTTTGGTGTTGGCTTATCACATGAACTGCTCGTCAATGCTGTCGAGACGTGGATTTTGAGATTGTGGGCACTCGATATTGTGGGCGTCGGTATTGTGAAATCTCGGGCTTGTGGGCATAAGGTATTGTGGGCTCGGTATTCTGGGCATCGGGATTATGGGTTTTCGGTAATGTGTAGTGAACCCATATATAGATAGATATATATATATATATATATATATATATATATATATATATATATATACACACACACACACACATACATGCATATATATATATATATATATATATATATATATATATATATATATATATATATATATATATATATATATATATATATATATATATATATATACACACACACACACACACACACACACACACACATACATGCATATATATATATATATATATATATATATATATATATATATATATATATATATATATATATATATATATACATATATATATATATATATATATATATATATATATATATATATATATATATATATATATATATATATATATATATATATATATATATATATATATATATATATTTAAAAAGAAACAGAGTAAGTAGAGACAAGGAAGGAATTCAATAGTTATTAAGTTATTACTGGGCAAAAACCTTATAGGATACTAGAAATGAAGATGGCTGAAAATCACAATTCAGGAGGTCATTTAGGAATGGACAGAAGTAAATAAAGAATGCTAGCCAAATTTTACTAGCCAGGCATGATAAAAGAAATAGACTTACGGTCATCTTAGCCAGAATACCATAAAACTGCACTTCATCCTGGATATAACAGTCCCTTAATTGTAACTTCTATCATAGAGGCACCATTTGAAAGTATTGTTATGGGACCAGTACTAAAATCTAGCAATGGGTATCAATACACACTCGTAGAATTGGACTATGCTACAAAGTTTCCAAAAGCAGTACTATTATGCAAAGTAAATGCTAATTTCCATAGTGTGCATGCCCGAAACGATATTTACTGACTGAGGCACACCACTTATGTCAAGGGCTGAATCAGTCATGATAGTTTTTAAGGTCAAACATTTGAAGACATCAGTCTTCCATCTGCAGATTGATGGATTAGTAGAAAGGTTCAATAAAACAGTGATGTCTATCCTAAGGATAGTTACTGAAACAAATGGCAAAAACTGGGCCATGTTATTATCCTACTTAATGTTTGCAACCAAAAATGTGCCACAAGAGTCAGTTGGGTTTACCCCTTTTCAACTTATGTATGGTAGGCATCCCAGAGACATGTTTAATGTTGAGAAGGACACAGGAGGAGAAGAGAAGACATTATTTAAAAGCGTGATAGAACAATACATTAATTTGCACCTACAGATGAAGGAGCATATGCAGAATATCTGAAGATGTAATGGTGAGCTTAATTAGAGAATTTAAGCTAGACAATCAAGTATGAGTTATTAGTATCCTCCATGCAGAAAAGTGGCTACGTAGCAAAGGGCATTTGATGTAATTGAAAGAATACATGCAACAAATTATAAGGTTTACAAGAAAAAACGACCAACCTGTGCTGTGTAAACGTCTCACAAAACAAATAAACCAGAGTAAAGCAGTCCAAAAAAGTAGAATGATGAGATGACACCAGGCTCTTAGCATAAAACGAACAATCTTTTATTTTAAAACAATATAAGTGCTTTCACACCTCTTGTTGCTTCTTCAGATGTCAGTATAAAAATACAGTCTCACACACAGCAATTTATACAGAAATTCAACTAGCAAAGCAACCAATTAAGCAATTATGTATTAAAAGAATGCAAACAATAAATGTAATAAAAATTAAAAAAAAAATAAGAAATAAACTTAAAAGTCAGCTAATGCACAAAAGTGTATGTAAAGCTCATCTAAAAAGTGAGCGTGTCTGTAACAAAGGTTTAAGGGGGACTTTATTATTTAGTCCTGAACCATAATCAGCCCTTAACCTAGCTATCCACTTGCTCTCTAAGCTTTCAGTGGCATTCTTAACATCACCCAACCTCTTAGTAGCTGCTAACTGTGCTAAAACTTGGAACTTAAAATGTGTGTGTGAAGTGAGCTTCCTATGTTTAGAAAGAGCACTGCACTCAGTACCATTATTTATATGTCTTAAATGTTCTGCTATACGTTCCTTCAACTGTCTATCGGTCTTGCCTACATAAAACTTCCTGCAGACAGTGCAGCACACTAAATAAACCACATGAGAAGAAGTGCAAGTAGCTTGAACATCAAACTCATACTGTTTAACCTGATCTGGATGTATAAACATACCAGTGGTGTCAATATATCTGCAGCACTTACAAGTATGACATGGTCTAGTCCCTTTATAAGTGGACCCCATTTTATTCCTAGTAGTTCTACCATCAATAAACTGTTCTGGATAACGAAGCATCTGTTTTAAAGATCGTTTCTTCTTAAAGGTAAAGTTAGGTTGTTCACATACTATATTTTTAAGATCATTATTTGTTGTTATAATGGGCCAATGTTTCCTTATAATATGCAAGACATACCCTGTAGTATAGGAATAAGTCATCAGTAGCCTGCATTTGCCATCATTCAGTCTCTTGGGGTGAATTGAAGATGGATTTGAAGAAAAGAAGGGCCTGCCTCTACCTTTTCTAACATCAGAAACGTTGTCCAGTTCTTGTACATTACACCTCTTGTAGCCCCTATGCACAAACTTATTCTCCAGGTCTTTCATTTCAGCCATAAAATTGCCATCATTGACATTCCCCTTAAGACACTAAGTCCTTGCCCTTGTACTATGTTATAAAATACAAATTTGGCGTGCATGCTTGTTTGGTGTAAAAAGTTGTTCCTGTAACAAGGTTTCCTGTACAGTGAAGTATCCATCTGTCCACTGCTTGAAACTCTGATAAGTACATCTAAGTAACTAATTTCTACCTTGGAATACTCAGCTGTAAATCTCAAAAATGTAGTACTAGCATTAATTTCTTCTATAAACTTAACCAACTCATCTCGTGTACCCTTCCAAATCAAAAATAAATCATCCACAAAACATCTGTAAAATAAAATGTGTGCTACGTATGTATCAACCAATATGTGCTTGAGTTCCCAGATGAGCATAATGAGATTGACATAGCTGTTGGCACAAATACATTATTATACAAAAACAATTCAAGTAAATAACAAAATAATTAAAACGTATTATCACTAACTATATGTTGTTCCATCAAATATTGTACCATAATGGTTGGTTTTGTATAATACATGCTTTACTTTGAGCTGACATGCCTCCATTTTGATTTTTGCAGAAATGTATTCAGCTAGTAGCCATGTAGCAGACTACCTGGAGGTACTGGGTGCCATAGACTACACGCAAATTCACATCAAAGCACCATCTGATGACCAGGGTAGGGTCTACATAAACTGCAAGGGCTTCCACTCCATCAACTGCCAGGTCATGTGCAATTCCCAGGGCATTATCATGAATGTGCGTGCTGGCAGCCCTGGAAGCTATCACAACTCCCACATCTGGGGTTCCTCACAGCTGTATCAGGGATTTGCCAGGGGGACATCCCATATGGCCATCTAGTGGGGGATGCTTGCTATGCACTGGAGCCGTGGATGATGACACCCATCAGAAATACACACACACACACTCAAGAATGCCATAATGAGGCACATGCACAAACCAGGATCATCATTGAGTGTGTGTTTGGGATGCTCAAGACACGGTTCCACTGCCTTGACATATCTGGTGGAGTCTTGCAGTACTCTCCAGCCACATATGCACTCATGTTCATAGTATGTGCCATGCTACACAATATGAACCTGTGGAAACAGCTGCAGCAGGAACAGCAGAGGGAAGGGCCACACAGCCCCCCCCCACCATTGCCAAGGTCCCCACAGGCACAGATGGACTCTGAGGAGGAACCTCCTGAGCCAGCTCTTGTAGGCAGATGGAGGCATGTCCACTATGGCCTGGCCTTGGCAAAGAGGCAACACTTAGCACACACACTGACACTATAGGCAGCCAGGGACTGACACCTCTCTTCAACTCGCACACACAGTAAAATGGATGACACACACATCACACTACCTGTAACTTACCATGTATAGGCAGTGTACTGCGTGCATCCAACATAGGCAGCCCTCAAGCACCATCCACACAACTGCCACAGGCACAAGGTAAGTCAGTCTTCTTAACAATAAATGATTGTATTAGTATGTTCTGGTCTATGGTATTGCTGCACGCATGCAAGGGAATTGGGTGGCCTACTGGGATAGCAGCAGATAACTGACAGCTATGTGGGAACATGAGGAAATGTTTGCCCAATACTGGCCTCCCCACACTATGTAGTAGTAGACAAGGTGACAAATTCCACTGCAGTATATGTGGGGGGGGCCAACTAACTGGGGGGTCATAGGTCACAGGCATGGATGTCAGTGTGGGGGTCCCATACTCACCCCTCAGCCTCACCCAGCAAGTCAGCTGTAGAAAACCATAAAGAAATGTCTGGCAAAGACCCACAAATGGTGGCAATGATGACATACCCCCTATAGTCTAACAGTGATAGCACAGCAGGTCTTGCAGTTGCAGTAAGGCTCCGAAGGGTAAGAAGTCTGAAACTCAAATGTATGCCATTACAATCTGACCTGTGGTCTTTAGTGATATGCCTCTAGTCCCCAAGACAGGGCACAATAGTATGCTAAATGGAACCAAATGTAAAGCAAATATCAGCACAGTCTGTGAAAATGTGTACAGTTGACATGTGTGCCCCCCCCTACATTCCCATAGAAATGCAGTAACATGTATGTGTGCAGGGAAATCGCAGCAGAGCACACATTGCCAGGACTTTCCCAATACACATGATAACTTGTTGCATGTCCACAATATGCACGGTTCAGTGAGCTAGGTATATGTGTGGTTAATACTGTCAGGATTTGACCAGCACATACTCCCAGCTGTTGTGTTGTAGTAGCCTAGGTACAGTGCTGTCTTTGACAGGGCTATGTTCAGACAACTGCAGAGCCAACTATTATGCATGTCAGCTACACCTACGGTAGGAGATGTACACACTGTCCAGATGCCAATATCTGGTAATGCAGGAAAGCTGTACAGGTCATGGACAGGGGGCCAAACATATGGACAGTACATAGCTTGGAGTAACCTACACAGTGCCTACCATACCTCTCAACTGTACAGACCTATTGTAGAATGTCCAGATTTTTGCATCATAATTGTGGTCTCTATAACATGAAATAGTGGTTGCCTGGCAATTAATTGGCAAATCAAGTAAGACTAACGTCACAAAATAATAAGATTGTAGTGTCAAACTGCATACCCATAGAAACATGCATGCTAATGCAAAAACCTGTTAATGAATCACCTTTCTAGGTTTGTAAGGCCAATACTTAAAAATGGTCCCTACATTTAGGCCTTCGTCCCCCAGTCACTTATGGCTTTGTTCAGATGTCTGGCTCTCAAAAGTTGAGGTACCTGAAGGTCAGTGTACTGCCAGTGTATAAAAGGCTGCCACCTTTCTGTGTCAGTACTGACAACATGTCAGTGGCCAACAGCCATACCCCCTAGAATGACACAAGTTGTCACAGAAGGAGCACAAGTATGCCTTGTATATCTCTTCTGCTTGTCCTAACATTGCATTTGCCTGCCAACTATTTGCCAAACAAGAAAGGGTTATGTCAAAACACCAATGGCAGACAGTGGGGAAGCAGACATCAAACCCATAATAGCAAACAAGCTATTACCAAACCGGTCTCCCAAATGTCTATGTTTGGCAGAACATGATTAACAACCTGTGCCCATGTGTGGGTCTTTGTCTGGCTGTCATATTTTGGCCTGTGTAGATGTCAGACTGTGATGGTATGACAGCTAGGCCCACATGTAGCCTCATAATAACATTATAGCAACACAAACTGTCTAAAGAACCACAGCAAATGAAGTGGTGAAAGGACGGATAACCTGCTAAATAGGTACACTCAGAGGTGTGAAGTCCACAACTCTGTGTGCGATATAACGGCATGTACCCTGCCCACATCAGAATTGCAAATACATAACAGCAGCCACTGTGGCCAAAGCCTGTGACTGGACTACAGAAGGACAAAGAGACACACATAAGGGGTAGGGGAACCACTGGCCAGACAAATGGAGAATGTGCACACCAGAACAAATTGTGCAGTAACATAGGTGCCATGCAGTGTATGGAGTCAGTAAACATCACCTGCAAATACACAACGTACACCCATGTAGGTGGAGGTCTGCAACAAAACAAAACTCAAACAATGGACACCTCAGAGGAAAAATCACATGAGAACCCCACAAAACGACACACCACAGACCATGTAGACTCCACACACAATGGTCTTGCAAACACTGAGGCCTTACCCCAATCCCCAAACATCTACCCTACACAGATAGGCTAATAGCACTGTCCCACTACCCCATTCCATACAGACTCTGCTGAGGTGACTCCTGTCTGGCATACAAAGCAATGCAGACCCTGCCTTGATGGGACTGTAGCACATCTGGAGCTCAAGACCCACTCCATCAACCTGTAGGGGCAGCATCAACCTGGGCTGTGATATCAGTATGGCTTGTTGGTGTGACAGATACGTGTACCACACACACTCCCCCATCTGTGGAATACACTCCTTGTCAACAGCAAGCCAAGTGCCTCAATATCCCTAGTGATGTGCTCCCTGTATAAGTGCATGGGAAACACAGAAGACAGTCCTGTGATCCCACCTGTGTCCCTGCTGGACAGGGGGTCTGTGTGCTGACATGTCTTAACATGAGCTATACTCTCTTCTTCCTGGGTTAGAAGGGCTTTAGGGCCAGTACCCTACTAATGTCATAGCAAACCACCACCTATACACAACTGTCTGTCTGTAGTTCACCACATTACTCTGTACTGCTCTGCCACGGACATACCTGGAAGTCACAGTACTATGTGGAATATACTGCACATATAATGGACATGTCTGCACAGTAGAATGCACTCTGTACCCAAACCTCTGACAGCAAGACATCTGGACAAGGTCATAAATAAAAGTAGGACAAAGGCATAATGATAGGCACATGTAACTATTGCCCTTACATACTGAGAAAGTAAGTAGGATTGGGGGTTTTGTATTAGCAGGCATAGTCTGAAGGTTATGTAGTCTGAAACAGTAATGTCTGTCATTATTTTGTAATATCAGTCTGCAATTATATGCAACTAACTTGCCATAAAAACACAAGTTTATGTAGACTGAATGAAACTTCTAGGCAAACACCTGGACAATCTGCCAAAAAATGTACAGTTGAGAGGTATGGCCAGACTAGGATATGACTTCTCAGGTAAGAAAGATACCACACAAGCAGGAGATTCCCTTCAGTTTATCACCAAGTTGCTGGACTGTTTACAAAGCGTCATCAGTCAATCGGCTGTAGCCACACCTCCCAGCTGGCCTTGTTGGGCAAGAATGTATATAGCTAGGCTCATAATATTGGTCTGTGCATCATACATCTTGTATTCCTCTGGTAAAGCACTGTGATTATCTGAGGATGGCTGTCACTAGTTAATGACACAATACATTGCAGTGTCAGACTACAGATATGTAAGAAAATGTCTGCTAAACAAACCCAGTACCCCTAGGAAAGTTTTGTTTACTTCTGAGAGGTATAGCTGTAGCACACAAAGCCCTGGACTGGAGTACACCTATCTCTGGAATGGAGTCCCACTCTCACTATAGAAGGTCACACTGGGCATGCTCCTACACTTAGAGAATCATAGGCTATGTTGGAACCTACATCAGACTATATGACTGTATTGTGTATATATATGTCTTTGCATACAGACAGCTATGCACACCTTAACTGTCCCTGCACACACCCATCAGACAGGATTACACTCAGCTAGCTGTAGGTGGCCCCATATGTGACATATCTGCATCTGTTGCATGTGATACACAGACATATATATGGAAATACCTCTCAGGCCAAGACATTTGGAGATGGCTCAACAACATGGGGGACTAAGCTCCAGAATTGGGTACATATTATAAGTATTGCTGTTATACACATAGAGGATTGCTAGAGATTAACAGGGATTGTCTGGACATGCATTCTCTGCGTGACTTGACATCTGACAGTGATATGTCTCTGACATACCTCTCAGTTGTGCAGATGTCCACCGACTGCCCAGAGGTCTGCCTGTTGTGTTTGGTCTGTTCCTCAGACAACTTCTGTTTTTGTGAAATCAGTAGGATAATGTGAGGATTGTAGTCAGTAAATACTGACATCCATTAGTGTTTCAGACATCATATCCTCCAGGGATGTTATGTTATAACAAACTCTGTAACATCAGCAAATGTTTCGGTTTGTAACACCATTATGTGAGATAAGTCCCTCTTTCTGGCCCCCTGTCCCATAAGTATGTCATGCTTTGTCCAGATGTCTTGCAGTAAGAGGTACAGACGTACAATATATCAATATTTACTGACTGCACTCCTGGTATCATCCCAGTGACTTAGCAGACTCCTGGAAGTGGTATGCAGCAGTGGCCATGGTCCCACATCCTGGACATTCTGTGGAGATCTGTACAGTTGAGAGTTATGTATGTCTGGCCATTGTTGACAGACTGCCAAGACTGTGTAGCAGTGTTGTGTGTAAATGTCTGTTGGGCTGATTAGGGAGAGTAGCAGATGTGAGTGTCATAGCTCCTTTTCTATCTGACTGTGCTAGCTCTCTAATGGTATGCATGTCCCTACTAATGGGAAGAGCAAAGCTTAAGGTGCGGTCAAGATCAGTGGATTCTCTGGGAGAATTAGAGAGATAGTCACAGACAACTGGTAAATTACACAGAGTGACTTAAATTTTAAGAAGTTAGTTGGGGCTCTACCCAATTTCACTTTCAAAAGGACCATAACCCTTAAATCGTTTTTTTGAAAACAGTGACCAGCCTTTTATTTTGTCAGAGCCAAAAAATTCTTCCATTCAGAAAGGCATAGCAGTTTGTGGAAAATGTGTGTGTTGTGATTTTATTCTCACAGGGATCTCTTACCTTATTAAACACTGCAATATTACTGTCAATTTTAAAAAGGGTTTTGATTGTAACAGCTCTTTGGTGGTTGCCTATTTTACTTTGTATTTACCATGACTTTATATGTAATATGTGTATTAATTAGCCCTCATTTTACGCATTACTATTTGAATTGTCTATCTTCATATAATGTGTTTAATTACTGGAGCTTTTCTCCCCGGGCCTCTACTGAAAATGGACATATATCCAGCTAGACTAGCCCGGTCAACAAATGTAAAATAAAATAAAATAAAATAAATTATGCAGCAGTCTGCTCTACCTGTCATTGGTTTTATGTTGGCAAGACTGTTCGTAGGTTAAGTGATAGAATTAAGGAACACAATGCAGCTATTAGGTCCAAAGATCTAACCAATGCTTTAGGCAAAGACAGTTGTAAATGTTTTAATTTCTCTAAGTTCCTTTTTCTTATTTTAGAACAGGTTAATGACTTTCTTGGTGACTCTGATAACCTTCTGCAAGTGCTTGAATTAAAGTGGCAATTATGCCTGAATGCTGAATTTCATGCTGGTCTCAATGAAACTTTAAACCTTAAATGTGCTTTGAAATGGGTACAGTAATGTTTTACACATGCTCATTTTTTTTAATGATTTTTACCCACCCACCAATACAGTAAGCTGTCCATCTACATTGCTATTGTTGTTACAAGAGGTTTTATTGGAAGTTGTGGTACTGTTTACATTTATGACGTTTGTGCAAGATTTTAAACTGCATGTAGATAGTTTTATTCATTCAGAGAAAGTTCCAGCACATTAAAGGAATGAAAGCTTAAAGACACCATTCAGGGTTTGTAGTCTTTTTTTATTTCTTTTTTAGTTCAAAGTATTCATAGTACATATATATATATATATATATATATATACACACACACACACACACACACACATATACTTATGTATATGTATATATGTATCTCTCTCTCTCTATATATATATATATATATATATATATATATATATATATATAAAAAAATATATATATATATATAAATATAAAATATATATATATATATATATATATATATATATATATATATATGGTTCTACCTTACTTCAACGACACGCTTGAACATCGACAGGGAAATCGCGAGGCCCAGAAGATCGACAGCACAGAAGACCGTGACGGGACCTAGAAGATCGACAAGCAGAAGACCGAATTCGACCGGATGAAAGCACCGACACGAGGATGCCGAAATGGGAAAAGGCTGTGTAAGTATGCGGTAGTGACGGACGTTAGGGTCGGCAAGGTAAGTGTGGATAGGGTGGGTTAAGTGAGTTAGGGTTAGGCGGGTCAGGTAAGTGTGCAGTGATTGTGTTTGGGTTAGGCGGGATAAGTGAGTTAGGGTTAGGAGCGGGTCAGGTAAGTGTCGTAGTGATTGTGTTTGGGTTAGGAGCGGGTCAGGTAAGTGTCGGTAGTGACGGACCTTAGGGTTAGGGTTTGGGTTAGGGTTGTAGGTAGTTGTGTATGTGAGGTTTAGTGTGGGTTTGTAGGGAGTTTGGTGTGCTTGTGTTGTGTATGTGTTTTTTGGACGGGGAATGTGTTTTGTTTGTTGATTGTGGTGTGTGAAGTGTATGAGGTTTCGTGTTTGTGTACCGTCGGTTATTTCGTTGTCGGGCATGTGGGATTTCGTGTTTTTGTACTGTCGGTTATGTGGTTTCGGTGATTGCGTTGTCGGTGTTTTCGTGTTTCGTTTATGTGAGGTAGAACCATATATATATATATATATATACACAGATAGATACACACCAGTTGCATGCCCCAGACACGACACTGCACATTCAATTGATATGCACAATTGTACATGCACACTCAGCACACTCACCACTAACCATACACACACACACACACACACACACCCACACACACACACACACACACACACACACACACACACACACACACACACACACACACACACACACACACACACACACACACACACACACAGTCCCACATCACATACACACATAGATAGTAAGACTTCATAACCCATACCCCAAGTCCTCCCACACCCCCACAACCTTGCAGCTTTGCCTATACTAGCTCCAAAATCGAAAAATAATGGGGAAATAGCATACTCCCAAGCTTCACTATACCACAGTTTCACAGATCTGAGAAACGGCAGCTCTAAATTTGCTGAGCAAAACCTTGGTCATTTTTCCATTGAATGGATCATAACAAAACTAAAACATTCAACCAGCTGAGCATTCGATCCATTCAATGGAACCCATATGCATACATATTTTATACACATTACAGAAACACACTCACTCACACACACACACACACACACACACACACACACACACACACACACACACACACACACACACACACACACATATGTACATACAAACGTGTGCTTAAATGGAGATACAGCTATACAATTACATAGCTACAGCTATAGAAACCGTTAAGTTATAGCACATGATCATTAAGACAACTCATCCCCATCTTTCCTATTTATGTTTTCTTCTGTTTAGAATATTTTAAATTGTTTTAATGTACTGAATAATAATTATGGTTTACCTGTGCAGCTTTAAATGTAACTGAAGACAAGTGCATTGCACTATTTAACTGCTTACAAGCTTCTAGCTACAGTGCTTGTGACAAGATGTCATGAATATATAAGATTTTCTTTGCATAACAGTAACTGTTCCCAGTGTTAGTTCTCTTAACTTTTGCTCAGTGCATATTACAAAATATTTATTCTTCACTTTGAAGGTTGGGAAAACAAGTTGAGAAGACCTCTTGCCACATGTTGGCTGGCAGAGCAAATGTCTTTATAACTGCTAAAATTAGGAAAAGATGCATTGGCCATTGATCATTGCACTGTCAAGATTCTCTTCCACCACATTAGTTCTAACTTGGGCAAAAGACCATTTAGTAGTAATGTTATTAACTGGGATCTACAAACCTGATGGAGATGGTCATGCATGTGGATACATAAGGGAATTATAATAGTAAAAACTGGAGCTGACTGAAGTGCCTAACCTTAATAGCACAGCAACCTTATACTAACACAAAGGATTATGGGACTAATCCATATATACCATTATGGGACACTGGTAAAGTTATGGGTAACAATGAAAGAATGTCCACCTATATTGAGTGGTCTTGAATGCATGCATTTCATTTTATGTAATTGACAAAAAGTAAACTCCAAAAGCAGCAACATGCACAAACAGGCAACTTTATACAGTAGAAAGGGCAATAATAGCTTTGTTATCTATTCATGCAATCAGATCTAGTGCATAAAACAAAAGGTTCATAGGTTCATAGGTTCATACTAGGCTATCTGCCCTAGGGCATTTATAAGCCTAGCCAGAGTGTGTGTGGCTTACACCACCCCTTTGGATGAGAATACTATGCCCATTTAGGGTTTAGTTTACTTTGCCTCTGTCTAGTAGTGACACAGAGATGACCCCCGGGGTAAACCTACGATTTCCCATCCAAAAAGGAGTGAACCTTTTAATTCACTGTTGTTGTCTCACTGGTATGAAAGGATGCTTTTGTTAAATTAATTCAGCATATCATTCCCTTTAAAAATATACATTTCATAGAGATAAAACAATTTGTATCGCAGTGTTCCATATAAAGACACAATCTAAATAAAAAAATCAAAATAAAAGACTGAGCACCACAACAGAAAATATATTCATTTATTAAATAAACATAAAAATAACAGATGCATTTTCACTTGTTTCTTCAGGAACAATTTCAGAAAAGTAAAAATTCCACATCCTTCTAATTTTATAATTCATATTCAATTCACATGACTTTGCAGCTTCATGATTTTAAAGAAACATTGTGATTAATCTGTCCAACATAAAGACAAAATCTGCTATACAACAGTGCTGTCCTAGATTTGGTCTGATATTATCTATTCCTTCTATGTATTTATTATTTATTTGTTTTTAATGTCCAGGATGTTCTAACTGTGTTTACCCTGTTTTCAGTGGATCTATGTTAAATCATTGAATGCTTAAAAAAGCGAACGATGGTTTATCGAACCCATATATGTGAAAGCTTACAATCTCGAATGCTTAGAACAGCGATTTTTTCCAAGAGGAAAAAAATCGCTGTTCCATAAAAAAAAAAATTTAAAACATTACATAAAGTGGGGAGGGGGGGTTTGCCCCCACACCCCCCTACTTTAAATATACCAACTCTGAGATCACACTACAGTCACAAAAATGGCAAAGTAATGGTAGCGGCCAAGCAATTTCTTTTCCAGGGAAATAATTTGCTTATATGCTGTTTTGCTATTTTGCCTTTTCGTGCTTTCAAGTTCGATCAAGATGTATTCGAAAGAATGCGTCTTCGATCATTTAATAGAAACCTGTTTTCAGTGGTGGTGGTGGTGCAGAAAGAAAAAGTCTCGCACAATAACTGAAACATTAAGGAAGTAAAAGCAAAGCAATAAATTCCCTTAGCAATGCAGCTTAACCATATAGACAAGAAACCTATATAACAATAGATTAAAGTGTTGTATCAGCGAAAGTATATAACAACATATTCACCTGTTATGGAATGAAGGAATACATTCATCATAGTTAGTAATGAAGAATGCAGCTACAAAAGGGGGTAATGTATGTTAGAATTCTGTATCTGGTAAATGTCAGCTCACAAAGGACATATTCGCTTGTCCTGAGTGAACAGATACATGATGTTACAGGCAGTAGATCATGTCGGAGATGCAGGGCATAAAAATGGAATACATGATTAGGGTATATGGCAATCTTAGACAATCCAGTAGCCTGGAAGAAAGGGAACAAGTACTGGTTGTGTCCAAGGATCTCAGTTGTATGTGTGTGTGTGTGTGTGTGTGTGTGTGTGTGTGTGTGTGTGTGTGTGTGTGTGTGTGTATGTGTGCACATGTCTGCTTCAATACACATTTGTGTTAGATTATATAAATAGATGATATAAATAGACCTCTGAATATGACATATTCTACATATGCATAGTCATATGACTATAAATGTACATTGTGTATGTGTTCACACGTATGTGTATGTGTGTGTGTGTGTGTGTGTGTGTGTGTGTGCGCGTGCACATTTGTGTTAGATGATATAAATAGACCTCTGAATATGACATATTCTACATATGCATAGTCATATGACTATAAATGTACATTGTGTATGTGTTCACACGTATGTGTATGTGTGTGTGTGTGTGTGTGTGTGTGTGTGTGTGTGCACATTTGTGTTAGATGATATAAATAGACCTCTGAATATGACATATTCTACATATGCATAGTCATATGACTCTAAATGCACATTGTGTATATGTGTGTGTGCATATTTAAATGTCTGTGTGTGTATGTGCTCATATGCAGGCATGTTTGCTTCATTACACATTTGTGTTAGACGATATATGTAGACCTATGAATATGACATATTCTACATATGCATACATATATGAATATAAATGCACATTGTGTGTGTGTGTGTGTGTGTGTGTGTGTGTGTGTGTGTGTGTGTGTGTGTGTGTGTGTGTGTGTGTGTGTGTGTGTGTCTGTAAGTGTGTGTTCATGAGTGTGTGTGTGTGTGTGGGGGGGGTATACATGAATATATAAGAATGTTTTTAACATAATTCATTTTTCTGATTTTTGTATCATTGTACTGTAGCATCATTTCCCTGAAACAGATGCATAAGCAGATTGTTCTACATGTGTAAATCAGTACTCCTATATTTATAGTGGATTTTAGAAAAGTAAATTATAGATCCATAATATACTGAGAACAGATTTTTCTTTCCTCCTGCTAAGTCCATCTTATCTCTCTTTCCTAAGCCCCAGTGAGTCCTGAATTGTCTGATCTATAACTGTGGTGTCAAATGTAATAAAATCCTTGCAAACCATCACATTAAGAAGGCAAAGAGTAAGCCTGCAGTTTGGAATGGGGGGAGTTGTCAATGGAAATTTCTCTTAATGTTTCGAATGTCATGCCACTGATTGGTCCAGTCATGCTCTCTGATTGGGAGCACGCTCACAACCAGCCTCAAAAGACCCCAGAGTAATTGAGCCTGGCACTGTGTGACATCTTCTGGAGCTGCCTGAAAATTACTAGCTGGCTTCAAGGTTTCTCACGGCACTTAGGCTTAAGGGAGCTTTTCTTTCTGTTCCTGATGATTAATTTCAGTTTTCCCACCTATTTTTCACCCTGCAGTGTGGACTGATTGCTTGGTCTTTTAAGATGTTATTTTTCAGGCCTTCTAATCTATGTCTGTTCCATATAGTGCATTTTTGTAAACTTGGATTGCTTTTAGTTATCTGCTTTATTTGGCAGTAGTAAACAGCAAGCTTTGGGATTGTTGCAGAAATGTATATCTAGAGTTTTCCAGCATAAACAACTTCTAATATGACTTCAAGAGAGGCTGAAAGCCAAGATTAATTTATTGCTGCACTTAAGGGTTCCCTTAATTTATCTGCAGTCACTAGTCACTCCATTCTCTAAGATACCAGGAGATTTAACAAAACCATTTATTTCTGTATAGTACCTGCTGATACACTGTCTGAAACATTCACCAGTATAACTTCTTTTTTAAACAGTTTAATTTTATTAACATCAAGCATCATCTTTGTCGTCATCAACCACTTTTTCCCATCTTGATATGGGTAGGTAGTCACATTGACATTAGTCAATGTGACCAAATCACGTAGAGCAAATGCATATACCACTGAGTAACTAGCCTTGAGAAAGTGAATATCAAGAATCATGATGTGTGCAAAAATAATCCGCAATCCAACATTGTACATAACAAACTTTAACATATAATCACACGCAATGCAAAAAGTGAAACAACAGAAAAGAATGCTAAGAACTAATAGCTTAGACAATTGCAACACGGATCAATAGCAGGTTTCCTAATATGAGTATTATGAAAGGCCAATGCCATATCTGTTAACATCCAAAACAGAACAGATCAATCAGGATCAAGATGAATTGGAAATGAATCTAAGATATCAGTAACATACTACATGCATGCTGACACTGAAGAGAGAAAAATATTTTAAAAACATCAGCTTAGGTATATAAAGTCATTAAGAGGTATTCCCAACAAAATAAGAAAATATTGCAACTGAAATATTTTAACGCTGTGTTCTTTTATTTATTATTTATTTATTTTATATTTATTTATTTATGTTATTTAACATTCCTACAGCCTGTTTTCATAAATATGAAGCAGTTTTGATGAGTTCCGATGGCCACTGTTCCAATTCCTAACTGCAGGTACTGTCAGAACTAATTGGTTAAACCAAATTCTTTGCTCTGGAGGAAGTAGGATAGTATATTCACCTATGTCCTGAAGGTGAAAGTCAAGCATGAAGCAAAGCCCAGGAAGTGGAGTCATATGCTCTTTCCCAAATACCTCTCACTGTAAGACAGCCTCACAGCACGTGGGGGCAGTTGACTTGAGGTTTTCATCAGCACCAGCCCTTTTCATTTTCACCCCTTCCCCTACCTTCCCTTACCTTTAATTCCTGCTGGTAAACCTTGTCAATGATGCAGCAGAGTAAAAGTTAGTGCAGCGTCTGTAACGAGCTTCCTCCATGCTATTAGAATGCCAAGCCATTGGCTTTGGGGTATCACTACACAGAGGCCTGTGCTCCATCTCTCTCTTAAGTGTTTAGAGTTTTGCATTTGTATTGTGTGATCAATAAGTGCTTGGCATATTCTTAATTCCTAGTAAAGAAACAGCATTTCACAAGACGGGCATACTGTAAATTGGGTCTTGCGCAGAATGCGAATGGTAGCGTTACTTCAGCTCAAGATATTGCCAAATCTGGAGCTTTATTTGTGGCACAGGATCTAGACAGTCTTGAAAGAAATGGAAGATGCCAATGCTTTTCTGTATTTGTATTTTCTTTAATAAAATATGCATACAGTAAAGAAAACCTAAAATAAAGGTAATCTAGAAACTTGTGTCAGGTTTATTATACCACCTGTGACCCAGAGGGTTGCAGGGCTAATAAGAAACAGACTACAAAGGATTAGATAGGATAAAATCATTTTAGCTAGCAGATCTAGAAGACTGTCTCTCAGATGTCATCTCTGTGGGAGGAATAAAGACATGCTTTGTTGAAGCTTCAAGTAGTTTCTTCATTTAAGTAGGTAGATGGACAAGTGTTAGACCAAGAAAACTCATCCATCTACCTATTTAACTGAATAAACTACTTGAAACTTCAACAAGTCACCTTTATTAATACAAGGAGTATCGAACAAGAAAAACTGCAGACAAGTGAACAAACCACGGGAAACCTTGCACCAGAAGTCCAAAACTGAAAAGTATCCACACACGAGCGTTTAACCTTAACGCAATTTATTAATATTTCACAAGCGTTTTCGCCACAACATTGTTGTAGCTTCATCAGAGACAGTATTCAAAAAGGGAAACCAGTAGAAATAGTATAATACAGGAAGTGACATAAACTTACATCGGCAATTAAGTACTTAACACAGGATATTACAAAGTCCTGTCCTCACAGTATCCTTTTAATCTATTTCTCATTAATGAATAGTTTAAACGTAAATATTTGTGATCCACTTAATGTTTCATAATCAAACCTTCCTCCAAGTTAAAAACAAAACAGATAAAATGCACTTCAAAGAATCTTAACTTCTTAACATATATTTAAAAATCTATTTAAAAATTTTCCATAAGGATATCATCAATCCTCCCATGAGAGCCCTGATTGATGGGAGGTCGTCTATGACCTACCCCTGTCCCAAACTTATTGATAACATCTTGTCTAAGTATATCAAGTTCATCCCAAGTGTATGTAAGGACTCTTGGTCCTTTTTGGAGACTATCAATGGTATACCGTTTGACAACGAGTGTAACTTCCTGACAATAGACGTGGTAGACCTATATATGTCTATTCCGCATCAGGAAGCTATTGAATGGATTGGTCTCCTCTTAAATGATTTTGGAGCCCCTAAAGCAGAAGTGGAGCGTGTGACCGAATTATTAGATATAGTTCTTACATCCAACTTTTTTATCTTTGACAAGGACTATTTCCTTCAAAAACAGGGAGTTGCCATGGGTTCTCCCTGTGGGGCAAGTGTTGCTAATGTTTTCATGGGGTTCTGGGAGAAAAATTTTCTTAATAAAGAACCTGAACTGATGCGACTTGTTAAATACTACACCAGATTCCTTGATGACATTTTTATTATGTTTAAAGGGAGTAGGTTAGAAGCCGACTCTTTTGTTAAATCTTTGAATGCAACAACAGAATTTCTGAAATTTACATCCAACTTCTCTCCATCTGAGATAGACTACTTGGATGTGAAGTTGGTGAAAGATGTAAACAATAAAGTTTTCATCTCTACTGTTTACAGGAAACCAACGTACTGCAATTCTTTTCTCCACTTCTCCAGCTTTCACCCGTACCAACAAAAGCGGTCTATAGTAAAAGGCCAATTGGTGAGGGCAGGGAGAATGTGTAGTACTATTTCAGATTTTCGTACTGAATGTGACTTTTTGAAAGAAATGTTCACCAACCAAGGCTATCCAGCCTCGCTTTTGAATGAACTTATACAAGAAGTTGACTTCAAAAAGGTTGACGGCTTCTATAAACCTCTACTTGATCAATTCCATCCTATTTACCATGAGCCCCCCACTTCTGAGGGGACTCTTGCATCGGATTTAGGTTTGGATACAAACATCAGATTACCCACTCCAGGAGAAGAATGTGACTTCTCACTGAGTTTTGTTACAACCTTTAGTAGAAATTCTAAAGCCATTACGTCTATTATACGTAAAAATTGGCATTTTATTGCCAATAATTCATTTCTAGCAGAGAAATTGGGCGGTTTCCCCCATTTTGTTTACAAAAGGGGTAGTAATCTTAAAGAATTACTGCAGAGAGATCTGACCTGCCATTCATTTAATAAACGGAAAGGGATGTACCCTTGTGGTTTTTGCAATTGGTGTAATAAGGTTAAAGCGGGGGAAACTTTTGTTATTAGGGAAAGGAAATATTTTATCCATTTTCCTCTAAATTGTGAAAGTAGGTCAATCATCTATGTTGCCCTGTGTGATTGCTGCACTGCTTTTTACATTGGTAAGACGGACCGCAGGGTCCGTGAACGTGTATATGAGCATATGTATGCAATTAAAAATAAAAAGAATGAAAATGCGTTGGCTAAACACATTGACCTTAACCCAGGGCACAGCTTTCATTTTATGGCGATTGACCAAGTCCCTATAAATATAAGGGGGGGACTGTTTTCTTTGATTCTTGAGAACCGTGAATTAGAATGGCAACTTAGGTTGGATGCCTTTAGGTTCCCAGGCCTTAATGAAAATTGCAACATTTCTTCAGTTTTGAAATTAAGGAGTTATTTGAGATAGAAGTTATTAAATATGTGTTAAAGAATAGTTAAATAGAATTTTATTGATAAAGCGTGATTAGGTTTGTTGATAGGTAACAGTATGTTAGCATACATACTTATCAGTTTTAGTTGTATATGTATAATTTGAATATTTTTTAGGATGGAGAATACACTGTACTATTTCTGGCATTGTTTTTTGCCAGTGTTTAGCATCATGTATTACTATTATTATTCTAAGGTTTTTTAGAATAGGTTAGTTATGTGTCTTACTCTAGTAGTTTATAAAAATTAAAAAAAAAATTTTTAAATATATTTTTAAATATATTTTTAAATATATGTTAAGAAGTTAAGATTCTTTGAAGTGCCTTTTATCTGTTTTGTTTTTAACTTGGAGGAAGGTTTGATTATGAAACATTAAGTGGATCACAAATATTTACGTTTAAACTATTCATTAATGAGAAATAGATTAAAAGGATACTGTGAGGACAGGACTTTGTAATATCCTGTGTTAAGTACTTAATTGCCGATGTAAGTTTATGTCACTTCCTGTATTATACTATTTCTACTGGTTTCCCTTTTTGAATACTGTCTCTGATGAAGCTACAACAACGTTGTGGCGAAAACACTTGTGAAATATTAATAAATTGCGTTAAGGTTAAACTCTCGTGTGTGGATACTTTTCAGTTTTGGACTTCTGGTGCAAGGTTTCCCGTGGTTTGTTCACTTGTCTGCACCTTTATTAATACCACAGGAAGGGCAGCAGAACAGTAAGGAAAACTTCTGATAATCCAAATACCCCAGCATATGGGTGTGAGTCAGTAAGATGTTGTCTTCAGTCCCATACCCTATCCTGTACCCCTAGCCCTGATTTGTTTTGCTAGTTTCACTATAGATCCCCCAAGTTAATGTTTCTGCATCTGTCACTGAATTTAATACTGCATTGCAAGAAATGGGTGTGTACATGCAGGAACCAACTTGGGCAAAGGAGAGCCCGAGCCAACAAGAGCTGTCAAACTGCAACAGTGATGGTGTCTGTATGAAAAAAAAAAATAAATAAGAAACAAAAATAAAGTCTGTGTTTGCCCAACCCACCTAGACCTGTGGATACAAGTAATTTTTCCATAAATAAATACATGGAAACATACTCAGAGGCTCTAAATAAAAATTTGCAAAACCAACAGAGACCTCCTAAGCAAACATCCAAGCAACCTCCACCCCCCCCAACACAAACCATGAAACACATACTTCACAAAACCAGTATGCCATGCAATCACAGTCCTCAAAGCAAAATAACATACCCAACATACTAGTAATAGGTGACTCTATAGTCAGGCACACTGATGTCCCACTCACTAGGCTGAATAAGGAGAAGGTTACTGTTAGCTGCCTGTCAGGTGCCAAGATCCGCCACATAACAAACACTCAAGTCACTCCAGAACAAGTACAAATATGACTCTGTCATTGTCCATGTTGGTGTGAATGATCTGAGCCATACCTCCCTGGACTACATAAAAAGAGACATGGAAGAGCTCTCTGATCACGTAGCCCAGGCCGGTATGACCCTGACCCTGAGTAGCATCCTGTCCTCACCAAGAATGATACCACGGTATAAAGAAAAAAATTCTCAATTTCAACAAGTGGCTAAGTTTCTGATGTCTTTCAAAGGGGATCCAGTGTCTGTCTGCCTGGGATGACATGCTTGACAAGCCACGCTGCTTCGCTAGAGATGGCTTGCACCTTTCACCCTTAGGCTTTCAAATACTTACCAAGGCTCTTGACACCCCCATAGTGCCTTTTTTAGGCAAGGCTCAAAAGACAAACCTACCACCGTAAATAGCACAAGTAACAAAAAACTGAGGGTAATGCTACTCAATGCCAGAAGTCTAAACCTCAAAATGCATGCACTCGAGGCACTCCTCAGTATGGAGAAAATTGATATATGTGCAGTAACAGAAACCTGGTTTAAGTCTCCAGAGAGCACCCCAGCACTACCAGGCTACAACTCACACCATACATTTCGGCCACAGAACCCAAACCAAAATACAAAAGGCGGGGACATATCCATATTCATCAAGGATACCCACACCTCCAGGTTAGTGGCACAGCACGATGCTTCAGAGATCATCCACGTGCAACTAACAATGGGCAAAACTGCAATTCAAATTGTAGCTTGCTACAGATCACCCACCATGTCCCAGGACCCCCATTCCGCATTTCTGGAAACACTGGGAAACATAAAGGTCCTACCAAACACCCTAATATTGGGTGATTTAAATTTCCCAAACATTAACTGGGAGAACTACTCAAATACTAACTCCCTTGCCCAACTTTTCCTAGAATTTATAAACTCAAATGCTCTGGTTCAACTGTTCAACACTCCCACCAGAGGGGACAACATATTGGACCTGGTCATCACCAACATGGGTGACCGGTGTTCCACACCAGAGATCAACCACTCGCTGGTTAGATCTGACCATAAACAAATCACTTTGGATATCCATATTCCGTCCCCACCCCTGGACAAGAAAGCCACCGTGAAAAACTTTTCAAAAGCAAACTTCACATTACTTAAGACCGAGGTGGAAAGTTTCAAAGCCCCCATACTGAAGGATAACACTGTCTAAGCTGCAAAATCCTTTAGTAATGCATTCTACGGGCAGCTACAAGAATGCATGGATCATGCCATCCCAAGCAAAACCAAGACTCACTCCTCCAAGAAAACAAAACCAGTCTGGTGGACTCCTGCTATAAACAAGCTATACAATAGAAGGAGGAAACTAGTACAGAAAAAAGTAAAATCCCAAGAAGGGAAGACATCACTGATCAGTATCAGCAAGAAACTACAATCCCTCATAAAATCATCCAAGGTGAGATTTGAAAGAAAAATTGCCAAGGACTCCAAAGATAACCACAAGGCATTCTTTAGCTATTCCAAAAAAGCCAACAACTCATTGGAATACACACGGCAAAACAACACTTTAATACAAAATAGTAAAAATATAAAACATGAGCCCTTTCACAGAGTCCTCTCTCTTCCTCCGACATACTACAGTAACTGCTGCTCTTGTTTAAATAATGATACATATAGGTCATATCCAATAAGTTAACAACATCTTGATTGAATAAATAAAAGTTAAAGGCATACACTATACAAACACTATATAAACAATTAATCATTTAAATAGTGAACTAAAAATATATGTAAAAAAACTGTAAAAACATGCTCTATAAAATTAGATAGTGGTAAAACTGTAAAATATATGTATAAATATTAGAAGATGTGACCAAACATAATAATCAATGTTTCAAAGCCCTGTTCCTAAGAAAAGGTTTCAGTGAAACCTTACTATTTAGTCCAGGTGGTCTGTCAGCCTGAAGCCTAATTATCCATTCTTGTTCTGAGGCTTCGGTCTTGTTCATGTTCCCACTTCTTTTATTATCTTGTATGATATGTAACACTAGAAACTTGAAGGTGTGTGTGGCTCCCTCCTTTATAACATGTATCGCTAATGCACTTGTCTCTTTTTTTATTTTTAATGTCCCTTACATGTTCTAGGACTCTATCTTTGAGTAGCCGGTTAGTTTTTCCTACATAGTAGGTTGGGCATTTTGTACAGAAACCAAACTATACAACATTCTTACTATAGCAGTCTGTATAAAAGCGTGTATCAATGCTGAACTTTCTAGTCGGGTGTGTATACTGCCCCCCTCCAAATATGAAGGGACAGGCTATACACCTTCTACATGGAAAGGTACCTAGCCTATCAGACCTTGCATAGTGGTCTCCATCTAACTTCTTATAGCACAACTGCCTTTTTAATGACATGTTGTTTTTGAAGGTAAACGATGGTGTAGCCCCTATAACACCTTCTAGTTCATCCACATTTAACAATATGCCCCAATTATTTTTAATTATATCACAGACTGTACTGATATTACTTGCAAATGTTAATGGAAAATGTAATACATCATTCTCTGGATTCCTGGTTACTGTAATACGGGTTCATAGGTTCATAGGTAGGTACTAGGCTATCTGCCCCAGGGCATTTACAAACCTAGCCGGAATGTGTTGGCTTTCGCCTCCCTTATAGTCTAGATTCCTGAGCCTCTGTCCAGCAGGGCCATAGAAGTGATCCTGGGAGTAAATTTACGATTTCCCATCCACTCATCAAGATTTCTCTTGAAGAGAATCAGCGAGGGACTCTGCCTAACATGGACTGGGATTCTATTCCAGAGCGAGGGAAGCCTTTGGGATATGAATCTATCCCTCCAGCATGCCCTGTTTATTGTTGTGCTAAGGTTTAGATCCCTGGAGCATGTAGCTCTGATGGATTTGGTTTTCTTGAGATGGAGCATGTCCAACAGTTCTGGGTTAGACATGGCCTTGTATGTCAGGCAGAGATCACCTCTAAGTAGGCAGTAGGCAACTGAGTAGAGCTGGAGTTTCTTAAGTCGAGCTGCATAGGGCATCTGTTTGAGGCCCACGATCCTCTTGGTGAGGTATTTTTGAGGTCTCTCCAGCTGTTGCAGATGTCGGGTAAGGTACATCTCAAATGGGACATTGTACTCAATTATGGGCCTGATGAATGATGAGTAGAGGGGCACAATGACCTCTCTTGATCTAGATGTGAACCCTTTTGTGACTAGGTGAGCTTTATAGAAGGTTTTTCTAACCACTTTGGCAATGTGATTGTCAAAGGTGAGGTTGCTATCTACTTGGGTCCCCAGATCTCTAATTACTTCTTCCTTACTTAGTGGATTACCTCCTATGTGGTAGTTTGTGGGCACTTTGTTTTTCCCAAAGGGGATGACTATGCACGTTTTGGCATTTAGCTTGAGGCCATGGTTCTGACACCAGGTATCCGTCTCCGTAAGGCCCTTCTGGAGGATGCTTATGTCAGCCGGTGAGTCGATTATGGCTCCCAGTTTAAAAATCATTGGAGAACTTGGTAAGCCATAGTCCTCCCGTGTTTGCCTGTACCTCACAGAAGCATATACTGAACAAGAGGGGTCCCAGGAATGAGCCCTGTGGGATGCCACTTGTAACCGGTTTAGAGTCGGACATGGCACCCGCGACTCTGACCATGTGAGTTCTATCCCTGAACCCGTTTGCAACCCATCTTGTGACATATGGGTTAATATTTAAGCTGGTAAGCTTGTTTATGATGCCAGAGTAGGGTATTGTGTCGAAGGCCTTTGCGAGGTCCAGGTAGGCTGTGTGGACTACCTTTCCCTCATCTATGGCTTTGGTTACTATTTCGAAGAAGTCAACTAGATTTAAGAGACAAGATCTGCCTTTAACAAAGCCGAATTGGGTAGGGTCCAGTGTTTGGAGGTTCCCAATGTCTTTGTTTATGAGATCCATGATGATGCGCTCCATAGCCTTGCAGACCAGGCTAGTCAGGCTTATAGGGTGATAATTCCCTGGATCTGCTGTGGCGCCACCTTTGTGGAGCGGGATCACTGTTGCTGTACGCCATTCTTTGGGTACATAACCTGAGGTAAGGCTGAGTTGGAACAGTGAATTTATGTGAAGGTTTAGTTTGTTTTGGAGCTCATGTAAGACACAGCCTGGGATACCATCCAGCCCCACTGATGCTGTATTTTTTACTTTGGAGAGAGCTGCTTTCACCTGTGTGTCTGTGATGTCCAGGGGATTGCATTCTTCTGGAATAGGCACTGGCTCTTTTGGTGGGGAAGGGGGGGGGTAAAGTTTGCATTGAACCTGTCTGCCAGGATGCTGGCTATGTCAGTGGGTTCAGTGTATTTTGTGCCATTTTGCACCAGCCCAGAGTATATCTGAGAGTTGCAACCCAGGTTCTTGACGTAGCTAAAGAGCGCCTAGTGATTGTCTTTAGAGTCTTTGGCGATTTTTCTTTCAAAGCTAGCCTTTGATGATTTTATGAGGGATCAAAGTTTCTTACTAGTACTGATCAGGGATGACCTCCCTTTTTGGGATTTTGCCCTTACATGCAGTAGTTTCCTCCTTCTGTTGTATAGCTTATTTATGGCAGGGGTCACCCAGACTGGTCTCCTGTTTTTAGAGGAATGAGTCTTGGTTTTACTTGGGATGGCATGATCCATGCATTCCTGAAGCTGCTCATAGAGTGCAATTGTATAGGATTTTGCGGTTTGGGTAGCATTTTCCATATGCTCGGAGGCTTTGAAATTGTCCACCTCAGTCTTGAGGAGTGTGAAGTTTGCTTTTGATCTAGCCTATCAGACCTTGCATAGTAGTCTCCATCTAACTTCTTATAGCACAACTATCTTTTTAATGACATGTTGTTTTTGAAGGTAAACGATGGTGTAGCCCCTATAACACCTTCTAGTTCATCCACATTAAACAGTATGCCCCAATTATTTTTAATTATATCACAGACTGTACTGATATTACTTGCAAATGTTAATGGAAAACATAATACATCATTCTCTGGATTCCTGGTTACTGTGGTACTGGTTCATAGGTTCATAGGTTATCCTTGCTGGTTCTCGTCCTATCATAATATAATAATAACTGACATTCACTCTAATACTGATAATAATCAATCTGAGAATTTTTTGAAAAGCTTTAGAAATCTTGAGAATAAGCTATATAGATATAAGGGCCTTCAATGGCAATGTTTTCACTTAGAAGCATCGCTAAAGTTTAGAATTGCACCCAGAGGTCTTAGAGTGTTAACAATGTCCAGTTATGGACATGCATACCCTGACCTTCTCAAACGTTGGCAAAGTCTTAACTTAGAATGTAGTGCTAAGTATATGCAGCTTCTTATAGATTACTTCAAACCAGAAGAAGATGAGCTGCTTAAAAAAATTAATATACTGCACAATGACATTTTTGACACATTTTCTAGTGAAATAATAGCTGACAAGATTGATCAGCTACATGAACATATTAGCCAATATGAGATACGTCTCTCTAGTGCTAAAACTAAAAAAATACATCGATATTTACATGATTTTGAACTGGGCAATGTGTTCTGGAACAGAGAGAGAGAGGAGTACACAGGAAACACCTAGACAACAACCAGGAAGTGGGCGTGACTACACCAACAGTGAGCAGAGAGGAACAGCAGTTACAAGCACATTGCATATAGATGCTGAAAACTCAATTTTCAGTGACCTACAGCCCAGTAAATCATCTTCAGATGCTGCAACTAGTGTTGGTGCCAGCACTTCTAAGGCTACAGCAAAAACAACAACTAGAAGTGATGAAATACCAGTTGTTAAACCAAAGAATACAGCACTGGCCTGTGTTAGTTACATAAACAATGCTAGAGATTCCAGCATTCATGAATGCTATTCCAAGAATACAAATGGGACTTTTTTGTTAGAAAAACCTTTCCCAATACGAGGGAGGTTGTGCAATCGACCCCGGTATGGCAAGACACGGAGACCCCACAGTGTGGACGACCAGAACAAGGTCCTGAAGAGAAGCAAACAGGTTTGATTTTTAATATTTCCTCCATTTCCTTGACTGAAGCACAAAAAACTTTATTGAACAGGGGTTTGAGTTTTGTTCCTGCCCAGAGAGTAGACTTGGTGAATGTGCTAAAAGAACTGAAGCTATTTGGCAGGACACTGACTTTAAAAACTATTTTTCAAGGTGGATCCAATGAATATAATGTTTTTAAAAAAACTTGTACTTTTGTTCCTCCCAGTAATTCTGGGATTGATTTATTCATTGATGTGTGTGAAAAACAAATAAGAAGTGTGCTTATTAATGAAGCTACCAATGTTTTTTATAATTTATCTAAATGTGAACAGCAAGCGTTAAATGACTTAAAATGCTTTAAATGTGTTGAAATACACCCAGCAGATAAAGGTGGAGGAATTGTTATTTTAGATAGAGACAAATATATTGCAAGTATGTCAGTACATTTAAGTAACACTGATACTTATTGTGAGATTTCTGCAACTCATGTTAAAGCTATTACAGATAGACTGCAAGTTTCTTTGTTTGATATGTTAATAAAAGGCATGATTTCTGAACCACTTTTTGAATATTTCAATATAGAGTACCCAGTGACTCCAGTTATGTATGGTCTACCTAAAGTCCATAAAAACATAGAAATCCCACCCATGCGACCTATAGTATCTAGTCGGGGGTGGGCGACAAAACCACTGTCAATATATGTTGAGAAAAACCTGCATCTTATACTTAAGGAATGTACTACTGTCTGATTGGACACTAACGATTTTTGAGAGACCTTAGTGTACATTTGGAGGGTATAGATGACCAATGTTGGCTTGTTACTCTTGATGTAGAGTCCCTTTTCACAGTTATTCCCAATTCTTGGGGCATAGATAATGTAAGGGAACTACTTAATAGAAAAGGGATAGAAAATACCAAAATTCAACTTATTTGTACCTTACTTGAGATCATCCTAGAAAATAATATCTTTGTGTTTGGCGACACGTTTTATATACAGAAGGATGGTGTGGCTATGGGCACTGCTTGTGCCAATAGCTACGCCAACCTAGCACTTGTACAATGGGAAACTGAGAATATTTTGACAGGTAATGTTTTTGCTAAGTCTGTTATATGGTACAAATATTTTATTGACGATATTTTTCTGTTGTGGCATGATAACGAAGATAATTTGCAGCAATTTCTAAATTTCATTAATACCATTACCCCCTTTTTGAATTTCACATGAAAATACTCAAATAGAGAAATAGAGTTTCTAGATGTAAAAGTTACAAGAGATACCCTCAATTATGTTCATACCTCCATGTACAGGAAACCCATTAGATAGAATAATGTTCTACATAGTAGTAGTATGCATCCTAACTACACTAAAACCAATGTGATCAAAGGACAGATAGTTAGATGCTTGAGGCTATATAATGATGATAATAGTTTGTCCCAGGCACTTACATGAATTTATTGAAAGGGGATATAAATCCAGAGATACAGACAAACAAATTAAAGTGGCTTGGAATGAGAGAAGAGAGAGGTACAAGCCCTATTATGATAGGATGAGAACCAACCAGAATAACCAAAGGAACTACGCCACCAGTACCACAGTAACCAGGAATCCAGAGAATGATGTATTACATTTTCTATTAACATTTGCAAGTAATATCAGTACAGTCTGTGATATAATTAAAAATAATTGGGGCATATTGTTAAATGTGGATGAACTTGAAGGTGTTATAGGAGCTACACCATCGTTTACCTTCAAAAACAACATGTTATTAAAAAGACAGTTGTGCTATAAGAAGTTAGATGGAGACCACTATGCAAGGTCTGATAGGCTAGGTACCTTTCCATGTAGAAGGTTTACAGCCTTTCCCTTCATATTTGGAGGGGGGGGCAGTATACACACCCGACTAGAAAGTTCAGCATTGATACATGCTTTTATACAGACTGCTATAGTAAGAATGTTGTATACTTTGGTTTCTGTACAAAATGCCCAGCCTACTATGTAGGCAAAATTAATCGGCTACTCAAAGATAGAGTCCTAGAACATGTAAGGGACATTAAAAATAAAAGAGACAAGTGCGTTAGCGATGCATGTTATAAAGGAGGGAGCCACACACACCTTCAAGTTTCTAGTGTTACATATCATACAAGATAATAAAAGAAGTGGGAACATGAACAACAAGACCGAAGACCCAGAACAAGAATGGATAATAAGGCTTCAGGCTGACAGACCTTCAACTTCACTGAAACCTTTTCTTAGGAACAGGGTTTTGAAACATTGATTATTATGTTTGGTCACATCTTCTAATATTTATACATATATTTTACAGTTTTACCACTATCTAATTTTATAGAGCATGTTTTTACAGTTTTTTGACATATATTTTCAGTTCACTATTTATATGAATAATTGTTTATATAGTGTTTGTATAGTGTATGCCTTTAACTTTTATGTATTCAATCAAGATGCTGTTAACTGACTGGATATGACCTAGATGTATCATTATTTAAACAAGAGCAGCAGTTACTGTAGTATGTCTGAGGAAGCAGAGAGGACTCTGTGAAAGCGCTCACATGTTTTATATTTTTACTATTTTGTATTAAAGTGTTGTTTTTCCGTGTGTATTCCAACGAGTTATTGGCTTTTTTGGAATATTATACTTTTATCATTGGTTACTTTATCCAGATTCAGGGGATCTGTGTTTGATTGATTCTTTAGCTATGTCAAGAATCTAAGTGGCAGTGCTCAGATCTGCTGGGAGTTAGTGCAGAATGGCACAAAATACACTGAACCGACTGATATCGCCAACATCCTGGCAGACTGGATCAGTGCAAACTTCACCCCCCCCTCAACCCCAAAAGGGCCCATAACCATACCAGAAGAATGTAGTGCCCCTGAAATCACAGACATTCAGGTTAAAACAGCCCTCTCCAAAGCCAAAAACACAGCATCAATGGGACCAGATGGTGTCCCAGGCTGCGTCCTGCATGAGTTCAAAGACAAACTAACCTCTCACCTAAACACACTGTTCAAACTCAGCCTCTCCACAGGCTATGTACCCATAGAGTGGCACACAACAATGGTTATTCCACTCCACAAAGGTGGAACCACAACAGACCCTGGGAACTATCGCCCTATAAGCCTGACTAACTTGGTCTGCAAGGCTATGGAGTGCATCATCATGGAACTCATTAACAGAGACATTGGGAGCCTCCAAACACTGGACCCTACCCAGTTTGGCTTTTTTAAGGGCAGATCATGCCTCCTAAACCTGGTAGACTTCTTTGAGACAGTTACCAAGGCTACAGATGAGGCAAAGGTATTACACACAGCCTACCTAGACCTCGCTAAGGCCTTCAACACCATTCCCCATTCTGTATTATAGACAAGCTCACCAGCCTGAACATAAACCCCTACATCACAAGATGGGTTGCCAACTGGCTCACGGACAGAACCCACATGGTGAGAGTTGCAGGAGCTAGGTCCGACTCTAAACTGGTTACAAGTGGCATTCCCCAGGGCTCAGTCCAAGGACCCCTCCTGTTCGGCATATACTTCCCAGAGGTACAGGCAAGCACAGGAGGACTATGGCTGACCAAGTTCACAGACAAATGCAAACTAGGGGCTATAATTGACTCTCCAGCTGACACAGACATCCTCCAAAAGGGTCTCACTGAGACGGATACCTGGTGTTAAAATCGTGGCCTCAAGCTAAATGCCAAAAAGTGCATACTCATCCCCTTTGGAAAAAACAAAGTACCCACAAACTACCACATAGGTGATAGTCCCCTAAATACGGAAGACGGAATAAGGGATCTGGGGACCCAAGTAGATAGTAATCTCACTTTTGATAATCACATTGCCAAAGTGGTTAGAAAATCCTTTACATGGCCCACCTAATCACAAAAGGGTTTGCATCCAGATCAAAAGAGGTCATTGTGCCCCTCTACTCATCACTCATCAGACCCTTCTTAGAGTACAACGCTCCATTTGGGATGTACTTTACAAGACATCTGCAACAACTGGAAAGACCACAGAAGTACCTCACCAAGAGGATAAATGGCCTCAAACAGATACCCTATGCAGCTTGACTGAAGAAACTCCAGCTGTACTCGGTTGCATACCGCCTACTCAGAGGTGATCTCTGCCTGACACAAGGCCATGTCCAACCCAGAATTGATGGACATACTCCACCTAAAGAAAACCTTATCCCCTCAAGCCACATACTCTAGGGATCTAAACCTCACCACAACAATAAATAGGATGTGCGGGAGGGATAGATTCCTGTCCGAGAGACTTCCCATGCTTTGGAACAAGATCCCAATCTACATTAGGCAGAGTTCCTCACTAACACTCTTTAAAAGAAACCTTGACGAGTGGATGGGAAACAGAAAGTTTACCTCGGGTATCACTTCAGTGGTTCTGCTGGACAGAGGCACAGGGAACTAATCTAAGCAGACGGCTTAAGCCAACACATTCTGGCTAGGCTTATAAATGCCTTCGGGCAGATAGCCTAGAACCCAGCTATGAACCTATAATATCACAGGGGATGACACAGGGATTAACACCTAGTATTCTCTTCCCTGTGCTTACAATAACATTGTAATATGTGTGTCAGTCAATACTTGGGCAATCAAAGTTCCTTAGCAAGAAGGGATTTGGACTGATATTTAACTCCTCAATGGCATTATGATCAGTGCCAAGAATTTTATACTGGGAAGACCATTGACACACTTAAAAAACAGGATAGCACAGCATTACTCAAACATCAGAAATGGCAAATTGAAGAACCCTTTAGCCAAGCACACTAACGAACAACCAAGACATCACACCTTAAAATTCCTCATACTGGTCTGCATCAACTGGGGACAGCTTAATGGAAACAAAAATAACAAAATGGAAAATATCTTAAATGGCAGGTTAGGCTGAGCGCAGCAAACCTCCTGGATTGAATACCAACTTTTCCATCAAATGTGTCCTCACCATGAGAAAACTCGACCGCCATATGTTCTACTGAAGGTGACAACACAGCCAAGACATTTCTTTTTATTTATTGACTGAATCCTAAGTAAGTACAACATTTGACTGAGTTTCTTGCCAGTTACACTCATGAGTTTAAATACTTATTCATCAATGTACTTGGTTATTTTGCAATGTACTTAGCAATTTTATGATTACCTGGCTTTTGTATTGTCTCCTGTTGTAAATGTTTAACTAGCTGATCCCTGTAGGGTTCTTACCATAATTCTTTCCTTACTCTCTGATAGTTTGTCCCCTTATTGCCCCAGTAATCCTATGATTTTAGATTTGTACTTGATCTTAGTATATTCAATACTAAATAGATAGATCTGACAAAAAAAAAACAATGAAAGTGCCGGCAGGTTAGATATGTGCCCCACCACACATGCACACACTCACACACACACACACACACACACACACACACACACACACACACACACACACACACACACACACACACACACACGCGCGCACACACAGTTTCCTCACCCTTGAATGACATACACCACACAAAATGCATGCAGAACTACTTAAGATGCTATACCTGTCAGGATTAGCACTTGTTCTTTGTATTTTGTTTTTATTTTTGATTTTAAATCTGCGATTTTGAAAGCATGTTTTTTAAATTGTGTGCTTTATTTTTATCTGGCTTAAGATGGAAAAGAAAAGGATGTTGCTGTTGTTAAAAGTTAGGGAAAAGCAATCCTATATATCTGCACATTACTGGAACTTTACTGAAATAAATGATTGTTGTAACTATAGAACATGGTGGAAACCTACCCTGTGACCAACGCCCTGGGCAGGCCACTTCTCACCTGGTCACAGCCACTCCCAGGAAAGGCTCCAGGCAGGTTATCACCCACTTCTCCCTTGTATAAAAATCCACTGATTTGTTCCGTCCACTGTTGTGGGCAGGAGTGCTCATCTGCCTACAATAAAGGATTGGACTACAAGAGCACTGAGTCAACAAGTATTTTGTCTACCCTAGATGAAACTATTATTTTAATAATATTTTTAAGATTTGACCTTCAATTTTCCTTAATTAGCTCTTCTAGGGCACTAGCAGAAGAGTACTTCCTAAAAGGCTAAACCACCAGAGACCACTGTACAGAGGAAGAGAAATGGAAGTCTGACATCCACAGTACAACAGCAGCACAACCAATTAATTGAAGTCTCCTCAATACAAAGGCTGGGCATACTCACTGACTGAATTTTGTTAACCTCATCCCCTGTCTCCATAGGTGGAGAACTTGTACCAGACAGAGGCATCAGATTCCTGGGGCCACTGATTTTTATTGCCTCAATGGTATTAAGGTAACTTACATGATCTTTGGGGACATTGATGGGGGAGCTATAGCTAGCAATGAAGCAACAATTTGGTTTGTAAAGGGTAATTTGGATCTCCAGGAGCTCCAAGTTAGAGTTGTGGCTAATTTGACAAGGTGATATGGTAATTCTGACAAATAATTCACTGCAGTTACCCAAGGGGCTGAAGGTATGATAGGCACTAAACCAGTGAATAGAGGGAGTACTGAAAAACATTGACATAATCTCTCATTAACTACAAAGATATGAATCCGTTCAAGTTGCAGAAGGCTACAGGTTCTGGTATCTTTCTGTTTAGACTCCTAGCATTGAGTTGCACCATCCATGATGTCGTCTGCACTTGGGTTTTGAGTTTGTCATGTAAGAATGTCCAGCAAGGAAATTTGAGTAAAAAAAAAAAGCATTATAGGGGCAGCAAATACTTTAGCCTTTATGCAGACACCCTGGCATAAGAGGTGTTAGCCATCCTTGGCAAAACAGGAAGTCTTATCTACAATCAAATCCCAGGCTGACCCATACTGGATTCTCTTAGAATGACACTAACTACTTAGGCAATTGTTAAAGCCACTTATCTTGTATTGGTATCTTGGCATAATTCTTGGTGAAGACAGGATACTACTCAAGACCAGTGCCTTTCCTGCCTTTAACACACACATAGTACTTTTCATAATGTATCTCATCATGTCCTTCTGTGTAACACACCTCAAGTCATGCATTCCCACATGGACCACCACTAGGTCATAGTCATACTTGTCAGGTTTAAGAGACCTTAGAGCCCTTGTGACATCATGGATCCTGGCACTGGACAAACAGCTTGCAGTCACCCTCTTCTTGTCCAGTCTGGTGAACAGGGAGTATGTATGCCTAACTATAGAGTCACCTATGACTTCCCTGTCTGACAGCAGACTTAGTGGGCCTTACAAGGTTAGATCTGCTTTCCTGGTGACTCCTGGGTGATCTTTTTGGTGTTGCTGTATGTAGGATTGAAGAAGAAGTAGGTGTTGCTTGATGTACTAATGGCTTAGATCTTTTAGTGTGTGTTTTAGGAGTCTTCGATATTTTTTTCTTTACAGCCTCAGGTACAGCTAAGTTATAGTCTTAGTGGTGTGTTGTCATTGTTGTGGTGGTGTGAGTGTTTAATGCTTATTGTGAGTGAGCTGCCAAGAATGAAACTAGTGGCAACACACATATTGGCTACTACCTGACTACTGCTAGTGCTAATCTCACTACAGTTAATCTCAGCTAAGAATTCATGTCTCCTTACCCATTCTTTCACCAAAAGTAAAACAATAGCACTAATCCCAAATGGCTTCATAAGAAAGCAGGTGAGAAGCTCTTTGGTAATCAGCAGTCAAACTCCAAATGCTGTATTGGTTTGTTGGCTTGTTTTAACCTTCTCCTGGTAGAAGCCCTGGACAGCATGTACAGCAGCTCAGTGCAAGTGAGCTAAGCTGCACTATGATCCTAAACCAGACTAGTCAGGGAAGTCCAATGCATACCAACCAATCAGAGACAGTCAGAAATCAATGCTTCTCCTAAACCAGACTAGTCGGGGAAGTCCAATGCATACCAACCAATCAGAGACAGTCAGAAATCAATGCTTCTCCTAAACCAGACTAGTCGGGGAAGTCCAATGCATACCAACCAATCAGAGACAGTCAGAAATCAATGCTTCTCCTAAACCAGACTAGTCAGGGAAGTCCAATGCATACCAACCAATCAGAGACAGTCAGAAATCAATGCTTCTCCTAAACCAGACTAGTCGGGGAAGTCCAATGCATACCAACCAATCAGAGACAGTCAGAAATCAATGCTTCTCCTAAACCAGACTAGTCAGGGAAGTCCAATGCATACCAACCAATCAGAGACAGTCAGAAATCAATGCTTCTCCTAAACCAGACTAGTCGGGGAAGTCCAATGCATACCAACCAATCAGAGACAGTCAGAAATCAATGCTTCTCCTAAACCAGACTAGTCGGGGAAGTCCAATGCACACCAACCAATCAAAGACAGTCAGGAATCAATGCTTCTCCTAAACCAGACTAGTCAGGGAAGTCCAATGCATACCAACCAATCAGAGACAGTCAGAAATCAATGCTTCTCCTAAACCAGACTAGTCAGGGAAGTCCAATGCATACCAACCAATCAGAGACAGTCAGAAATCAATGCTTCTCCTAAACCAGACTAGTCAGGGAAGTCCAATGCATACCAACCAATCAGAGACAGTCAGAAATCAATGCTTCTCCTAAACCAGACTAGTCGGGGAAGTCCAATGCATACCAACCAATCAGAGACAGTCAGAAATCAATGCTTCTCCTAAACCAGACTAGTCGGGGAAGTCCAATGCATACCAACCAATCAGAGACAGTCAGAAATCAATGCTTCTCCTAAACCAGACTAGTCGGGGAAGTCCAATGCACACCAACCAATCAAAGACAGTCAGGAATCAATGCTTCTCCTAAACCAGACTAGTCAGGGAAGTCCAATGCATACCAACCAATCAGAGACAGTCAGAAATCAATGCTTCTCCTAAACCAGACTAGTCGGGGAAGTCCGATGCACACCAACCAATCAAAGACAGTCAGAAATCAATGCTTCTCCTAAACCAGACTAGTCGGGGAAGTCCAATGCATACCAACCAATCAGAGACAGTCAGAAATCAATGCTTCTCCTAAACCAGACTAGTCGGGGAAGTCCGATGCACAGCAACCAATCAAAGGCAGTCAGGAATCAATGCTTCTATACTCCTTTTCCCACCAGAAGCAAAACAGTAGCACTTACCCAGGCTGGTTTCTAACTAGTTTTCTGGCTTTCCAGTGATTAGTAGTAAGGTAACTTAATCAAAACCAAAGAAGAGATGCTGATCATTCCCTGCAAGTCAGTGGCACTAAGTGTGGGTGTCGATATTCGTTTAAGCAGCCACAGTTAACAGCATGGCTTCTTAAATGATTCAAAAACTGCCTACTTCTTAACAACTATAGCAAGAAGCCAACATAGCACTTGCTACAATTTGTGTAGAGAAAAAACAGAAAAGAGTTACTATGCAAAAACATGATACAAATTTACCTAGATAATTAGAATACGTTTTTGACCAATTTCTCACGATATAGCTCTGTCCTGACTCTTAAACTGTTACATGCTTTGATTACCACTTATTGTTGCTTTTCTTTAAATTTGTTTTCTACAGAAATGCTATATAAGCATTTACCATTAATATGACAGACAACATTACTTACCATTTAACATTAATGCTAAGACCTCTGATATTTCATGAACATACTTAAATTTTGATAATTTAATCTTGCAGGATTAGAAGGATGATTAGATAAAGGAACACTGTCATTTTTCTTTGGCAGCATCATCAAAACTTTTCGGAAGAAAGTAACTGAAGAAAATGGAAAAAAAGTAAAAGAGCCCCATGGAAAAGAAACTTGTCACCTATAAAGTGCTTTTAATGTGTACAGTGAGTTTTGTACTTCACTGTAACGTGTAGAATTTTATATTGCTCTGTAGAGTTAAAAGACTCACACAGTACAGCCAGTAATGTTACTGTGGAAAGCAAAATCCATAGTAGCACATATAAATTAACATGTAACTTGCATACTAACTTTTACAATAGCTGTTGTAATATAAGTCTTAGAAAGTGGTTTGTTGAATAATAGGGCACCCTTACAGTCACTTGGCCCCAGCTAATCAAAATCCAGAAACTTGCAGCCATGGGTTCAAGCAGCTGTTTCCCCACCCACCCATCTGGCAGAGTAGCTGCTTGTACTCGAGATGCAGCTGTCAATGTGATCAGATTTCATCAAGGTCCCCTTGTGAAACTGGTAAGTGGTGAAGGGGGAACTGGGAGGAGGGCTTTAGGTTTAGGGGGAGTGTCATTTTATATTTAGGGAGTGGCCAGGATTTAGTGCTAGGTTAAGGTAGGGAGGGGAGAATAATTTTAGGTTTAGGGAGCAATTGGGAATTGTCTCAGAGTAAGAGTTAGGGAAGAGGGGTTATATTTAGGAGGTGATCAGGAGTTGTCTCAGGGTTAGGGAGCAATCAGGAGTTGTTTTTAGAGTTAGGTTCAGGGTTAACTTGGCAACATGAGCGAGAGGCAGCAGAGAAGTGTACATAAGCTAATGATACATGAACACTTGTAGTAGACTATGATAATATGGTATCATTAAAGAGATAACATTGGGCATATATAGCACTAATTATATCTATAACATAAAATTTAGATTTAAGTATGTTCCAAATAATAATTACTTTTCAGTATAGCCACAAGGTAGTATAAAGTAACAACATAATTGAATAGCAGAACTAACATCTTTGTGTAGAAATTCCCAAACTAGAACTTGTCTAAATATGGGATTTGTTTGGTTAAAATTTTAAAATTGATGAATGCATTTTCCATTATTTGTGATTGGTTGGACTAGAGATAAGACTGATTTTAGATTTAAGAGACAGAGTAATTTAGAAAACAGGAAATGTGTTTAATAAACATACTACATATCCTAAGATTCATTAATGATCTGGGTTTCAAAAAAAGTAAAGTCAATGGATTGTAATTATAAGTCTGCAAAATCTTTGACCAAAGTCTGGATCATGAAGGAACCCACATTTCATTGTTTTGGAGCCCAGAAATTGGCTTTTTTTAACAAGTAAGATCTAGAGATACGTAACACCAGTGGAGGTCATATTGCTGAAAACCACTAAAATGTTTTGCGGCAAAATTGGTTCAAGTAAACATCAGAATTTTGGGTGGCCATTTGAAGTTTGGAAGGTATAGCTTGGACTATTTAAGTAGGAATTTGTTGACAGGTGGAAGCAGAATAAAACAAAAGTCAGGAAAATTTTTATTTTGATAGTATATATTTTGGAAATTCTTAAGCATTTCAAGACAGATCATCTATATAAATATGGATGGACACAGTTCTAACATTTTAGTATATTACTGCAATAATAATCATTATTCTGAGGGTAAATAGGATGAAGATATTTTAGATGGAACTTTACCACCATGTATTGTATATACAATGGGCTTAAGTTAGGAAAATTAGCAAATAGTGAAAATAAACTTGATTAAGTGAGGTTTTGTTTATAGTTAGAACATTTTGAATATATGTCCATGGTATTTATGTATTTTTGAGATAGCTGTTGTTGAAAGTAAACAAGTACATCATCAACAAAGACAGTTAAGGTAGTGATAATAACCATTTTTAGGGAAGAGGTGTAAACATAGATCTTAAATAAATATAAGTTTTATATAAGTATGAAATAAATAAGAAAAAGGATACTCTTGGAGTCCACCATTTTAGTATACACATGTACAGTTAAGCAACAATTAATAGAGAGTTATGTGGAAGAGTTAATGTGCAATGTATTATAATTACACGTTTACAAACATTTTTGACCAAAGTTTGGATCATGAAGGACCCCACATCTCTTTGTTTTATGGCCCATAATTTAGCTTTCTTAACAAGTAAAATCTAGAGATAAGGTAACATCAGTGGAGGTCACATTGTGTACAACAGCCTGTGGTGACTACTTCTGAGCCTGATACTGCAGAAGGTCTGCTACAAGGGTAAACTCCCAAGCAATGTCACTAAGAATTTTGTCCTTGTACAGTAGCCTGTGGCTACTACATCTGACCCTGATATTGCAGAAGCTCTGCCACAGGGTCCAACTCCAAAACATTGTCACTGAGAATTTTGTCTTTGTACAATAACCTGTGGTGACTATATCCAACCCCAATACTGCAGTAGCTCTGCCACAGTGGGCAATTCCCAAACAATATCACCGAGAATTGGCTTTATACAGTGTAAGCAAATTTAACTTGAAGAACCTTGCTGTGTATTAACTTTGATTAGTCAAATATGTACCTGCCTGGGCTGGAAATTAGTTTTTAAAATCCCTCTCCTCCAACAAATTTGTCCTTGTTCTCTGAGGACCAATTACTAAGTGGGTCACTGCCCTTTCTCCTGACTAACAAATTACACTGTACATGCCAGTTACTTAGTCTTCCTGACTGTCAGTTCTGCATTCAGGGCATGAAAGAAAACCTGTTCTACTCTGTACCTGTACATTCATTGCTTTGTATTGACTACAAACTAATCATTCTCTGTTATAATTTGACTAAGGCTGGAACCCCACTACATTCAAAACCCTAACACAATTTTTACGTAGAACCCTTACTGTACTATGACATTTCACTTGTGACTCCTATTCCCTAACTCTCCCTAACAACATTACTACTATCCTATAAACATTCCTGTTTCTTTTTACCTGATTTCCAACTTCCATTTTATCTTTTAGCAGCATTCCAACTACCTTTCTCCTTCCCATACTGCTTTGCACTATATTCATTCATAGTCACACCCTTCTCTTACAGCATCTATCTATTCTACATTGCATCTTCTGCTTTTCTCATATAAACTCTCACCACATTCTATTTTACCTACAGCCTTATACCCTAGCCTTTAAACCCCCCAGTCCTCAAATTCCAGACAAGATAGTAGGACAACCTAACTTTCTTCCTTCATAGAAAATATGTCTTTCCTACCTAGCCTCTATCAGCTTTCAGACACCACCACTGCTAAATACCCTTCTACCCTGCGCCTTCTTTGTCCTTCTTGATCCCCGTTTCCCCACTACCTGCCAACTATAACATACAGATCCCTTTACTTAGTCATGCTACTCCTCAGCTTATGCTTTACTGTTCTCCTGCTACTGGGCCATCTCTCATCTTACAATGACTCTATAATAGCTCTCACCATATCTCCAACTCTGTCCTAGCCACCTATTCATACCCCCCTACACTCTTCATACAACACACCAAACCTGTTTAATGATGCCCCTCACCCTTATTCCAAATATAGGCCAACTCCATTTCATCTCAAACTAAAAAAAAAAAAATTAAGAGTAAAAATACTTTTAGCAATAATTCCCCAATCTACTAAAGTCCTTCTAGGAGGAGATATTCATCTTAATCCTGCCCCCACCTATCACAATGAACATCAAGACACATCTTTCCCACACACTATTCTGACTTAAACCTCAATCCCGCTAATCTAACTTTTGCTCCACAAATGTAAAAAGCATAAGAAATAAAACTGCTGAAATTGAAACTTGGCTTAAACCCAGCATAAATGACTTACACCTCCCGGCTATAATATCATCCTCAATGACCATGTAAAGAGGAAAGATGGTGGTATTGCGCTAATATTTCCCGACAACTACCACATTTCCCCTTACAACAAACCAATACCAAAATTCAATTTAAACAATTATGAACAAATATGCATTACTGTTCTTTACGGGTCTATGACAGTGGATTGAAAACTGATTTCATCGAACGGCTTATACACTGAAAATGCCATTGACAGAAATCAGCTTTGTGTAATCATGGTACAGTGAAGATCAGAAAATTTGCCCTTTCCTCACTGTAGCGTGATCTCGGAGTTGGTATATATATTTAGCGGGGCTTGTGGGGGGTGCAGCCACCCCCCCCCCCCCACAAAACCGATTTTTGGTGTAAAAACCATTCGATTAAATGAGTTTTTGATCCACTGTCATAGACCCGTTCTTTACATCCCTCCTGCTGACAATATAGCTATACTGGAAGATATCCAACATTGGATATCTGTAACAATGCCACAAGAAATAATACTACTAGGTGATGTGAATGTCAATTGGTTGGACATAAACTCTAATTCCCCCTACATCTAGCATGAGTTTACTTGGGGTCACACAACTAACTAATAGCCCTAGGCATTATAGCAAGTCATCAAATTCCCTATTAGAGTGGATCCTGGTATCAGACCATACCAAGTACACCACCTCACGTACAATGTCTGACAGTCTCAGTGATCAGCTCCCAAGCTTTATAACCAGACATCTCACACATCCACTTAAATACAAACTTTCCAAGTTTAACCCAGAAAAATTCATTACTAATCTATCCTCTAGTAACTGGAACTTCCTAAAAATCATCCCTTTAAATAATGTAAATTAATTCAGTACAACCTTTTTGAATATCCTAAACAGTGTTGCACCTCCTAAAAGGAAGAGCCTAAAACAAATGATGCAATTTGACTAACCAAAAAGAGTAGAATGCTAATGCAGGGCTGAGAAAAAGCATGGAAAGAATGGCAAGAATATAAAACACCTCAATATCCTGAAAACTTCAGAATGCTTCACTATGAAGCAAAAAAATTATACAATGATAACTTTCAGAATAGTACAAAACACAACTCTAAATAATTATGGACAACCATTAAATAAATATTGCATCCTAACAATAAATTCAAAATGTGTAGCATGGCAAATAAGAAGGCATCTTCTTCTAGCTGTAAAAGCACACTATTAAATGTTTAACTTAATCAAGGAAGAATCAAAGCTATTCATAAGTTCAGTAAATTTATAATTGTGAACCATAAACAAATAAAAACAAATAAAACAAATAAAAACATAAACAAATAAAAACTTTATAAAGAAATTAATGATGATTTATTATTATTGTTTTCTGTACAAGAATATAAAACATTTATTTTAGATCTTTGCATGATGTGGATTATGTCATTATACGTAGTTATAACAGGAAATTATCTAAATTTGAAAGGGACATAAATGAGTATAGATTAGGTCTGGCATATAGTTGTGATAAGAAATTTACAAATAGGACCTATAGGGGTTATGAAAAACACAACTACGATTCAGATTCACAGTTTCAGGATAATCACAGGAACAGTAATAGGAATTTTAACAGAGAACATGATGAGAAGTTGTAGGAACATGAGTATGATTTATGTGATGATGGTTTTAATACTAATGAGGGGACCCCTTTAGGGGGGGTGCAACCGAGGAGGTCCGAAAGGCTGAGAAATCGGTTACAACAACCATCTTATGCTCAAGTTACAGGGGCCAACAATTACAACCCCCACAGAAGAACAACTTACAGATAGAACAGTTTAGTTTAGGTGAATTTGGGGATGTCACATCTACATACAAACCTGTATCTATATATGTACACAATGCTTTTTTTATTTTTAATTACACAGATTTGAAAATAGATGATGTGCATGTCAAGTTATTCACCAAAGGATTCACTTTTGTACCTGTTACTAAGCCTAGTATAGACAACATCCTGTTGGATATAAGACTTTTTACTAGGAAGCTCAACTTGTTGCAGATGTTTGGAAAGGTTAAGTCACACCATACGAGTAATAATCTAAGTAGACATAGTGTTTACAATCCTCCCCTTCATCAAGATATTCAGAATTTTGAAAATATACTCAACAATAGAATTAGAAGGGAATTTAAACAGAACGTGAACACGAATGTTAGTAATTTAACGGATGAAGAAAAGAAACTTTTATATGAGCTCAGTGAAAATAAAAATATCCGGGTTATGAAACCGGATAAAGGTGGTGGCGTTGTCCTTGTGGATAGTTGGGACTACGAGAATAGAATGTTTGAGATATTAAATAATGATGTGTTACAGTTCAGTTTCTAAAAATGAAATCAATATTTCATATCACAAAATAGGTTATATTATAGAGGACAATTTATCTCAAGGGCTCATGGATATTGAGCTATGGAAGTTTTTGAAAGTTAGTAAACCAGTCATCCCCACCATTTTTGGTATACCAAAGACACATAAGAATATTCAAAATCCCCCGATGAGACCAATTGTCTCATCACAAGGTTCAAAAACCCAGCCCTTGGTTATATACATAGACACCAAACTTAAGAATTACTATATGAAATATTCACATATTTTGGTGGATTCCTGGGACTTCCTACAAAAAATCAGTAAGGATCCTTACAGTGGGGATATGAAATTTATTACTATTGATGTTAAAGATCTATTTTCAGTCATACCACACAATACTGGAATGGACTGGTTAGAGAATATGTTAATAGAAATGAATTTATTGACACCTAATGAATTTAAATTAGTCTTAGAGTGTGTGGAGTTGGTACTCAAAAACAACTTTATATTTTTCCATGGTGACTATTATCACCAAAAAGAGGGAGTGGCTATGGGGGCAGCGTGTGCCCCCATTTATGCTAATATAGTAATGTTACATTGGGAAAGACAATATGTTTTTGATACGGAATTTTTTACTTATATCAAAAGTTATTACTGATTTCTCGACAATATATTTATTTTATGGGAAGGCCCTGATGAAGCCATTGATAGATGTATTTCTTTCATCAACCAAAGTACTAACTTTTTATGTTTTACTCATCATATAGATTCACACAAAATTAACTATCTTGATGTTATGTTATGAAAAGACTACCAGTATAATAAGTACAAATCTATTATCTATTGAAAAGAACATTTCTCCAATACATATTTACATTTTAATAGTGACCACCCAGATTATCTTAAGCACAATATAATCAAGGGGCAGATGATTAGAGTGGCCCATATGACTTCAGACAGGGATGAATTTCTTATGGAAATAGATAAAGTACAAAATATGTTTCATCAAAGAGACTATCCAGTGGAAATTACACAGCCTATAAAAGAAACAATAATTAAAGGATGGGGTGATAAATATATACCTCTATTAAATTATATGAATAATAAAACTATTGAAAGAACTGATAAATTATTGCAGAATAATAAAAATGTGTTGCCCTATCTGATTCTTACATATCATCAGAACATCGGGTGGTTACATAAATGTATTAATGAGACATGGGATTTGTTTAAAACAGTGTCTATGAGAACTACGATTTTTCAAAACAAATTGACTTATAGTTATAGGAGAGGTTATAATATTAAAAACATTTTAGAAAAAAGAAATGCCACAACCAAGGAGAAATTGTTCAAAATAAAATAGGTACTTTTAGATGTGGTAGATGCCCCCATTGTCCATTTATAGCGGGGGAAAAAACAGTAACATTACCCAGTTTGAACATTACATTGAAGTCTAAGAAATATAGTAGTTGTTATACCAAGGGATTGGTTTATCTAGTTTATTGTAAATCCTGTGGGGGGGGTTTTATAATGGCAAACCGGAATGCAATCTGAGAAAAAGGATGTATAAGCATATGACAGATATAAATCGTAAGAACGAAAACAACGCTTTATATAGACATTCTTTAACATGTGATGAGGCCAATTTTAAATTTTGGGAGGTTGAGGTGGTGGACCAGTTAGATAGAAGGGGTGACTGGTAAACTAAATTGGCATATAGGGAGATGATATGGCAGCTCAGACTAGATGCCTGTAGTGGCAAGGGCCTGAATGACCATATATCCATTGTACCAGCCCTTAAATTATTATCTAATGACCCTAAAAAACATATATAATTTGTATTAATATATATCACACATTCAATTAATTATTTCATGCATAATAGTTCAGCTGTACAACGATTTTATAGTTATTTTATTTATTTATTTATTCACTTACATATTTATATATTTATACATTTATTGATAAACATACATATATATATTTTTACAAAAGATTAAGGTTTTTGGTGCTATGCAGTTTTTTATATGTATTTATATGTATTTATATTTGATATATATAAGTAGTTTTTAAACGACCATATATTGATTCATTTGTATGTATGTATATAACTTATATATATATATATATATATATATATATATATATATATATATATATATACACATAACATGTACATATATTTTTTGATGGACATACACATACACATACAAATTCACATGGAGTGTGAAAGTTAAAATGATACATGGTTTTTTAAAAGTTTTTTAAAAACGTATTGAGTTGAATACTTTTGTTCAAATTTATGAAAGATAGCCAGTTCATTTTATTTCAGTGCATTGTTTAATTATCTCATTACTTCATTACTTAATTTCTTAATTATTTTATTGTTTTGTTGATTGGTTAAAATAATGTATAAAAGGCATTCAGTGTGTGTGGTGGTATTTGATTCTGATGAGGTCTCCAGTTTCTGGAGATGAAAGTGCTAAATCCATTTGTTAATAAAGACGTTTTGTGACACCTTTAGAATTATCCTTTGGTTTTCTGGATGTGGTGTTGGTGTTGATGCAAATGGTGTATTTTTCAGGAAGACAGCCTTCATTGTAACTCGGACTACCGTTGATTTTCGAAATTTATAATTGTATCGCATTTGTTGAATGTCAGTTACGCCTGGATTAAGAATCCAATTTCAGCCACCATGTTTCTTTTACTCAGAACTGTCCAAATGATGTTAAAAGGACTTGTGAATAATGAGAAAACCTTTAATGTTTGGAAGTAGTACATACTACTATATATATATATATATATATATATATATATATATATATATATATATATATATATATATATATATATATATATATATATATAGTAGCACATACTTAACCAACAGTCTGAGAGTAAGTTAAAGTCGGTCTATGACAAAGATTCATATAACAAAGAAAAAAGTGGGGTGTTCATAATCAAAGAGCACTAAAAGAGCAAGTTAGATTGTAAAAACATAGATCCATATGATGTTCAAGTAGGGTTTTCATTACAGACCGTATGTTTGGAGAACATAACAAATAAAAAGGAAAACATCTCTGCCCTATGATTATGTGCACATTTGTATTGCATGTCTAGTTAGTCAACATACCTCTCAACTGTACAGATTTTCGCAGATTGTCCAGATTTTTCCCTGATATTTTTTGTCTGTTCCTCATAAAAATTGTTTTTTTTTTTTTACAAATGAGCTAAGGATTAAAGTCACTAAATAATGACATGCATCTGAGTTTCAGACTTCATGTCCTTCAGAAAATGCATGCTAACCAAATCCTGTTATTCTAGCAACTTTCTAAGTTGATAAGAGCAATATTTAAATTGTTTATCTATTTTTTGGGCTTTTGTCCCCCCATTATCTTAGGCTTTATCCAGATTTCTTGCATTAAGAGGTTGAGAGGTATGTTAGTCAACCACATGTAAGTGAAACCAAATTAAAGGGGCTTTGTGAAAGTAAATTATACACTGCAGGATACAGGTCTTGAGTGATACACATAGGCCTTTTTATTACTAAAATATATGCTCTATGCCCTAGCTAATACATATATTTGCAAGCTTCCCAAATACATTGCTTTATATTTATTCCATATATTCCTGAGTTGTCATCAGTTATAAACTTCATATATGCTTTGGTAAGACTACTGCATGCATGGGCAGTTTTCTTTCTGAAATAAATGTAACCCCTCACCACACATTGCCCATCTTTAAATTGTGTTATTTTCATGTTATTCTGCATTATTATGTGTGAAATATGTTATCTCATACTCCTGCACCTTTGTCACTTCATTTAAATTACTTGATTTTTTTCTATTCTGCCTACTTCCTCTACGCATATATATTAAGTTCCCTCACACTGGTTTAGACATGCTGTATATACATATATGTGCATGTGTGTACATGTGTGTTTCTTAGATGTGTATATATATATATATATATATATATATATATATATATATATATATATATATATATATATATATATATATATATATATATATATATATATATATATATATATATATATATATATATATATATATATATATATATATATATATATATATATATATATATATATATATATATATATATATATATATATATATATATATATATATATATATATATATATATATAGGTTCATAGGTTGGAACTAGGCTATCGACCCTAGGGCCTATACACGCCAAGCCATAACAATTCCCTTGATATTTCTTCCCACAATATTTACTTCTCTAGACCCCTGTCTAGCAGGGCAACTGACATGATCCCTGGGGTGAATTTCATATATATATATATATATATATATATATATATATATATATATATATATATATATATATATATATATATATATATATATATATATATATATATATATATAGGGGAACACTTTATAATCCAAAATTCTGAAATATCAAATTTCAGAATCCTGAGATTATAGAGCCGAAAGCTCATGACACCGAAACTCCAGAAGCGCAAATTTCAAAATCTTGATGTTCGGAGATGTTGAAGTAGTGCTTCTGGTGTTGCGGTGTGTGAATGGATAGGTGGAAGTTCAGGTAATTATTTATGTTTAAGGGTCCTGGTTAGGGGGTTTAGTGTGTGTCAGTGTGTGTTGTGACCATGGTGTGTGTGTGTGTGTGTGTGTGTGTGTGTGTGTGTGTGTGTGTGTGTGTGTGTGAGGGGAATGTAGGTGCGTTGTGGTATTTTCGTGTGTTTGTGTAGTGTGACTTTGGAGTTAGTATATTTAAGTAGTGGGGGGTTTGGGTGGCGCAGCCATGTTTTATGTAGTGTAGGTTTGTGTGTTTGTGTGTGGCGGGAATGTGTGTGTATGTTTATGTGTGTGGTATATGGTTAGTGTAGGATTCACGATTTTAAAATTCGTGCTTCTGCAGTTTCGGGATTGTAAGGTTTCAGCTTTATGATCTCGAAATTCTGAAATTCTATATTTTAGGATTTTGGGATTATAAAGTGAACCTATATATATATATATATATATATATATATATATATATAGATATATACATATATATAGTGATTGATATATATATATATATATATATATATATATATATATATATATATATATATATATATATATATATGTTTATATCATGACATATCTAAAACTGAAATACCAAACCTCAAAATATCTAAATAAATTGAAAACACAAAATACTGACAACTCATTCATAGGTTCATAGGTAGGTACTAGGCTATCTGCTCGAAGGCATTTATAAGCCTAGCTGAAATCTGTTGGCTTTCGCCGCCCCCTAAGATTAGTTCCCTGTGCCTCTGTCCAGCAGAGCCATTGAAGTGATCCCTGGGGTAAACTTTCTGTTTCTCATTCACTCTTCAAGGTTTCTCTTGAAGAGGGTTAGCAAGGAGATCTGCCTAATGTGGATTGGAATCTTGTTCCAGAGCATGGGAAGTCTCTGGGACAGGAATCTATCCCTCCAGCACGTCCTGTTTATTGTTGTGGTGAGGTTTAGATCCCTGGAGCATGTGGCTCGAGGGGATATGGTTTTCTTTAGGTGGAGCATGTCCATCAATTCTGGGTTGGACATGGCCTTGTATGTCAGGCAGAGATCACCTCTGAGTAGGCGGTATGCAACTGAGTACAGCTGGAGTTTCTTCAGTCGAGCTGCATAGGGCATCTGCTTGAGGCCAGATCGTAATATCAAATCATTAAATACCTAATAATTCTATCTAGCTAAAAATACCATATATCATACACCTTAACTATAAAACCAAGATCAAGTGAATTCTGGTGCAGTATACTTTATTTTTTATTACATTGGTTAACCAGGAAAGTCTGACTGGGAACGAGTGAGAAACACTCCAGACCCATGTCTTTGTAATGTGGGAGGAAACCGGAGCACCCAGAGGAAACCCACACGAACACAAGGAGGACATGCAAACTCTGCACAAAAGGTACCCCAGCCAAGAAGCGAACCAGATAACCTCTTGCTGTGAGGTGACAATGCTACTGCTGCTCCACTGTGCCATCCATCTTGTTGCTGGGTGTGATACACTAATGTCAGATGGCCTGTGTATTGAAAGGCATAATAATCTGACAAGACTGTTGCAAGCATTACAATATTGAAGAACCTGAGCAGCATTGGAAACATGAACCACAAAACATTATAGAGAATGATGAAGTGCACATCACATGGGATCATCTATTACCATCAGTTCAAAAATATATGTGAGAAAACCAGATTTAACAGTCCCTGAAAAGAAGACACAAGTAGCATTGATCACTGAAATTGCTAAACCCAGTGATTCCAGTGTCTTGTGTACACAGAGACACAAAGTCATAATATATCAAGATTTGCAAGCAGAAATGAGGGCAATGTGGAAGAAAGATACCCAGGCAGTTCCAGTAGTAGTAGGGGTAATAGATCTCATAAAAAAGAATTTACAGTTGTATTTAGATATGCTACTGCTACATGTAATTCCATATGAATTTCAGGAGTAAACTCTGGACACGTGGGTGCTGGGAAAACACTTTTGGCTAACATCAAAGATAGGAACAATGCTAACTTCATGAACTTTAATTGTACTTTGATTTAGGAATGGGGTCCATCCCCATCATGGTACTAAAAACCTGAAAGACTTGGAGAAATTAAACTAAGAGTAATACATATATGTATAAATGCAATAAACATGGATCTCATTTCATTATCTGACCACATATGTTCAGTAAAAGATAACAATAATTAATAGGTGTTAAGGTGTGGATTATGACACATCCAGGGACTGTTGATGATCCTCTGCAATTCTATTGCAAAAATCATCCTGTTCCTTGTGGTGAAGATCGTTGCATCGATGGTGGACCTAGATGTCAGTGCTATAGATTCCTGTGCATCCTGAGAGCTTCCTGCAATCTGGTTCCAAACATTGGTCTAGTTGGAGCTCCTTCGGCATGCCTGCATCCTCTGTTCATGTCCCACATACACTGCCAGCATCTAAAGGGTCTTCTCATCAGTCCAGTTGAGTTGTTGGGTACAGCGCAGCCTCCTCCCAGTTGACATTTCCTTGAAATCTGTAGAAACACTGAATAAAAATGCCTTCTGAAAAATGCTCATGCTCACTGCAGTGCCTCTCAGTCTGCAGGTAGCAATGGTATGATTTGAAAACATATCAGTATCACATTTTAAAAGTGACGCACATAGTGTGGTATCAGTGTATAAGTGAGCATTAGACACATTTTCTAGTTATTCACTTTCAATGATAATTATTGAACATTTATGTTGAGCACTGCACACTTACACCAACCTGTTGGTTAATGTGTCAAGATTCAAGAACATAAGCAGACATTCGCTGATGTGATTCCAAAACACTGTATACTAATGCCACTCATTAATTATGTATGGTGCAAATGGTACTTAATATCTGTTTCCACTAAGCTAACCTTACTGTTAGGAGTAGCTGCCTGAGCGCAACTTAAAACTATAAGGTCAGCTGTCATGGTATTGATCTTTTGAACTACGGTATTACTCTATTATGTTCACAGTGGTCTGTGCATGTCTTGTAACACATATCTCATGTAGTGCTCACTGTGAAAGCATCTGCATCTCAATATGTCAGTTACTTAAAGAATAGGTATAACCTTCCCAAATATACATGCGTATGAATACCTATCCATCATTACCAGGGAGGTTATCCTTATATGCAGGTGAAGGGCTTCAAGCACAGCAGCCCTGGTGAACTGCAGATATAGAAGGAATCCACCCATATCCATTGCTAATGCTGTTTCACCTGCATGTCTATACTACTGTTAATGAATAACAACATATTATGGACTATCTGCATGTTCTAAGTCCAAAGTGTGATTTGTGGATATTCACTGTTGCTTTTTCCTACATTGTAAGCTGCTATTCCATTCAATGTGATTGGGGAAACATTAAGATGAGTTAATTTCTGACTAGACTGTTGTTTCCATATCTAGCCATCACCACTAAGATGCTAATTTTCATATGTCTTTATTTTTCTGAGGTGATTTCTCACACTACAGCTACATATGTTATTTACATTAGGGTACATGACACAGTTGTGCTGATGCTTGTAACTGACTACACTGACATCTATGACATATCCCACATAGTTGATGTTGAATTCATAGGGCTAATTTGCTGTGCATATGACTGCTGAAATAGTGGTGCAATAGTTATGTGAATGACTTGTAGTTGGCAAACACCTTCACAAACATGGGTATCCAACTTATGCATCTATTACATATCCTAAGATGTAGATTTGGGTAACTGCTTTGCACATGTAGTCTTTACGTGTTATAACATATGCATGTTGTGTACATTCCATACGCTTGTCGGTACATGATGGTATTAAACATGGTATCAACTGTTTTGTATTTTAATGTATATGAGGGGTCCTTACAATGACATATGCTTTAAAGGTTAATCTGTCAATAAGTGCACTTCCTGTATACCACCTGATATATGCAAATCACCTTTTTTACATATGTCAAGCAGGAATTGCCACAATAAGTTTTCCCATAAGGAAAATGAAATTATCCTTGAGGCACTGTGGCAACATGGCCAAAATTTGCTTGGATGCAGAGACGATACATTCTGGAGAAACTAAGTGTGGAGGGACATTATCAACATAGTGAACACTGTGAGTGGGCACAAACTCTGAAGGAAGGCCTGTCATAGCCATTGACACTGACATGATCCTCCATGCAGCCAACAGATTCCACTGCTATGAGAGGGAAAGAAATGCCACTGGAAGTGGGTCACCATTACCTCCCACAGATGAGACGACCATCTTCCTGGTCTGCTGTGACACTTGCCAGGATTATCGTATGCATGGGGATTTATTGAGGCAGGTGTTGTAGGACATGCAGGTATGTCCACCATTCAAAAACACAACAGCATAATCCAGTTGTCATTCATGGACATTGATTCACACTTCTTACCTTTTTTATGACTGTCACAGTAGTACAACATCAGGTACACCTGAACATCTCAAGTAAGTCTATTAGCATCAAACACAAAAGCACGTTGAAGGCACAAACCACATATGAACAGAATGGATCCAGGAACAGAAAACAGCGACACTGTAGTAAATATCCAAAGAATTTATTTGTCCACAAAAACAGAGACCAAGCGCTTTTGTATAAGTACTTCATCAGAATCACAACACTAAACAAATCCAGCACACCTAAATAGCCCACCCTTAAAACCCTAACTGATGAAAATAACAAAAACATTAACCCATACTATGACTGTTAAAAAGTGATGTGAAATATAACCTAGCAAACACTGAAGCCTCTCAATACATTTTGACATTTAATATTAATAATGTAAATTAATAGGTTTATATCAAAACTAATTCAAATGCATAACATTCATAAAAAGGTTTTCATAAAAGCAAGCAAGCAACATATGTACATATTAAAACAGACCAATAGCCTGAAAACTATATATAAATATATGTGGAATCATACCACATATGATTTCAATTTTAAAATGCTAGATATAGAGGTACTTTCAATCAAGCCCAGAGGGGTAGTAGCATTGAGCCTCAGTTGACACCTCAGCTCCTTGGTTTCGAACAGATCTTCCCAGGGTCCCCCACTGAGGTCTCTTTGTAAATGTTCCAAAACAAAGAAGGTGAAGCTGTGGTCCTTATGCTCACTAATGTGCTTGGCCAATGCAGTTTTTATGTCCCCCTTCCTGGTGTCCAATCCATGCTCATACACACGCTCCTTAAACTTTCTCTTAGTTTTCCCCACATAGAAACACTCGAATTTTGAGTAACTGGCAACATATATAACCCCCACCAAGTTACAATTACTGTGAATCCTTGAAAAAATATTAAAATGATTCACTGTAACACAATCTCCTTCAAAGACCATTTTGCATTGGGCACAATTGCCACACCTATAAGTTCCCCATTTTTTGTCTGTGGACTCCAACCCATGGTCAAAAGTACCCTGCTCCAAATGATTTTTCAAGGTTTTCCCTCTCCTGAATATGATTTGGGGTTTTTTGTTCACCACCATGCTCATTTCCTTAAAATGGGAAAAAAATGTGCCAATGTTTATAAATAATGCTTCTAATTTGGGCGGCCTCATTACAGCATTGTGTAATAATGGCTCCTTGCAAATCCAACCTACTATTTGTACCATTTCTCCTAAAATAATTGCTCCCTGGAACTTCATGGGAACAAATGAGGGGAATAATCTTGCCCATTTGCCTTTTAACTGTTATATCCTTACACACCTGTGTGATCATCTCAGTAGGGTATCCTCAGCTAGAAAACATATATCCCATTTTTTAACCTTCTTTATTAAAGGTTTCCCAACTTGAAACTATATGGTCTAGATGGATGTATTGCCCCTTGATGATGCCAAATTTTTGATGAGGAGGGTGGTTGCTTTCAAAATGCAATGTACTATTGCTGTAGGTTTGTTTTCGATATATGGTGCTAACCCATCTCTTATTCTGTATATCTCTGGACATGGTAACATCTAAATAATTCATACTAAAGGGGTTGTATTGATATGTAAAGCTCAAAAAGAGGTAGATGCATTTATGAACTTAATAAACCCCTCAGTTTCACTCACTTCTCTATCCCACACAATAAAAATATCATCCAAAAATTGGAGATACAAATTCCAAGGTGTGTTCTCAAAATGTTGGAATAGAATGTGTCTCTCCCATTGTAACAATACAATATTTGTGATAATGGAGGCACTAAAAGCACCCATTGCTACCCCTTTTCTTTGTCTATAATACTGACCTTCCAAATAGACAAAATTATATTTTAATACCAATTCCATGCACAAAACAAGAACATTAACAGTGTTGTTATCCAGGCTAGTACACTCACACAAGAAGTCATGAAACCATTCTAATCTCACATCATGTGGGATGGTATTGAACAGTTCAACCACATCAATTGTAACAAAAACACAATGTTCATTAAATTTGACATTTTTCATTTTATTTATTTATTTTATTTATTTGCAGTTGGTTTACCAGGATAGTCCATTGGGCCAAAAAGAACCCGTTTTCAATGGAGTCCTGGGGAGAAAAGCTCCAGTACAGACAAAATTAGGTACATACACAAAATTGCTAAATATTTATACAAAATGGTAGATAAAAGTCCTGGGGAGAGAAGCTCCAGCACACACAAAATTAGGTTCATACATAAGATTGCTAATATTTATACAAAAGTGGTAGATAAAACATTTAAGCTCAAAATTCAAAAACATTCAGAACAATACAAACAGTGAGGATTAATGAGAAGTAAATGAGCTTGGAAATAATGTGAAATACATAACAGAGGAGTTTTGCAGAAGGAACATAAAAGTACCTTATTGAGTGGATACTGAGGGAGCACAAGCTTTGTTAGGTAGAGGTTTGGTACCGTAAGCATATTGGTGGTAAGGATGTCATGTATTTATGAGGGGTGAGAGCAAGAGCAATCCCATTGGGAACTTAGATGTGTGTGAAGATGCTTTTTGAACATGTAGTGATTAGAGGTGGTACGAATGGATGGTGGGAGTGAGTTCCAGAGACGGGAAAGGTTACAGGATAGTAAGTGTTTACCTGGGGGATAAGATGGTTTATGAATTACTAGTAGGTTTTGATTGTTTGACCTTAAGACTCTATTTGGTAGGTGCATTTTAAAGGCAGAAGACAGGGAGGGACAAAGAGAGGGGTTGAGAATGAGCTTATGAGCTAAGGTCAGCTGTATATAGATGAGATGATTAGATAGTTCGAGCCAATTTAGTTTTTGGAGAGAGAAACAGTGGTGGGTGGAGGATCTGTGGCTATTTGCGAATTTGGCAATTTTGTTATAGCAGGAGGAAAGCTGGTTTTTTAGTGAGATCTGAAGATTAGTCAATAATGGAGCCCCATAGAAGAGAGGGGATAAGAAAGGAGGAGGCGAGAGTGATTTTGGAGGAGCTAGTAAGATACTGATTCTGACGGTAAAGCATACCTAGTTTTTGATGAGTTTTTTTAATATTAAGTTGTAGATGAGAGTTGAAATTAAGCCGGTTGTCGATTTGAACACCTAGTAGCTTAGCTTCAGATACCAGTTCCAAGGGTGAGTTGTCTTGGCTGGTAATAGAGAAAGAGTTTATGTCGAAGGAAGTGGATTTGGAGGGGGTAAATACCATTAGTTTTGTTTTGGAGGCATTGAGTGCTAAGTGATTTGTTTTCATCCAATCTTCAGTAATTGAGAAAGCTTCCTGAGTGAGTTTTTGGAGTGAAGAGGAAGAGGTGGCAGAGCAGATAATGGTAGAATCATCTGCGTATTGGATGATATTAGCAAATGGAATGGATTTGTGGAAATCATTGATGAATATATTAAAGAGGAGGGGACCAAGAATAGATCCTTGGGGAACTCCAGTGGGGGTACTAAGGAAAGAGGAAGTGGCTTTCTTCCATATTACAGCTTGGTATCTGTTAGATAAATAACTGGAAAACCAATTTATGGAGGAGGGAGAGGTTAAGTTGTGACAGTTTGGATAAGAGTAGGCTGTGTGAGATAGTGTCGAAGGCTTTGGAGAGATCAAGTAATAGGGTAGAGACAATGTGGCTGCGATCGCGAGCTCTGTTTACAATCTCAAGAAAGGACAGGAGGGCTGTCATGGTACTATGATTTGGCCTGAATCCGTGTTGTGTAGGGGTTAAAAGGTTGTTATCTAACAGATGTGGAAGGAGTTGAAGCTGGATGCACTTTTCTAGAATTTTAGATAAGGGGGACAGGATAGCAATAGGGCGGAAGTTGTTGATGTTGCAATTGTTACCTCCTTTATGGAGGGGGATGATAAAAGCTTGCTTCCACAATAGGGGTACCGTGCATTCATGGATGGAGCGGTTAATTAGAATGCTAATGGGATAGGCAATTGCTTCTGCGGCTATGCTTAAGAAGTAAGAGGGGATATTGTCCGGAGCATTGGTGCATGGTTTCAGTTTCTGAAGAAGTTTTTTTATGGTGGAAGTGGGTATAGGTTTAAATGAGAATAGAGAGGAGTGGGGAGAGAGGGGATTTGAGGAAGATATGGGCGAAGAGGGGGTTTGAGTAGTGGAAGAGGTGGAAGATAGACAGTGAGATGATGAGAATGAGGAGACAGAGGTAGTAGGGGGAGGGTTGTTTGTGGGAGAGGGTGGGGATGTATTAGATGATGAGTAGGGGCATGTGAAGGAGGATGTGAGTTTGCTAATAGAGTCAATGAAAAAGGAGTTGAACTGTGTAGCTAGATCCAAGTCTGGGCTATTTGGGTCTGGGGTTGGGGTGTGTGGCTTGCTGGGGTTAAGGAGGGTAGAGATCCCCTTCCAGAATCTTTGAGGGTTAGTTTTGTTGTTGTTTTGGAGTGTGAGGAAATATTTTTGTCTATCAGAGATTATAAGCTTTTTTACTTTATTACGAAGGGTTTTGTACGCAATATGTTGTTCTGGGGTTTTATTTCTAAGATAGAGTCCCCAAGCTTTATCTCTAAGGCGCATACTTGATAGTGTGGTCTTGGTTAGCCAGGGGGCTGAATTTGTTTTTATTCTTTTTGTTCTTAGTGGGGCTTGGGAATTGAGTATTTCTAAGAAAGTAGAGTTGAAGTGAGTAACTGCATCTTCTAGGGGTAGTGTCTTTAGGTTATTCCAGTTAATTGCTTTCAGAGAATATATGAAGGTTGATGGGTTAAAGTTTTTGTCATTGCGAGTAGTAATGTAGTTATGGGTACGGTAAGAGATACAGGGGAGTCGGCGGGTGAAAATAGGCAAGTGATCACCAAGGGGGTCGGGAAGAGTACCACTGTCTGAGAAATAGTGGGGATGTGACACTAGAATCCAGTCAAGGATGGTGCCACAAGAGGGGTTTTTTGATGGGTGTGTTATTGTGTTGATTAGTTGGGAGAAATTATATAGGTTGATATTAAGAGGGTTGGTCGAAGACTGGATGGAGGTCCAGTCGATGTTTACATCTCCTAAGATTATGGTTTCATTACTGATATTGTTTGAGAGCCATGAGAGGATGTTTTCAAGTGTGGAAATATTGTCACCTGGGGGAATGTAGAGGGATGCTAGACAGATGTGTTTGTGCTTATTAACCTGTAGGAGGCTGAGGAGTACTTCAGCGTTGTTGAACTTTGGAGTAGGTTTGTTATAGGGGGTAACTAGCAGGGAAGAAGAATATAGGAGAGCAACTCCACCGCCTTTTTTCTGGGTCCTGTCTTTTCTAATGATAGAATAGCTGGGTGGAGTTATTTCAGAGTCTTTTATAGAGGGTTTTAACCATGTTTCTGAGATAGAAAGTATGTCAGGTTTATTATATGTGAGCCATGCATGGAGGGTAGGGACTTTATTGACAATACTTTGTGAGTTTAGAGAAGTAAATAATATAGGCTTGTGTGGGGAAGGAGAAGTAGAGGGGCCAGGATTTGGATGGATGTCACCAGATAGAAGGCAGTTAATGAGATGAAAGATTGGGTTAGGAAGGTAATTGAGTAGAGTAGGATAACAATTTGGATCTGTTGTGATGGTCAAGGGGTGTTTAGTTACTATGGGGATAGGGTTACTCTGTGAGGAGAAAACCTTGAATGAGAAGGTTAAAAGTTGTGTTATTGGGTATAGATGGGGAGAAATAGGAGAGTGTAAAGGTGAGAGAGGGGAGTTCAGGTGGTAGGTTGTATGAAAAAGTTGTGAATGGTAAGATGAAGGAGGTTGGGTGAGGTAATAGAGATACGATAATTTAAGAGATAGTAATAGTAAAATAAAGATAGATGGGGTATTTAAATGCATGTTGAAGGTTTCTTGGTGATTAAGTGTTGCAGTTATCTTATATATTTCTTAAGTTTTCTGGGCAGTAGGAAGAAGAAATGTTGACAGGTCAAGTGTAATAAAAGGTAAGTAAGAGTGGTGCTAGAGGGAAAACTTTATAAGTGGGTGTGGGTTTACAATTGATGTGTAGTGTATTAGATTAGCAGTAGGTGTGGTTATAATTTTGTAGTAGGCTGATTGGGGTGTGTCTAGGGAGTTGTGGGTGATTGGTGTAGGGAGGAAGTGGGTGTGGTATCAAGAGGGATATAGCTAGAGGTGCCGGGGGCGGGTGGGAATAGGGGGCAGGGTAGGGGAGCGGAGTGAGCCCGCAGGGCGAACGGAGTGGGGAAGACACCAGGAGAGGATCGAGAGCCAATCAGTCAGTGGTGCATGAATAAGGTTATACAGGAAGGTAAGTTCATGAGAAAATCCCAGGAGTCTTTACAAACGTGGTCAAAGGACCCAAAACAGTCCTTTAACATAGTATCCACGCACGTGCCCAAGGGGTGGGTTTTAGATTTTCTCATATTAACAATGGGCCTCATTGGTAGAACAATGGTGCTCTTATGTATCTTTGGTATACCAAAGATACATGGTACCACTGGTACTTGACCTGGAAGTAGTCAAAAATATCAGGTGTAATTCCCCCCCTCATCCAACATATCTTGGAGATAAAAATCAATATTTTTGTATGCCAAGTTGATAATGTTGATGGAAGTCTCTTGTACATATCACTACGGTTGACATGACAGGTAATTTTTGATAGATATTCCACCTTACTCATGATAATCGCCCTACCAACCTTGTCGGGTTTCATAACCCTCAGTTGTTTATTTCCAGAAAGTTGTCTCAATAAGCTGGACTCAACAGCATTCAAGTTCCCCATGTATCGCTACAGGAGCCTTTCCCCACAAGGCCCTTGAACTCAAACTCCACCAGTTTCTCAAAAATAATCAAAGGAAGGGGCAAAAGGAGGGTTAAAAGTACTACTTCTCTTGATGATATCTCCACCATCAACCCCCTCTTCTTGAAACAAAATCTTGAAGTTGAGTTTCCTGAGAAATAATTTCAAATCAATTAAAAGGCTATCAATCCTGACATTAGCAGAGGGAAGAAAAAGGGCCCCCCTACTCAACAATTCCACATGTTCAGTACTGCAAAACACATCACTATAATTGTACACTATAAAGTCTATTAGCATGTTATATTAATTAAACAGTGCCTAGGGGACACTGTCAGCACCATGAGTACTAATGATTTTTTTCACATGCACAAGGCCATCAACATCAGTCCAACAGTGATACATGTTAGGTACATGTCTCTGTAGTCAGGTTGGATGATCAATAGCCTTAGCCTGCCTCTACCTGCTATTATGACTGAGATGTACACTCATCTGTTACTTGTGGTCAACCATAATCTTCAGGTTCTGCACTATGCAGGATGATCCAGTCCCCATCTATGGAGGGCAAACACAGTAAGGCAGTCTATATGACTGCTATAGTGCAATATAGTTAAGTGCAACTGTGACCTTTATTCAGTGTTGTCTTCTTCACCTACATAGGACACTTGCCTTCTGGAAAACACTGTCACCCATCTGGTATATATATCTCTCTTATTTGCTGTGCAGTATAAACACTGTCAGCCATATGGTATGTATATCTCTTATTTGCTGTGCAGTATACATCATTGTCAATGTTCCATGATGCCCTGTATGTTCTTTCTACTGAGTTGTTCTATATGTGTCTCTTTTTACATAGCAGTGGTATTTCAGTCCTCAAAACTGGAGTTGGAGTCACATAGGACATGTTGAGCATGTCATCATGTATGTTTGTTTTAAAACTGCCCTTCATATTTGTTTGAAATGTAACTTATATGGCTTATCTCTGCTCTATAGGGCCATATTAACACCCACAGACATGCCTACCTGGTAAGTCATCACCATAATTAGTCAGTGCAAGTCATATCCTGCCTCATTTCACTTCTGTAAATGTATATGACAAGTCTCATCTGCCTGAATTTGCAGCACATTCACTGCCTGCCTCTTCCAGCAGTC
>NC_056732.1:1287759167-1287806667 GCF_019279795.1 Protopterus annectens
ATGAGGCAGTTGCTGCACTATCTCAGGATTCTGATATCAATCAGGCTGGCAGGAGAAACCATAGGAAATTTTCCATCCATATTTGTCAGAATTTTAGGGAGAGAGGCCAGGGAGAGCTAATGGGTAGGCCTAAAGCCCAAGTGCTTAAACCAAAACTAAGAGGCTTAGAATAACACTTAACATTTAAACAAGCTAAAAACAAGCAGTAATAAATGCAGCAGAAAAGATGCAACTGAACACTTTAGAAAACAAGTAGCTGAAAAAACAAGATGAAGTAATAGAGTAGGAAACACAAATACTGTAAAAGCATCTGAGATTTTTTTTTTGTAGCGTGGGAAGGAAGAAAGGAGGAGCAGAAGATAATTCAAGGTTAAGAAACTAAGGGGGTTGGCCTTCCCAAATGTTCTTTCTGTAGAATGAGCTAATGAGACTGGACAGGGAGGAGTATCCCAGATCAAATTTACAGTACAGGGCGGGCAACTGCAAAGCCACCACAGCTACTAGCTACACTATTTTAGACAGAAAACACTACATAAGTGTTTATCACAGCAGAAAAACAGCAGTGAGACACTAAATTAAAGTTTTAAACAGAAAATGACCCCCCCTGGCTTCTGTGCACCCCTGGCTCCAGCGTTTTCAGTTTCCTACACTTGTGTTCCTGCTTATCCTGCTCTAACCTACTGATTGTTCCCTACCGGAAGTCCACACTAAGAACCCACAATCAATAAAATTTTAAATCAAATCTAAACTCCCATTTTCTCCCAGTAAGGAACTTTCAGTGAAACTTGTGTTCCTGCCTATCCTGCTCTAACCTACTGATTGTTCCCTACCGGAAGTCCACACTAAGAACCCACAATCAAGGAAATTTTAAATCAAATCTAAACTCCCATTTTCTCCCAGCAAGGAACTTTCAGTGAAACTTGTGTTCCTGCCTATCCTGCTCTAACCTACTGATTGTTCCCTACTGGAAGTCCACACTAAGAACCCACAATCAAGGAAATTTTAAATCAAATCTAAACTCCCATTTTCTCCCAGCAAGGAACTTTCAGTGAAACTTGTGTTCCTGCCTATCCTGCTCTAACCTACTGATTATTCCCTACCGGAAGTCCACACTAAGAACCCACAATCAAGGAAATTTTAAATCAAATCTAAACTCCTATTTTCTCCCAGCAAGGAACTTTCAGTGAAACTTGTGTTCCTGCCTATCCTGCTCTAACCTACTGATTGTTCCCTACCGGAAGTCCACACTAAGAACCCACAATCAAGGAAATTTTAAATCAAATCTAAACTCCCATTTTCTCCCAGCAAGGAACTTTCAGTGAAACTTGTGTTCCTGCCTATCCTGATCTAACCTACTGATTGTTCCCTACCGGAAGTCCACACTAAGAACCCACAATAAAGGCAATTTTAAATCAAATCTAAACCCCATTTTCTCCCAGCAAGGAACTTTCAGTGAAAGTATGTGTTCTGCTTAACCTTTTTGTAATATTTAAAAGTAGTACATAAATTCTAGTAGGTCGCAGCACGCTTCCTTGCCAGGTTAGCCAGCAGCCAAAACTTCCCCTTTTCTTATTTCTCAATAACCCTACTCTCCCTAGTATATTTCCACCCCTATTCTGACTTATGATAACTCCCTCCCTCCCCCTAACTGGATATTAGGACTTTGTTGCTTCAAACTGACTGCCCACTAGGTGGCGCTCCTCTACCATCTTGCTGTCTCTACTACTTTTCCCACTCTCTACCTTATCTTACCTACTTAGTTCCTATACATCTCTTCTACTGCTCTCTCCCTCACTATTTTTCCCAGGTTTACCTATCCACATTTGTCACTCAACAAACATCCAATTTCTATCCCTCTCAAAGCCTATTATGTTCTTCTACTGTCATTCTTCTATATATCTACCTACAACTCTACTTCTCTGTCAGTATTTTAACCTACTACACAGCTTTGCAAACTTACCTTCTGCTCTCACACTCTACTGATTGTTTTCCTATCATTCTCCTTCCTTTGGCTCTTCCCGCTCCGTTCACCCTGCGGGCTCACTCCGCTCCCCTACCCTGCTCCCAAATCTCACCCGCCCCAGCACATCCACATTTATTCCTCATATTCCCCTCCCACACATACCAATTAACTAATCCTAGTCCTCTCCTCAATGTCCCTCCCTCTCTTACTCCTCCCAACTCCACTATACTTTACTCCTCCTTACACTTAGTCTCTTTCTCTCCCCTGTAAACAATTATAACCCCATCTATTTCCTTAACTCTCCTCCTCAATTTAGCCTGTTCACTTCCACTACATTTATCCATTCAATACTCCCATTCTAAATATGCCCCCCCAAATCCTTTACACTATCCATGCCCAATGCTCCTTTCTCATACTACTAATTCCTCTTCATTATGCTACTTCTTACTCTTTCAAAACACCCCCATACCTTCCTTCCACTCAAACTATCCCTAGCACGCACCTGCAACCATTTCAGTCCACCCACTTTCACAACATATCTTCCTCTAATTCCACCTAACCTACTGTACATATTTCATCCCAAACTCTTCTCCACCACAACAAAATTGTTCACTCATAAACTACAGCTAGCCCCAAACAGCTTCCTATTACACAAACCCAAAAGGCTAAACTTTACTCCTTGTAATGACCTAGCCTTATCTGGAGATATCCATCCCAACCCTGGCCCCTTCCACACCACTAACAACTCCCCCCCACCCCTACTTCTCCCACTACACACAACCCTTTCCCCCCTCCCTCTTCTTCTTCTGCTTCCTCTCTTAACACCCTAAAATTCTTCACTATCAATGCCCAGAGCCTTAATAACAAAATACACAAAGTACAGGCTTGGATTTGCCACAACCAACCTGACATCTTAGCTATCTCTGAAACCTGGCTAAAACCCCACATTGCTGACTCTGAAATCTTACCTCCTGGTTTCCAAATTCACAGAAGTGACTGACTAAATAAAAAAGGTAGAGGCTCTGCGCTAATCTACTCTAACCATCTTTCCTTAATCCCTCTACAAATCCCAACTACACAATTAAAAAATTCTGAACTAACAGCTAGTCTCCTACAATTAAATAAACATAAGAATATCTGCATTATCTCCCTATATATCTCCTCAGGCGACAACATTTCTACCCTTGAAGACATTCTGTACTGGGCCTCAACTGAAATAAAGTATGAAACCTACATTCTAGGCGATGTTAATATTGATTGGAATAAAATCAACTCGCCTTCCCCCTCCCTATTCATTAACCTCTACAACTTCTCCCAAGTAATCCACTCAACCACTCATCCTAACAAAAACCACCCCCCCAGGATCCATCATTGACTGGATCCTAGTCTCTCACCCAAACAAAATAATTCTCTCTGGCACTAGCCCTGACTCCTTTAGCGACAATCTCCCTGCTTTCATTTATCACTCAGCCAACTCCACCCAATATCAACATCATTACATCCACACTCGTAATCTCAGCAACTTCAACCCCACTATTTTCTCAAACATTTTTAAACATATCAACTGGCAAATATTAAATACTCTTCACCTTGACAATGCTGTAGAACATTTTAACTCTATCTTCCTAAATACTCTTAACTCCCAAGCCCCTCCAAGAAACAGACATGTCAAATCTAATTCTGCTCCTTGGCTGTCCAAAGAAACAGAACAAGTCATGCATCCCAGGGACAAATTCTGGAAGCTTTACCAAAAAAGTAAAATGTCTTCTACCTTGCTCCAATACACCCAACTCCGCAACCAAGTAAAAAAACGTATCACCTTGGACAAAAAAACTACTACAATAAATTTCAGTCCAACATTAACAAGAACCCAAAACAATTCTGGAAAACAGTTAATTCCCTACTACATCCAGGGTCCATGAATAATCCATGTCCTGACCCTAGTATAACTGACATGGAACTAAGCTCTCAATTCAACACATTATTTACAGAATCTATAGCTATGCTAACCAAATCTTTCCCAAACAATAATCCATCCAATAATCCTTCCTCAACAACCAACAATCCTAATAACTGTCTGCTCAATTTCCAGCTCAAACCTGTTTCAACCACTTTTATGAAAAGGCTCTTATCCAAACCAAAGCCATGCTCCAATGCCCCTGACAACTTACCTTCCTCCTTCCTCAAATGCGCTGCTGAAGGTATTGCTCTCCCAATCACCATTCTAATTAATAGATCCTTAAAAGAGTCATATGTACCCAAACTTTGGCATTCAGCCTACATTCTACCTCTTCACAAAGGAGGCAAAAGCACCAATATCTCCAATTTCTGCCCCATTGCCCTACTTTCGCCAATATCAAAAATTCTAGAACAATGTGTCCACCACCAACTTATGCCTTTCTTAACTCAGAACCAACTCCTAACACCCACCCAACATGGTTTCCGCCCTGGCCACAGCACATTACTGCCTTACTATCCTTCTTAGAAACAGTCAATCGATCCCGAGATTCTGGACTACTAGTATCCACAGTATTGCTAGATCTCTCTAAAGCTTTTGACACCATCTCCCACAAACACCCTCTCTTTCATCTCACTAGCCTTCATCTCTGCCCTGATACTCTATCCTGGTTTTCCAGTTACCTATCAGACAGATCTCAAGCTGTCAGATGGAAGAACTCTACCTCCTCCTTCTTGCCAACACCCACCACATTCCACAAGGGTCCATCCTCGGACCCATGCTTTTCAACATCTTCATAAATAACCTTCACACTGTCATCCCTGACACAACAGTCATCCAATACGCTGATGACTCCACCTTAGTCTGCGCCGCCTCCAACCTTCCTGAACTACTGACTAAAACCCAAATTGCTTTCTCCACTACTGAGAACTGGATGCACCAAAACCATCTCTCTCTCTCAACTCTAATAAATCTAAAATACTTATTTTCCCTCCCTCCAGGGCTTTCTCTTTTGACAAAAATGCTTTCAAAGTCCTAAGCCAAACCAACACTGCTATAGAAGTGGTCCCTTCTGCAAAACTCCTCGGCATTACCATAGACGAAAACCTGAAATTTGATATCCACATACAACAAAACATAAAGAAAACCCACCAAAAGTTAGGTATGCTCTATAGGAATAACCACTTTCTCTCCAATTCCTCTAGGCACACTTTAGCAACTACCTACCTTCTACCTTCTTTACTTTATGAAGCCCCTCTTCAAACTAACCTGTCTTCTTCTAACACATCCAAACTCGAAATTTGCTATAATAAGATCTCTAAATTTGCAAGTAAATCCAAAAACTCTACTCACCACTGCCTTTCTCTACAATCTCTGAACTGGCTAGAACTCTCTAACCACCTAGACTACCTCCAACTAACCTCTGCTCACAAATTAATATTCTACCCAGATAAATGCCCAGCCTTAAATATCCTTCCCCCATACATCCCAAATATATCTCTGAGATCTGAACACCAAAATTTAATCTCTATCCACAAACCCAAACGTCCTGCAGGCCAGCTCCTTCTCTCTTTCTCTCTAGGCAAAAAATGGAATTCCCTACCTCCTTTACTTAGGACCATACCAAACTCAGAATCCTTCAAGACCCAACTTTTCTCATACCTGTCTTCTAAACGGAAATGCTCCTGCTCTCACCCTACATAAATTCAAAGGAATTTCCCCTTTGAGCTCTCTGTACTCCTTGCTCCACGCTACCCTCAAACTAATATTTTCTGTTCTCCTAAAACAAACCTAGGCTAACATTCTCTGATTGAGCAATTTCTCTCTCTTGACTCCAAGTATGTAAATATTGTAAATAGCATGTAACCCCAGATCCTTATAGTACAGACAGTTGAAACCTGCTGCCCTGAATGGAAATTCCTGTAAACTGTGTTCTCTATTACCTTTAATTGTGTTCTTGATGTACATTTTATGCATTGACTTTATTTGACTGTATGAATTTTATATTTGTAACTTTACCTTCAACATTATGTAACCTTTATTGTATCATATTGCTTATGGAGCTTTTCTCCCCGGGCCTCCACTGAAAATGGGCACTTTCTGACCCAGTGGACTTTCTCGGTAATCAAACTGAAAATAAAATAAAATAAATAGGAGACTCTAGAGAATGTTTTTAATTATAAACAAATCAGCTATGTGCCATACCTCACAAATGTCCAGATTTTTGGCTCATATGGCCTGTTCCTCATAAAATTTGTGGTTTTCTGCCAAAACACTGGTATGAGCTGAGTAGTGAAGTCACTATACAATGACATACATTTTATTTTCAGACTTCATATCCTTCAAAACTTGTATGTTAAAACAAACCCTGTTACTCTAGCAACTTTCTAAGTTTGTAAGAGCAATATTTAAAATATGTCCCTGTTTTGGGGCCTTTGTCCACCTTTGTGTCAGGCTTTGTCCAGATTTCTTGCATTAAGAGGTTGAGAGGTGTGTATGATAGACTCCTTGGCAGGGAAATCAGAACAACAACAGATGCTTAACAAATGAGAAAATTCCCAATTAATACCTTTTACACAGTGAAACTCAGCTAAAAAAGCTTTACAAAAAGTGAGGCAGACAACTGCAGTACGACAAGGCAGATTAGTTTATAGCAATAAAATACAGTAAAAAGCAGCCAGCAGACAATAAAAAGTGCAACAAATGGTAAGAATAAGCAACAGCTAGTAAAAATAACAAGAATGCAGGATAGTTATTGTTATATATCACAGATCAGCATTGTGGTCAGTGCCCTCCTCTGTTCAGCTCAGTGCTATGCTAACATATCCCATACAATAAACATCTATCTATCAATCTATCTATCTATATATATATATATATATATATATATATATATATATATATATATGCATATGTATATATGTGTGTGTGTGTGTGTGTGTGTGTATATATATATATATATATATATATATATATATATATATATATATATATATATATATATATATATATACATACCTATGCTGCCATATGTATCTCATTGATGTTTTTGCAGAACTGAACAGATTTCTTCATCTGGCTGACTCATATTGTTGCACAAATCTGCACATTATAGTGTTGCCTTATGTGTGATATCCCAAGTTAGGCATGGCCCTGACTACTTGCATGTAACATGTCATGAATGTGAATTTTTGGTCAATCCTTGTCATGTCAGCATTGCTGCTACTGTGTGTTACATGGTGTGATGTACAACCTTGTTACACATCCCAATAACATGTGTGCTGCATCTCAGTGTTATTATACCCCCCCCCCGCAATTAGGTTCTTTTGCCAAAGATTAATTTACAGCCAATGCAAGATCCTACACTTATTTTGTTAATGACAGTTGTACTGTTACCTTCACACACTAATTGTATATTGATGATATCCTACAGGAACAACAACACCTTTTGTTGTGTGTACTTCATGCAATCCACACATATGCCAGTGTGGTCTTCTTTGTTGATGTACCTTGCATAAAATAGCCATGGGATGAATGGCTCTCTGTAGCTATCCAGATGTGTTCATTGTTATGGCCCATATATGTGTATAAGGTTTTTCAGTGAACTTGCAGTTGGTTGCCAATTGTAATACCACTCACATAGTCTATCTAGCATATTGCGTTATATGCCACTTTTTCTATGTGGGGATGACTACAAGGAGATTGAGACCACATTAGGGAACATATGTATGATATCTCACAACAGGCAGAAACTAATGCACTGGCTAGACATGTTTCTACTTTTGGTGTTACACATGCATTTAGATTCGTGGTTATTGAGATTGTAGCCCAGGAGCATAGGGTTGGGGATTACAGGAATAAGGCTGAAATGAAAGAACTTGATTGGATCATACGAATGCATGCCAATATGGGTTCAGGTTTTAATGATAAAATATCCATTAAGCCTGTATTGAAGAATAGGCCTCTTCTCTTACTAGATGAACATATAGGGTATGCACCACCACTTATATCAATATATTTCTTAATATATATTTTTAATATATGTATTTTAATTTTTTATATATGTATTTGAATGTATCGATGTTTGTTTTTATACTTTTTTATATATTTTTTAGGTTACGTAATACACAAATATGTGTATGTACACACACACACACACATATATATATATATATATATATATATATATATATATATATATATATATATATATATATAGATATGTTAGTTTTTAGTACCTGTTAGTACATGATTTTGTTTAGATAGACTATATGGCCTTTAGACACTAGGACAATTTAAGGCAACATTTGCATATTTGATTAAAGTGAACATTTGATTGGTGTGTTTAAATATAAAAGTGGATGAATTTGTGTAATGGCTGTCTGATGAAGCAGCTTGTAGCTGCAAAAGCGCTTACCCTGTGTCTTTTTTCATTAAATATATGATTTTATTTGCTGTGGTCTGGATCCTTCTTCTGTTTTTGCTTCACATTTTGACTACTTTGTTGAAGGATCCATTTACCTGCATCCTGGTTTCTTTTTGGATTATTGTAGATAAGTTGTTTGGTGACAGAATGTACCCTTCTGAGTTGTTAGAGGAAGATATGAAAGAAACGATGCCTGGAAGACCTTTTTATTATCGCTCAGTTTTGAATATGAATCTTATTAATAACATCATAAGTAATAATGATATAAAGGGAGAAATTTATTGTAGAGTTATGTTATGTGAGTTCAGCGGTGCCACTGGGGATGTTAGAAACATTCTGGAAAACAATTGGAGACATGTTACTGATCCCCAGGTGTTCAGTCTTTTTAGGGGAAAGGACTTGCAGTAAAATATTTTAGCAGAAGAAAGGTTTAAGAAATGGCAGGAACTGAACAATTTATATAATGTTTTATGTAATGTTGTTTTGATTATATCATATATAACAATATATACGATGTATAATGTTCATAAATGTGTACTTGTTAACATGGCTTGATTATTTTTATATACATTTTAGTTTGCCTATGTCACAAGTGATAATTCGATTAAGGAGTTTAACAAAAATAAAGCCTATGTAGTATGCAGTTGATTAAGGTCAAACAAAAGATCAGCACCTTCTAAATAGGAGAGTGAAGAGAGCAATTTAAAAAGGTTGTTCAAAATAGGACAACATTAGCAGGTGAAGGATTGCATAGCCTATAAAGCAATAATGAAATGTGATAGTTGCAATTAATGTAGATTTATTTTTGAGGGAATAATTTTACAATGCCTTACTACCCTAATGGTATAGTACTGAATGGAAAGTTCAACAGTAACACAAAGGGGGCAATATATCTTACCCAATGCTTGATCTGTTCAGCGTTTTATGTCAGCAAAACTGAAAATGCCCTAAAAAAAGAATATATCAACATGTTTATGCAATCTCTGGGGGGGACACTTTCAGTGCCTTAAGTAAGCATTCTTCTGAATGACAGAAATTTTAAAAAATGATATCTTTTTGTTAGAGAAGGTTCCCCCTTTTGATAGAGAAGGGAAATGGAAAGCACAATTGGAATTAAGAGAATTATACTGACAATTGCTATTAAATGCAACAAACAAGGCAGGAATTAATGATAACATTTCTGTTAACCGTTTATTATTGTTTAAAATGGATAATATATAAGTGGAATGCATTTTTTTCCTTTTCATTGATATTGTTTTATGAATTTATAATGATTAAGCTTCAGACATATGTATTGTAATGCTTTCTAAAAATGTAATTGTGCCTAGAATTGTATGCAGTTTTCCAATTGGGCACTAGATGGTGATATTTGATTGCTTATATAAACAGTTGTCTATTTGATTAGCATTTTGTCTGATGAAGATCTGTAGTTAATAAGAACAAAAGCACTCATCTGTATTACATTCCTTTTACTTTTTCTGGCAATCACATTTTTTGTTTTTAATCATTTATGTAGTGTGGTATGAGGTGTTTTTTGTCATTCTTGATAGGACAGACGCTATTAGATAATTATCACCCGTTTGATCCTTCACTTAGTTGGAAATATGCTTATTGAGCATAAAAATATTTCAGATTATAGAAAATGCTAATTTGCATATCATTGTGGTGAGAGTGGAAGAATTACCTTGGATATCTTATACTCCCCAATCTGCAAGGAGGACAGAGCCTCTAACAGTGCCCTACACATGCTGTGTTCTTTATTTATTAAGAATGCACTAGAAAGCACAGGTGAGAAGGCATGTATTAGAGTGGAGTGAAAGAAAATGTAAATGGTTTAAGAAATGATTGGAAGGCTGGAGGAAAGGACAGATGAGGCAAACAATATTTTATGGCTGAAAAATCAAAATTTTCAAATCAGAATATCCAATGTTGATTGGATAAGAATGATATGACTTGGGGATACATGAATGGGAAAAATATTTCCTTTCTACCTCAGCTAATGGGTACAGAAAGTCTAATAAGGAGATTTTCCCAATACCCTTGAGGATATATATATATATATATATATATATATATATATATATATATATATATATATATATATATATATATATATATATATAAACTAGGGATTTAATTACCTGAGTGGAAGTTCCACCCATAAGAGACTGATCACAAAGAAATAAAAGGGGAAGGTTAATACTAATTGTTGGAGTAATTGGGAAAGTATGAAGAAAATTAGGATAGGAACCCTCTAGAAGGATTTGTGGAACAGAAAGGCTACAACACTCATATGAGAACTTCAAAGGAGATAGGAAAAGAGTGAAAACATACAACTGAGTGATTTACAAGACAGAAAGAGCAGGATACGCACAGAGGTTGAGACAGTAGTACATTATCTTGGGAATAACAAATGTGCCCTCTTCACTGTCCTATCAAGAAGGTGATGATCTTTTGTTTAACTTTAGTCTATTGTGTATTATATAGGATTTTTTTGTTAAACTCCTTTATTGAATTATCACTTGTGGCACAGGCAAACTAACATTTGCATAAAAATAATCAAGCCATGAGTACTCTGTAGGGGTTTTATAAAATCTGTCAGCTCATTATACACTGAGAACATATCCTCCTACCTTCCTCTTTCTTCCCCATTACACCTCTAACATTTGCCATCTACTTCTGGAAAAATTCTTTGGAGTCTGTTCGGAGTATAAAAGTATGCAAACACTTCCAGGCAGAAATCCTAATTCTTTTAGATTTTGTTGCATATTTGGGAGCCATACGTGAGCATTTTGATTGTTTCTTTGTGAATTGTATACTAATCTCTCTTTCCATCCTTTTCTGACCTCTACTGATCGGTTCCTATACTTATTGTGCAATATTTTATTTCAGGAAAAAAGCAAAATGAATTCCAGATGTCAGAGGTATGGACAGAAGATGTATTATATATTCACATGTTTCTGAAATGAACAAGATTACAACAATGTAGGAATGATTGGGAAACAATATTTTTCAAAAGGATCAAATGGTCCTGGCAATTATGTGAGCTAGATATGAAATCTTGCCAAATGGATTGTGATGACGAAGAACTCCACATTAGACTGATCTCAGCAAATGTCTTGAAAATCCTTTTGGCTAGAAAATGGAAGGGTTCCATAAACTGTCCAGTCTAAAATGAGACCATCCTAGATTATGATTATTGTGGTACACATTAATCACATTCAAGATTTTAGAGATGGCACACAGTTTGAGTATACTGTGACACAGTGTATTTAGATTCTATGGGATACAGTCTAGCCTTTAAATCAAATGCCCATTTTATCTTTGGTGTATAGCTGATTCTTTGTTCTGCGCAGTTTGAATATATTTCATGCTGATTCTGTCAATTATATTTGTGAGATCATTTTGGTTATGTTACCAGAGTTTGTCTTGCATTGTAGCTGCCCACTCAAACTATGCTATAGGGTTTAAGAAAACTGATATGTTATAAGTTTTGAGAGATGCTCTTTTAATTCTTCATATATTGACTATTTCTTCAGTTCTTCATGTATTGACTATTTCTTCTTTGCTGTTTCTAGATACATTACCAAAAAAGTCACACCTTCTGTGTGAGCTTAGGATTCTGTTAAAGGTGAATATTGATTTCTCTCCTGTCGATTTGCTTCAGTATGATATGATGGTTTCTAAGGCTTGTAATGATATATTTATTTGAAACATTTATGGCTTAAATCTTCAGAGATCCAGCAAAATTATCAACTGTCAAAAAACATTAGCTGTAGTCAAGGAAAAACAAACTTGTTTTTGAGATAAAATAGCTATCTGGAATAAATGTCCTAATGCTGTCAAGTACTGCGATACTTCTGAAGCCATTAAGATCAGACTAGGTGAATATTATTGATAAAAAAACACTTAATTTATGATTTATGTGTGGTCTGTTTTGGACATATGTATGCTTGATTTTTTCTCGTATTTTTTTTTTTTTTTTACAAGCATGGTGTTTTATAAAAATCCAGAATGCAAAAGTACTTCACATTTAGTGGAGTAGGAGAGTATAGCCTCAAACATTTTTTTATTATGTCAATATAGTATGTTAGAATTAATGAAGAACTTGGCAGTTTGCGTTATTTACAGTTTGTGTTATTTACAGTTTGTGTTGTATACATTTTGTATTATTTACAGTTTGTATTATTTACTGTTTGTGTTATACACAGTTTGTGTTATATACAGTTTATGTTATTTACTCTTTGTGTTATATATAGTTTGTGTTATTTACAATTTGTGTTATATACAATTGTGTTATTTACTGTGTCTGTTATATACAGTTTGTATTTCCTGTTTCTGTTATTTAGATTTTGTGTTATATACAGCTTATGGTATTTACAGTTTGTGTTATTTACACATTGTGTTATTTACACTTTGTGTTATATACTCGCAACACTGACACTGGATAGCACAGATTCCAAGTTATGTTCCTCTCACCAGAAGCTCCACCCAGAAGCTCCAGCCCTACCTCAAAAACCTAAGGAATACCTCCTGCAATAACCTCTTGACATTTCCCTGGAGCTGCCGGCTAAAATTGGGCTAAATAATTACTGTGAAGACTGTCCTAAAGTAAATATTGTGAATTTCCTCTCACCAGAAGCTCCCTCCAGAAGCTCCCGCCTTACCTCAAAAACCTAAGGAATACCTCCTGCAATTACCTCTTGACATTTCCCTGGAGCTGCCGGTTAAAATTGGGCTAAAGAATTACTGTGAAGACTGTCCTAAAGTAAATATTGTGAATTTCCTCTCAACAGAAGCTCCCTCCAGAAGCTCCCGCCCTACCTCAAAAACCTAAGGAATACCTCCTGCAATTACCTCTTGACATTTCCCTGGAGATGCCGGCTAAAATTGGGCTAAAGAATTACTGTGAAGACTGTCCTAAAGTAAATATTGTGAATGTAGGTAGACCTAAACCAACTACTGTCTTTGTAACTACCCACTTAATAACTCATATTTTTCTTTAACTTCCCTTGTAAGCGATTCAGCAGTCTACCGCGGACCAAATGAAAATACTCCCCCCACCAGGTCAACTGAGTCCTAGATATTTCTCTCAGTGAAGGTTAGGTGTCCCGCACCCCTTTCCTGCCTGCTTTCTTCTCTTTCACCACTAGGTGGCAGCACCTACCATCCATAATATGGTACTACTTTTATCTTACTTGGCTCCTCTCCTATGAAGCTGTCTAAATAGCTTAAAGAGCCGGTATTATCACTGTTACTAACCTGGTAATTTACCCCCTGTACAAAACTCCATAATTAAATTGAACTCATTATTTTCATTCCTGAAAGGTATTTCTCCTTACCTAATTTTACATCTACTATACCTGCTTACCTTTCTATCTCGTTTGCAGTGGCTGATACTTTTCCTGCTGCTGTTTTTTTCTTTCTGTTCTTAGCCTCCAGTTATCCTCACTGCCCACTAATCTATTCTCCGCCTCTCTATCCCTCTGACATCCCCGGATTTTATCCCCTCCCCCTCTATCACGTGCCCTCCCCTAAGTCTACTTATAGAGGTCATGCTCTTTGGCGCCACTTTTTAAAAAGGAAAAGGAATGCCCCTGTGCTGGTCCCTGCAGTAGTGCTGCTCGTTTTCACCTCCTGGTAAGCTTGGAGCATTGTGGTTACCATGTTTTACTTAAAACTCATCATATCATGTAAGCTTGTTTGAACTACTTATATACTCTCCTTTCAAAGACTTTGACATTGTTTAAAGCTATCTACAGTTTTGTGTGTTCTTAATAGCATTAGCCACTAAACTGTTTGTGATACATTCTTGCATTCACATTTCGCTCACAGAACGGTGACTTTTGGTCCCTTTGCATAACCTTTTTTCTCCCAATTGCTAGCATAACGCTAGCATTATCTTTTACGCCATCCAAAAGGTGGTGCAATGACATAGGACTGAACAAACTCTAATTGAAGGTGTTTGCTATGTTCGCTCTCCCTAACAGTCCATATTTCACTACACGTGGACCTCATTTCACAGCGTTTTTGTAGTCCAACAGAGTAAGGAAATTTTCTGATGACTGGTGTTTGTTTACTTTCCAAAAGCATTGTGAGCTAGGCTTGCTTACTCTATCTATCCCCCTTATTATATTTAATCACTGAGTGATTCTATTCCTGACTTCTTCTTTAGCGATACAAGCTATCCATGCTGAACACGCTAAGAACGCCACCAAAGTGAGTCAAAACATGCGTGCAAGTACTCACACACGTTGAGTGCAGTGGTACTTGCTCACAACTCATCCCTCTGGCCAGCATTCAAAACAACTCTCCTACAACGGATTTTTAGAGCTCGATCTACTTACAGGGTACTCTCAGGTATTGCATATGGCTCAGTTTGGGTTTATCTCCACTTTCAATGCTTAGTCAGCCTTAGCCATAGCTCAGGCACGACACAGCCTCCCTCAGAATCCCTTTTATGGTTCACTTAGGTAGCGCATATTGTTCCACTTGGTTATACATTCAGTCTTAATGCTTAGATAGCCTTGGCATATTACAATATTCCAGCTTGTTCTCTGGTATGCTATGTTTTATTTTTTGGTGCTGTGCATTGCCTTTTAATTGCTTTTGTAAGTGCTTTATCTGCCTGTAACTGCTTGATCAAGTGCTCTATCTACCTGACAAAGGAAAAAGGCATTATCATGTTCAGATACCATTTTGATATTTCTTTGTCGTGTTAATGACCTTTTAGATATGACTATGTAGTGCTTAAGACTGTGTTATGGTATTTCTATGCTATTCTTGATGTCTAGACAGCCTTGGCAGAATATAATGTCCTAGCTTTCTCTGTAAAGTTAACTCCAGTTATAAGGTGCTCTGTATTATCATTTAAATAACCTGGCTAAGCGCATTATTTGCGAGTATTTGCTTTATTATTGCTATATATGACTTAATATTCCTTTGTCTGTTGGTTCGCCACTTCTGTTAATTCCCCTATCCTCTTTACCTGATTGGGGTACTGTTGTAGAGCTGTTTTTTTGTAGAGTGACTGTATTATTTAACCCTGTATCATTTCATAATTTAAACTGCAATATCCAATTACTGTACCTCTGCTGCCTTTTACCACTACTCTCCTACACTGCTCTCCCTTTATATTTTCCCTCCTTCTATGTCTATTCCTTGAGCTCTCTACCTTCCTTAAACTCTCCCTTCATATTTTCCCTCCTTCTATGTCTATTCCTTGAGCTCTCTACTTTCCTTAAACTCTCCCTTCATATTTTCCCTCCTTCTATGTCTATTCCTTGAGCTCTCTATCTTCCTACTATACTACCTCGACATCTATCCCTTAAGCTCGGTATTACCTATTACACTACTTGCATGCTTCTCCTCCTCTCCTGAATATCCCCCTTGTACTCCTTCCTCTATTCACCTACAACTATAACCTTCTATAGACCCTAATCCTAGATTGTCTCTCCTCTCATTTTACAGTTCCTCTCACCAGAAGCTCCCGCCCTACCTCAAAAACCTAAGGAATACCTCCTGCAATTACCTCTTGACATTTCCCTTGAGCTGCCGGCTAAAATTGGGCTAAAGAATTACTGTGAAGACTGTCCTAAAGTAAATACTGTGAATGTAGATAGCCTTAAACCAACTACTGTCTTTGTAACTGCCCACTTAATAACTCTTATATTTTTCTTTAACTTCCCTTGTAAGCGATTCAGCAGCCTACCGCGGACCAAATGAAAATACTCCCCCCACCAGGTCAACTGAGTCCGAGATATTTCTCTCAGTGAAGGTTAGGTGTCCCGCACCCCTTTCCTGCCTGCTTTCTTCTCTTTCACCACTAGGTGGCAGCACCTACCAACCATAATACGGTACTACTTTTATCTTACTTGGCTCCTCTCCTATGAAGCTGTCTAAATAGCTTAAAGAGACGGTATTATCACTGTTACTAACCTGGTAATTTACCCCCTGTACAAAACTCCATAATTAAATTGAACTCATTATTTTCATTCCTGAAAGTTATTTCTCCTTACCTAATTTTACATCTACTATACCTGCTTACCTTTCTATCTCATTTGCAGTGGCTGATACTTTTTCTGCTGCTGTTTTTTTCTTTCTGTTCTTAGCCTCCAGTTATCCTCTCTGCCCACTAATCTATTCTCCGCCTCTCTATCCCTCTGACCTCCCCTGTTTTTATCCCCTCCCCCTCTATCACCTGCCCTCCCCTAAGTCTACTTATAGAGGTCATGCTCTGGGGCGCCACTTTTTAAAAAGGAAAAGGAATGCCCCTGTGCTGGTCCCTGCGGTAGTGCTGCTCGTTTTCGCCTCCTGGTAAGTTTGGAACATTGTGGTTACCATGTTTTACTTAAAACTCATCATATCATGTAAGCTTGTTTGAACTACTTATATACTCTTATTTCAAAGGCTTTGACATTGTTTAAAGCTATCTACAGTTTTGTGTGTTCTTAATAGCATTAGCCACTAAACTGTTTGTGATACATTCTGGCATTCGCATTTCGCTCACAGAACGGCGACTTTTGGTCCCTTTGCATAACCTTTTTCTCCCAATTGCTAGTATGACACTAGTGTTATCTTGTACGCCATCCAAAAGGCGGTGCAATGACATAGGACTGAACAAACTCTAATTGAAGGTGTTTGCTATGTTCGCTCTCCCTAACAGTCCATATTTCCCTACACGTGGACCTCATTTCAAAGCGTTTTTGTAGTCCAACAGAGTAAGGAAATTTTCCGATGACTGGTGTTTGTTTACTTTCCAAAAGCATTGTGAATTAGGCTTGCTTACTCTATCTATCCCCCTTATTATATATAATCACTGAGTGATTCTATTCCTGACTTCTTCCTTTAGCGATACAAGCTATCCATGCTGAACACGCTAAGAACGCCACCAAAGTGAGTCATAACATGCGTGCAAGTACTCACACACATTGAGTGCAGTGATACTTGCTCGCAACTCATCCCTCTGGCCAGCATTCAAAACAACTCACCTAAAATGGATTTTTAGAGCTCGATCTACTTACAGGGTGCTCTCAGGTATTGCATATGGCTCAGTTTGGGTTTATCTCCACTTTCAATGCTTAGTCAGCCTTAGCCATAGCTCAGGCATGACACAGCCTCCCTCAGAATCCCTTTTATGGTTCACTTAGGTAGCGCATATTGTTCCACTTGGTTATACATTCAGTCTTAATGCTTAGATAGCCTTGGCATATTACAATATTCCAGCTTGTTCTCTGTTATGCTATGTTTTATTTTTTGGTGCTGTGCATTGCCTTTTAATTGATTTTGTAAGTGCTTTATCTGCCTGTAACTACTTAATCAAGTGCTCTATCTACCTGACAAAGGGAAAAGGCATTATCATGTTCAGATACCATTTCGGTATTTCTAGGTCATGTTAATGACCTTTTAGATATGACTATGTAGTGCTTAAGACTGTGTTTGGGTATTTCTATGCTATTCTTGATGTATATACAGCCTTGGCAGAATATAATGTCCTAGTTTTCTCTGTAAAGTCAACCCAGTTAGAAGGTGCTCTGTATTATCATTTAAATAACCTGGCTAAGCGCATTATTTGCCTGTATTTGCTTTATTATTGCTATATATAACTTAATATTCCTTTGTCTGTTGGTTCGCTACTTCTGTTAATTCCCCTATCCTCTTTACCTGATTGGGGTACTGTTGTAGAGCTGTTTTTTGTAGTGTGACTGTATTATTTAACCCTGTATCATTTCATAATTTAAACTGCAATATCCAATTACTGTACCTCTGCTGCCTTTTACTACTACTCTCCTACACTGCTCTCCCTTTATATTTTCCCTCCTTCTATGTCTATTCCTTGAGCTCTCTATCTTCCTACTATTACCTCTACATCTATCCCTTAAGCTCTGTATTACCTATTACACTACTTGCATGCTTCTCCTCCTCTCCTGAATATCCCCCCTTGAAATCCTTCCTCTATTCACCTACAGCTATAACCTTCTATAGAACCTAATCCTAGATTGTCTCTCCTCTCATTTTACAGTTCCTCTCACCAGAAGCTCCCTCCAGGAGCTCCCGCCCTACCTCAAAAACCTAAGGAATACCTCCTGCAATTACCTCTTGACATTTCCCTGGGGCTGCCGGCTAAAATTGGGCTAAAGAATTACTGTGAAGACTGTCCTAAAGTAAATATTGTGAATGTAGGTAGCCTTAAACCAACTACTGTCTTTGTAACTATCCACTTAATAACTCTTATATTTTTCTTTAACTTCCCTTGTAAGCGATTCAGCATCCTACTGCGGACCAAATGAAAATACTCCCCCCACCAGGTCAAACGAGTCTTAGATATTTCTCTCAGTGAAGGTTAGGTGTACCGCACCCTTTCCTGTCTGCTTTCTTCTCTTTCACCACTAGGTGGCAGCACCTACCAACCATAATACGGTACTGCTTTTATCTTACTTGGCTCCTCTCCTATGAAGCTGTCTAAATAGCTTAAAGAGACGGTATTATCACTGTTACTAACCTGGTAATTTACCCCCTGTACAAAACTCCATAATTAAATTGAACACATTATTTTCATTCCTGAAAGTTATTTCTCCTTACCTAATTTTACATCTACTATACCTGCTTACATTTCTATCTCATTTGCAGTGGCTGATACTTTTTCTGCTGTTGTTTTTTTTCTTTCTGTTCTTCCCCGCTCCATTCACCCTGCGGGCTCACTCCGCTCCCCTATCCTTCCCCCAGTTCCCACCCACCCACACTACTTCTACACTTATACCCACATAGCCACTCCTACTTCCTCTCCAACTACTAAACTCCACCCCTTCCTCTTCCTATCCTCTCCCCTTCACATCTTCCTATCACCACAAATCCCACTTCGCCCTTAGCCTAAGTCAGTTCACCACATATCCCACTTCTTGCTTAGTGTTAACTATATAATTCTCAAAGAACCTAAACATGTCTTCGAAATATACATCCTTCTCAATTCAACTACTTCTCTTACTGAACATAACCTTCATGTACTTCCTTACCCAGCCTAACACCTTAACTCACATCCCACTCTTTCACACAACCTGTTCTCTCAACACACCTCACTCCTACACACTCATATCAATATCTCCTACACTTTATCCCATCAACCACAATCTATGCTTTCATTACAAGCTTCCTCACCTTATAAAACCTCTACTCCCACTCTACCCACCATATCCCCCACAACTCCTTCTACACAATTACTTATGAAAAAAAAAAAAACAAACACCTCTACTACATTAGGCAACTTCTAACATCCCTACTATTATCTGGGGATATACACCCTAACCCAGGCCCAACCATCTCCTCCTCTACATCTAAATCCATCCTACTAGCATCCCTCAATGCACAAAGCTTAGCTAACAAAATTCCAAACTTACAAGCCTGGCTACACCATAACAACCCAGACATCTTAGCCATATCTGAAACCTGGTTAAAACCTCATATAAAAGATACGGAGATAGTACCACCTAACTACTCCATTATCAGAGCAGACAGAGCCTGAAAAAAGGGTGGTGGAGTAGCTCTTCTCTACTCATATTCTCTATGCATTACTCCCTACAATAAAGCTATTCCCCAATTCAACAACGCAAAATTAATACTAGCTCAACTTCAATTAAATAAACACAAAAATATATGCATAGCCTCCCTTTGCATTCCCCCTGGCAACAATATCTCTGTACTTGAAGATATGCTCTCCTGGTTTTCTACCAATATCTCTAATGAAACCATCATCATGGGAGGCACCAACATTAATTGGTCCTCCATTCAGTCCCCTACCCCCTCCCTTAACATCAACCTGTATAACTACTCTCAACTCATCAACCCCACTACTAGGCCCTCTAACGACTTCACTAATGGCAGTATTCTAGACTGGATCTTAGTCTCTCACCCCTACTACCCTGAAAGTGGAACTCTTCCTGACTCCCTTAGTGACCACCTTCCCATCTTTGCTAGACGTCTTCCTTCTCACTTACAAGTTACCCATAATTATGTCACTTACAGAAACAAAAAAAACTTCAACCCAGAAGCCTTCTCTGATTCCCTAAAATCACTTAACTGGTACCCCCTAAAAACTCTAACCCCAGAAAATGCTATCACTCACTTTAATTCTACTTTCCTAAATCTTTTAGATACTCATGCTCCCTTAAAAACCAGAAGAATTCAGTTGCATACCGTCTGCTCAGAGGTGACCTGTGCCTGACATACAAGGCCATGTCCAACCCGGAATTAATGGACATGCTCCACCTCAAAAAATCCAAATGCCCCAGAGCCACAAGAGCAAGAGACTTAAACCTCAACACGGATATAAATAGGACGTGCTGGAGGGACAGATTCATCACCCAGAGACTCCCTATGCCGTGGAACAGAATCCTGGTCCATGTGAGACAGAGCACCTCGCTGGCTCTGTTCAAGAGGAATCTTGACCAGTGGATGGGAGATTGTAGGTTTACCCTGGGGATCATCTCTGTATCACTGCTGGACAGAGGCACGGCAAACTAATGGGTATAGTATTCTTCAACCTAAGGGGTGGTGAAAGCCACACAACTCTGGCTAGGCTTATAAATGCCCTAGGGCAGATAGCCTAGTATGAACCTATGAACCTATAATAAAAAACAAAACTACCCCCTGGCTAACAAAAAGCACACTAATAACCATGCGACTTAGAGACAAAGCCTCGGCAGACTATCAAAAGCACAAATCCCCCACTACCCTCAATGAGTACAAAACTCTTCATAACACAGTTAAAAAGCTTATCACAGCAGACCGTCAAAACAACTTCTCCTCACTTCAAAGTAAGCATAAAACCGACCCACAAAAATTCTGGAACGTTATAACCACCCTCTTAAAACCTGGTATAACTGAAAATCCAATCCCTAACCCAAATATACAAGACAATGATCTTGTCACCCAATTTAACTCTTTTTTCATTGACTGTATTTCCAAACTAACCTCTTCCTTCTCTAACAACTATCCACCTCCTACTTCCACTTGTCCTCTCCCAACACCCCCCCATCTCCACTCTATCATTCTATAACCTCTCAACCTACTACCTCTCAATCCCCTACATTCTCCCTGAAACGAGTCCCTACTTATACCATAAAAAACTCCTGCAGAGGCTAAAACCATGCACCAATGCCCCCGATAACATTCCCTCATATTTCCTCAGCATAGCTGCTGAAGCCATCGCCCTCCCAATCAGTATCCTAATCAACCAATCTATACAAGAAGATCTTGTTCCACAACTCTGAAAAAAGGCTTTTATCATTCCCCTTCACAAAGGAGGTAATAATGCTAACATCATCAACTTCTAGCCCATCGCTATCCTCTCTCCTATTTCAAAAATTCTAGAGAAATGCATCCATCTCCAACTCCTTCCCCATCTGTTAGACAACAACCTACTGACTCCTACTCAACACGGAGTCCGACCCAGTCATTGCACTATGATGGCCCTCCTATCATTCCTTGAAACTGTGAATAAAGCTAGAGATTCTGGTCTCACTGTATCTACCATCCTACTCGATCTCTCTAAGGCCCTTGAGACTATCTCCCCTAACCTACTACTTACTAAACTTTCTAAGCTAAACCTATCACCTTCAACTCTCAATTGGTTCACCAGCTATCTCTCCAACAGGCAACAAGCCATCAAGTGGAAAAAAGCCGCCTCCTCCTTCCTTAACACCCCCACAGGTGTCCCACAAGGTTCCATATTAGGCCCCCTCCTCTTCAATATATTCATTAATGATTATTACCGCTCTATCCCCTATGCTAACATCATCCAATATGCAGATGATTCTACAATCATCTGTGCTGCCTCTTCCATCCCAACTCTCCTAAAGCTGATTCAAGATGCCTTCTCCACCACAGAACAGTGGATGAAAGACAACCATCTTGCACTTAATGCAGCTAAATCAAAACTAATGATATTTACCCCCTCTAAAACCAACACATTTGATAAACAACTGTTCTCAATCACCAGTCAAAATAACACACCACTTGAACTGGTATCTGATACCAAACTACTAGGAGTTCAAATCGATGACAAGCTTAAATTCAATTCCCATCTACTACTATACATTAAACAAAAACACCAAAAACTTGGCCTGCTCTACCAACACAAGCGATACCTCACTCCAGCTACCAAGCTCACTCTCTCTACCACATTTCTTTTACCCTCCCTTCTCTATGGTATCCCTCTTTTAGCAAGCCTACAATCATCTCTCAAAACAAAACTACCCACTTGTTATAATAAAATAGTCAGATTCACCACTAGCAACAAATCTTCAACCCATCACTGTGCACCACTCCACAAACTAAATTGGCTTGAACTTCCCAACTACCTCTCCTATACTCAGCTCACCTATGCACACAAACTCATTTTTCAGCTATCCTTCTGTCCCTCCCTGTCCACTACCTTTAAAATATACCACAAAGACTTCTCAGATCTTCTCATCAAAACCTAATAGAAGTCTACAGACCCCTTTGTCCCCCAGGACAAAACCTCCTGTCCTTTTCCCTAGCACGCCTATGGAACTCCCTCCCTCCCTCCATTCGTACCATCCTAGCCTCCCTACCTTTAAAAAAATCACTTCACTCCCACCTAACATCCACATGGGAATTGTCCTGCTCCTTTCCCATATAATCATTCTCCACTTTCTACAGTCTTCCATCTCATACATTCTTTATTGAAGCTAGTAATCAGTTTCTTAATTATACCTACCAATCTGAAAGCCTTCTGCATCTATCTACTCACTTCCTAATCCTACTTGAACAATGCTCTCAAAAAAAAAGGTAATTTTGTTTTTTAGTATCTTTGATTGTAACCTCAGTATTTTGTTATGTCTTGTAATCAGAAATTGTTTGAAATGTAAATCTCTGTAATCTTTGTGTAATCTGTGTTGGAGCTTTTCTCCCCAGGACTCTATTGAAAAAGGGTTATTTTGGCCCAATGGACTATCCTGGTTAACCAACTACAAATAAATAAATAATAAATACAATTTATATATACAGTTTGTGTTATATACAGTTTGTATTATTTACTATTTGTGTTAATTACTGTTTGTGTTATTTACTGTTTGCATTATATACAGCTTAGTTGTAATAAAAAGTAGCTAGTGGACTAGAAGAAAGGGCTGATGACACAGATGAGATGAAACAAGACTTGTCAAATCATCATGAACCTAATGTTGCATTGTGTAAACAGGGTACACTTAAGCATTTGCTCCAGTCACATTTGTTTCTGAAATTATAGCCTCAAAGTTAAATGTTATCATTTTTTATCAATATAGAATATAACATTTTAATTTTTTAGTGGCAATGGCTTTGGTTAAAAAAATGTGTGTAGATGGGTATATTTTCATTAGACTCTAGGACCATATTGGATGGTTCTGTGGTGCAGTGGTTAGCTTTGTCTCCTCACAGCAATAGGTTTTCCAGTTTGATTCTCAGCTGGTATGCCTTCTTTGCAGAATCTGCATCTCCTCCATGAATTCACGTGGGTTTTCTCCAATTGCTCTGGTTTCTACTAACATTCCAAAGACATGCATCTGGAGTGTTTCTCCCTAGGCCTCTGCTGAAAATGGGCACTGTCCCAGTCAGACTTTCCATTAAATAAATATTACTGTTCTAAGTCATCTAGTGTCACAGATATATGTCTATATTGCACTGCAACGGATAGCTGTCATATGCATACAGCTTTGTTACTGTGATCACTGTCTTTTGGTCACAACCAAAGGGGTCAAAGTAAGAAGTCATGTCATGCACCCACTATGCAGATGAATAAATGTATGTCGATATGTATACATGTAATGCAACCAAATAGTACTTGTGTTTGAGATTTGCATGCAAATACATGAATAACAATAAAGAAGGAACAAATATGAGCTTTCAGTGTTTGAGTTCTAGAGCTGGCAAAAGAGGTTCCCATTTTAAGTGTGAGAATAATAAGTGCAGTCCTTACAACTGACAACATTTAACTGTGATTATGTAGAAATATGCAACATGGAATACCCTTTTCTCCAATCTACAAAGATCTCGGAGTTAGTATTCATACATATAATAAACATACACATGTGTGTGCATGCATGCTAATGTTTGTGTGTGTGTGTGTGAGAGTTTTTACTGTTTGTGTTATATACAGTCTTTGTGTTATTTACAGCCTGTGTTATATACAGTTTGTGTAATTTACTGTGTGTGTGTGTGTGTGTGTGTGTGTGTGTGTGTGTGTGTGTGTGTGTGTGTGTGTGTGTGTGTGTGTGTGAGTTTTATTCACTGTTTGTGTTATATACAGTCTGTGTTATTTACAGTCTGTGTTTTACACAGACTGTATATAACAGTCTTTGTGTTATTTACAGTCTGTGTTATATACAGTTTGTGTAATTTAGTGTGTGTGTGTGTGTGTGTGTGTGTGTGTGTGTGTGTGTGTGTGTGTGTGTGTGTGTGTGTGTGTTTGTGTGCGTGTGTGTGTAGTGAGCCAGAGTGTAGGGGTACAGTGGAGCAAGCACTTTTAACGTCTAACAGTGACTTTTGCAATTCACAGCTATTTCCCATGAATCTCACATAAAGTTTCTTAGTTGTGGTACTCAAACTAGTGAGTCTCAAACTTCTTATACAGCATTAGCAAGTTATTACTGCATGAACATCTTGTATACATGTCAGTTACTATCATGACAATTAACAAAGTACCTCATAATTAATTATATTGTTTGACAACATTAATCAAACAAAAAAGTATACAAGGGATGTGATATTTCTAAGCATGTTAACTAGTATTTTTCAAATATATGTAGTACAATTTTACATGAGTTCGTTTATGCTTGTTTTCATTTTGTTAATGAAATGTTCAACTGCCTAGAGCAACTACTACAAAAAGAACTTGATGTGGGTTATGTCAGCAATCAAAGAAAATGAAGACATTTCTGAGTGATCAGCATATTTCAGCAGCAAACTTATGTTCCAAAAATAACAAGTTATTGTATATATATATATATATATATATAGTATTGCAATATCTGTATGTTAATCATAATGGATAGGAAGAGTCTAAATTAAGGTCACTTCTGCATTTACAAGAAACTATTGCTAAAACACATTCTCCTCAGAGGAAAATACAACTTGGCAAAAAACATGTTATGATATTCAGTCGTATTACTATTTTTGGTGAGAGGTACCTGTGATTTTTGAATTGCATTACTATTTTTGGTGAGTTGTACCTATGTTTTCTGAGTTGTATTACTATTTTTGTGAGTTGTCCCTGTGTTTTCTGATTTTTTTTACTATTTTTGGTGAGTTGTACCTGCATTTTCTGAGTTGTATTACTATTTTTGGTAAGTCATACCTGTGTTCCACAGCGTGAGGATAACTGCAGTACCATTCCTGAAGAGGTACTAGTGTCAAAGCAGTACAAACATTTAATAATGCCTCAGACAGACACAGTCCTTTTGAAGGCTGGGAAATACAATTGGTTAGGTCTGAGATGGCTAATCCAAACAGACAGGGTAAAGGCTGAACAGAGCACCAAAGCGGACCTTATTGGTCATCACAACCTAAGCTTTTAGGAGCATAAAGCAATACAGTGCTGTATAATAAACAAACAAACAAACAAGCAAACAAAAATTAAGTGGAATAAATGTGCATAGGTGTGCATATAGCCCCCTGTCCTACACACATACCGTTATAAGTGCACATATACACAGACACAAGCGAAAAATAAATAGCACACACTTCTCTCATGTAGTTTAGGACATATATCTGAAAAATTGTATGAATACAACTTTATCTAATAAATTCTACTTGCAAATGATTTTCTGCTGTATGTGTGACTCAGTAATGCAAACTGTGCAGGGTAAAGATGACTGACCACTTCCTCTTAATAATATTCATTCAACCTCAATTTCTCTGATGAAAAGTACATAGCTAAGTAGAATACAGAAGAATGTAGTTTAGTCCTTCACTGTAAAAAATAAGTAAATAAAAGGTTCACTGCATTACACATGTGGTAGAATTCACTACTTAGAATGTTAATGTGTAGAGAAGATGTTAGTTTTAATTAATTTATAACTGAATGACATCATTATCATTGCTGTTATTATTATTATTATTAAAGTATAATAACATTTTGTGAGTTGTGCATGATAGATACATGGACTTGAGGACACTAAAACATTAATCGTTTTTTTTTCTGCAGGTCATAAAAACATCTTGGCACATTCCTAGCTACCTGGTTTCCAGACCAAACAAAGACATCAATGTATATTGTTTTAAATGCATCTCTCCATTAATTGTACAATGTAGTCGTGTGATTCTAAATTATATGAGTGGCCTAGCCTTCAGGCATATATGGTTACCAACTGTTCAGTATTAAGAAATGCATCTGTCAAGTTATTACACATTTTTTAGTCAGTAGGTCTTAAAATAACTGCACCATTATGTGGAACAGCAACACGCCTTCAAAGAGCAGGGGTCAATTTGGGTGTGAAATACAGACTGTTATGTGAAATAGATGGCAACTGAGAAAGACATACAGGTAATCTCTTTTTGTCATTGCCTTCTTTCTCTCAGTCATGCATTGATAATGTCCATTGTTACAGAATTTATATTCAGTAGAGCCTAAGGCCACACTCTAAAGAAAAGATTACTTCTGAAGCTGATAGCCTTTTATCAGTCTGGATTTCTGTATAACAATATCATTTTTGGTGAGAAAACAGTAAATTCAATTACATCTGTAGTTAATGGATACAGCCTATTACCTCCATCAACAATATATATTGTGGGTCTTTACATCATTCCCACATGTTTTCTGCAGCATTTATTTCTTTTTTCATTTTAGTTTATTAATAGCTACATGGCACTGTGGTCACGGTAATGAGCTGTGAATGAGATACATATTGTAGGTCTTGGGTTTCATTACTACACATTTCAGTTTTGTATGTATTACACAGAGTCATTCAATCAAGCTAATCCTGCCTAGGTTACAACACAAAAGAGGCTATTATATGCACTAGAATGTTTGCCTACAATCAGTAAGTAAACCAGTTTATGTGTGTAGTATTTGCAAAAAAGATATTCACAATGGCCATTGTGGTAGCTGTTTTGCCTGGCCTCAATAATTTTATGGACATTAAACACATTAAACAGTTCTCACCCACATCATTTGAGACACAGTTTTAGCTGAAGTAGGGCAATAACATTTGAAGTGCAAAACTGCAGAGTTTGTGGACATATTGTGCGACAATGCATAGTTACATAGTAATTTGTATACTAGGCCATAAGCTGAAAAGCTGGGCCTTGACATGCAGCAGTGGTGACTGCCAATAATTACAACCAATCACATTCTAAATTGCTTCACTTAGCTGTAAAACATGTGCTCATCAAGCAAATGGATTTGTGCAGGGCAGCAGTATAGCTTGCAGAATACTGCAGAAGGGATGCATGGAGATGTAATAATACTGTCTACAGAGACTGCAACAAGAGCATGAGAGACTGTAGTACTAACAGGACATAAGTATAGTTACTTTTAACATTCTGCACAGGGTTACACAACCACAAGGCTTGGAAACCTTCTGATGGCGAAAGATTTCTTATAAGGACAAACACAAGTAAATCATGAAGCACCTGGGGCTTGTCAGGCTGTCATGGAAATATATGCTTAGAGACTCATGCATAGCTGTAAAATTCCCCAGAGATTTGTGTAGTGTCATAACATTTCCTGTACCCCACAGGTGATTACTGAGTTTTGTCATCACAGTGAGCATTATGGCACCCAAATAGTGCCAGACAGAGCTGAAGATGTGCACAACTTTCCATCTTACATATCTATACCAGTCATATAATTTCATGTCATTATATTACCTTTATAAATGACTACTACCACTAATTCAAATATGTACCTAGTCATTACATTGCCTCTTTAGGTATTCCAAAAATATTGCACGGCCACTTTAATTGCATCAAACACTTGCTGTAGCATGGGAAGATACAACACAATTTTTGAACATCATCCAAGATACACAGTTGGAATCAGGTTGGATCCTATGTACATTAGATGTCACAGCCCTTTATACTAATATTCCACACTGGGCTGGACTGGAGGCAATTCAATATTGGTTAGAGCAAGCACAAATGTATAAACCGGACTTCAATACTTTCCTAGTCTGTTTAGTTGAACACGTCCTCACGAAAAATGTTTTCTACTTTCATGGGACCTGCTTCTGGCAGCTAAGAGGTACTGCTATGGGAGCATCTTTTGCTCCCATTTATGCAGACCTCTTTATAGGCTACTTTGAGGTGCATTTGATCTATGATGCTAGTCATAATTTATTTTTGGACAATATGAACATCTGGAGATGATATCTGGATGACTGCTGGATGGTGTGAAGGGGGGATGTCAGCTATTTGATGGAATTTGTTGAATACCTTAATGAGAACAAATGGGGGATACATTTTACACTCAACCATGATTATAAGCAAAATACCTCTTGTATGTACTTATCACCCATCAGTCTGATCATAGACTCCATACCCAAGTTTATAGGAAATTCCCCCAATTCAACAGTTTATTACATGCTTCGAGCTACCACCCTGACACATCATCCAGAACATCCGCAAGTCTCAATTTCTGCACATCACACGTATATGTTCTTCGGAGGAAGCCTATAGCCATAGCCAACAGGACCTTACTCATAGATTCTTGAATAGGGGTTATCAACAACAATAGATTGATAAGGCCAGCTTCTTTGCCACAGAACAGGATAGGAACACTCTGTTAACTTATAGCCATAGGGTCAAGGGAAAGGGGACAGCTAATGTACATGATATCCGAATGGTTACCACATTTGAAGGCAACACCACCAAATTTAGGAACATCATTCATAACCATTGGGACATTCTACTAGCCAATGAACATTTAACCGAAATACTACCTTCAAGATGCCTCTTTTCTTATAGATGAGGCCATACGATAAATTCACACTTCACTCATTATAAACATCCACACCCTATAACTGCCGAACAGACCACCTTGTTTGGGGATAAGTTAGTGGGGAGCTATCCCTGTGGACACTGCAGTTTTTGTATTCATATAAATAAAACTACTGAATTCACTAGCAGCAATACCTCACAGATTTTTGACATTAGGTGTTTTGCTAATTGTGGCAGTGACTGGGTTATCTACCTGGCCACTTGTTTTTGCTCTGCGTTTTACATAGGGCAAACATCATGACCTGTAAAACACAAAATAAGTGAACATCTTAGTGATATTAGGACCAAACATATTTATAATGCATTGTACAAACATACACTAACCCATTCCACTGCCAAATTAAATTTTACAATTATAGACAAAATCCAGGGACATAGAGCCAACAAAGCAGGCTGGCACTCCATTTTAAAAAGGAAGGAATCAGGATGGATTATCAAGCTTGGAGCTTTGTTTAAGCCTGGTTTAAATGAACATAATTTAATTTTTGGGATGGACCAATTAGAATGTAACAGGTTAATTAATTGAGTATATAAATGTGTGTAGAGCTGATGTATTCCAATGCACTGAGGAAGGCATTTTGCTTTGCTGAAACCGGTATGCCTATTTGTTTTTTATTTTATTCATATTAATAAATGTAGCCTACTTACTCCTATTTTGGTGCTGGACCCTTTTTTGCTTTCTTGATACTTTTGGTTTGGTCCGTGCACCTTGTCCTACGTGTGTGGTTTTTGGGACATTCTTATCTGGCTTCTCTTCACGCTGGGGACTTCTCATAGGAGGCAGGCATTAATATTGGCATCATGATGATTTTTTAGTTACATCAAGCTCTTATACACCTTACCAGGTCCTGGATATTTGTCGCTAATTCCTATTTGGTTGTTGTTTTCGAGTGGAATTAATGGACAGAGAACTTTTGGCCCTAAGTGTAACGTGACGCTTTTCTGGCGTATTTACATCAAGGAACTTAAGGATTTTCACCTATATGACTGACTTTCAAGCTTTTGGATTTATTTTCACGTGGGTCACTGTGACGGAGCTCAATATCAGGTACTGTTATATTCACAAGGGAGTACATTGAATATGTAGATGGCGTGTTTTTTTGCCATACACTATTTTTGGACTTGTGGTCTACTAATAGAAAGCGGTTTGAGTCTCTACATTGATCCGGGTGTTGTTGGCGTGTTTTTCACATTTTGACATTTAAGTGCAGCAGGCCCAATACAAGTTATATGTTCACGGACAAGTTTTTTCGAACACATTCAAGTTTAGGGCAGGACTGGCGTATTCGCAACTAAGGATGTTATTGCAGTCTGGACTTATACTTTAGCAGCAATCAGATTCTGTATATGAAAGGATGGACAGACTTTGTTATTTCTAACTATGCATATGTGATGTATTTATCTCTTTCTCTATATCAATAACCGGTTTCATCTTCTGAATATTTTTTATTATAACATCTTGAGAATTTGGGTCTTTAACACAGGAAGTTTGCTTAATATACCAGGGATTAGTGCCTCTACTGAACCTTTTAACAATGGTTAATCATAATGTGGTATGATTGTTATATAAGGTGGCTCTGACAACTCTAATTCCACATGAGCTTATGTAGGCTTTATAGTATGTCATGTATTTGAGGACAATGTAAAGGCCCGATTGGATATTGTATACACAGATCATTTTTTGGGTCGTTTGTTCTTGCTAAATGTGGGGACATATGTTGTTTATATTGTGATTTCAACTACAACATTTAGATGAGTTCATTTCTTTTTTATGGTATAAGTATCTAACATATAAGTGATAAAACAATTTATTTAAATAATTTTTAGGTCAGGGACATATTGCAGCAGATTATGTAATTTTTGATATGTACTCTCCGAATCCCTTCGTGGGGAACACCCATTTCAAATTCCATTGCTTGACATCTTTATTTGTGTATGAAATTTTTCAGGTATAAGTGGAATTGATTGATACACTATTGGATTTTGCACTATGTGCTTTGGGAACTTTCTTATGTAGATTGCTGTGCCAGAATATCAGTACCTTTAACTAACTGGATCTGTGGGAAGACAGAGGTCTACTTCGGACTCAGCTAGGGCTTTGGTCTAGGTTCAAGCCATAAGGCACATTGAGCATATATATGTACAATTTTAGGATGGGCAACATCTTATAGAGCTGGCTGAGATGAAGGTCGACCAGTCTTTTGGCCCTACATTGTATTAACCAGAGCTATAGCTTACTTGAAGTGTATCATATTCCATTCTTACCTTTACTTTAATATTAAGGTATACTGTTGGTTGTACAGCAATGGTATTGGATATAGGGTGTATATAAGATAGTTATATACCTTTGACATATATTTTCTTTGCTGCAATATATTCTGGGCCTCTTCTTTATATATTTTACTGGACTTATGAGGATTTGGATTGGAGGGTAGGGTTCAATGGAGTGCTTTTGATAGCAATTATATACAGCCTTATCTATATTTCCTTGATGCTAGCATTTGATAATTTAATACTTTCCACTGTTCCTCGAGGATTTTCAGTATTATTCTATTAGGATGGATTTATCTACATTGTTGGAAGGTCTTTCAGCAGATCCTGATAATCTATCTGCTTTTGGACTAAAATCATTGGATTTAGGGAATGATAGGTTGGAGAAGGATGACCCGGAAACTCTATGTAGTAGTCAATTTCAGATACTTACTAAAGGGATGAAAACACTTATGTCTAATATATGGCATTTGAAACTATTCAAAGCATATAAATTAAGGGACATTACACCTAGGGGCTTACGTGTCTGTTTACAACCTTTGGTAGGACAAATAGATGACAAATTAACACAAGATTGGGCCATGGCCCAACATACAGCATCTATGCTTCTTGTGGATACTTTGATTACATATTATGAGAGAACTATTGATTCAAACATAGACAAAGTAACTAAAATCTGTGAAGAAGTAAAAGCTTATGAGGGTGAATCCTTCTTCAACACATATTTACAGGCTTTAGCTAAAGAACTCTCCCAATTAGAGGGACAATTGGTAAAGAGAAAGACTCAGAAATTTCACAGAGATACACTTGATTATGACCGAAGAAGATCATTCGGTCTTAACAAAAGTGTAAGATTTCAGGGGATGGCTAATAAGGGGACTAACAGGAGAAAAAGACCTAGGTCCATACTTAAACACAGAGAACCTAATCAGGAGGGAACATCTGGCGAGGATTCGTCTTCAGCTACAGACTTTGACCCTACCTACTTGGAGGAGTCCCCAGTAGCGAAAAGAAGGCCCGGTATGGACCCTTTAAGAACAAAATACATTGGGGGGGTAGGAAACATCGCAGAAGTAGCAAGCATACAACACCTACTGAAGAGAATTTTGACACAATAGATGTCAACAATGTACACAACATTTCCTCCCAACCTTTGTCTGAGACAGAAATAAAATTATTAAATAAAGGATTGAATTTTGTCCCTTCCTTTTCTGTTGCTGAACATAATTTTGTGGATGACATTGATGCATTTTGTAGAAATCTTAATCTTAAAATATTTTTTTCAGACTCGGATCAGTCTCAAAGATCCACTGAATTTCGTTTCAGGAAATCTACTTTTGTTCCACCTATAGACAGACATGTTTCTGTGTTTAGAGAATGCATTTTGAAAGAATTATATTTCAACATGAATCCACATGCTGGTATTAAACATAATTTAACCAAACCAGAACGTGAGGCCTTTCAGAAACTTAGCAAGAAGTATGACCTGGTTATATTGCCGGCTGATAAAGGGGGTGCAGTTGTTATCATGGACTGGGAAATGTATGAAACTGAAGCCTTGACACAGTTGTCTAATAATATGTTTTATATGAAAATGCCTCTGGACCGTACCTTTAGGTTCAAAAAAGAAACAGATACTTTTCTGGACTTGGCGGTGGAGGAAGGGATTATTGATTTGAGAAATAAACAGGAATTGACAATGCAGGGGCCGAAGTCACAATATCTATACCTACTTTCAAAAATACATAAAAATGCCACCAAACCACCTGGCAGACCCATTGTTTTGGGTCGGGGATCCCTGATGGAACCCTTATCTGCTTTTCTTACAGAATATCTCAAGCCTCTTCTTCCACTGGTCAGATCCAGAATCAAAGATACAACACAATTTTTGAACATCATCCAAGATACACAGTTGGAATCGGGTTGGATCCTATGTACATTAGATGTCACAGCCCTTTATACTAATATTCCACACTGGGCTGGACTGGAGGCAATTCAGTATTGGTTAGATCAAGCACAAATATATAAACCGGGCTTCAGTACTTTCCTAGTCTGTTTAGTTGAACACATCCTCATGAAAAATGTTTTCTACTTTCATGGGACCTGCTTCTGGTAGCTTAGAGGTACTTCTATGGGAGCATCTTTTGCTCCCATTTATGCAGACCTCTTTATGGGCTACTTTGAGGTGCATTTGATCTATGATGCTAGTCATAATTATTTTTGGACAATATGGACATCTGGAGATGATATCTGGATGACTGCTGGATGGTGTGGAGGGGGATGTCAGCTATTTGATGGAATTTATTGAATACCTTAATGAGAACAAATGGGGGATACATTTTACACTCAACCATGATTATAAGAAAATTACTTTTTTGGATGTACTTATCACCTGTCAGTCTGATCATAGACTTCATACCCAAGTTTATAGGAAATGCCCTCATTTCAACAGTTTATTACATGCTTCAAGCTACCACCCCCGACACATCATCCAGAACATCCCCAAGTCTCAATTTCTGCACATCAAATGTATATGTTCTTCGGAGGAAGCCTATAGCCATAGCCAACAGGACCTTACTCATAGATTCTTGAATAGGGGTAATCAACAACAATATATTGATAAGGTCAGCTCCTTTGCCACAGAACAAGATAGGAACACTCTGTTAACTTATAGCCATAGGGACAAGGGAAAGGGGACCGCTAATGAACATGATATCTGAATGGTTACCACATTTAGCAGCAACACCGCCAAATTTAGGAACATCATTCAGAACCATTGGGACATTCTACTAGCCAATGAACATTTAGCCAAAATACTACCTTCAAGATGCCTCTTTTCTTATAGACGAGGCCATACGATAAATTCACACTTCACTCATTATAAACATCCAAACCCTATACCTGCTGAACAGACCACCTTGTTTGGGGATAAGTTAGTGGGGAGCTATCCCTGTGGACACTGCAGTTTCTGTATTCATATAAATAAAACTACTGAATTCACTAGCAGCAATACCTCACAGATTTTTGACATTAGGTGTTTTGCTAATTGTGGCAGTGACTGGGTTATCTACCTGGCCACTTGTTTTTGCTCTGCGTTTTACGTAGGGCAAACATCACGACCTGTAAAACACAGAATAAGTGAACATCTTAGTGATATTAGGACCAAACATATTCATAATGCATTGTACAAACATACACTAACCCATTCCACTGCCAAATTCAATTTTACAATTATAGACAAAATCCAGGGACATAGAGCCAACAAAGCAGGCTGGCACTCCATTTTAAACGGGAAGGAATTAGGATGGATTGTCAAGCTTGGAGCTTTGTTTAAGCCTGGTTTAAATGAACATAATTGAATATTTGGGTTGGACCAACTGGAATGTAACAGGTTAATTAATTGAGTATATAAATGTGTGCAAAGCTGATGTATTCCAATGCACTGAGGAAGGCATTTTGTTTTGCCAAAACCAGTATGCCTATTTGTTTTTTATTTTATTCATATTAATAAATGTAGCCTACTTACTCCTATTTTGGTGCTGGACCCTTTTTTGCTTTCTTGAAATCTTTTGTTACCAATCTGACTAGCTCTTGTAATAAAGTCATAGAAGCTGTTGAAAATGAACTCAGATCAACTGCATGTATCATTATGCTAAGTACACAGCTTTTGTGTTTAGTTTACATGACAAGCCTGTATCTGCACAGTGGTTTTCTATCTATCATGCAAAGCTATGTTACTATATTAAAATATACATATATATGTAAGGGGGTTTACTATCAAAATCCTAAACGCAGATGCTCTGCAAACAGGATATCGGATGGCAGATGGTCGATTGCCGTGTTGCTGACCATCGGTAGTTCATATCAGTGAATGCCACTGTGCATTCACTGATATGAAGTCAATCTAAGGGCTGGACATCATGGTACAGTGCAGATTGGGACATTCATCCCTTTCCTCACTGTAGTGCGATCTCAGAGTTGGAATATATAGTTAGCAGGGAGTGTGGGGGGTGCAGGGGGGGCTTGCCCCCCCTGCAAAGATGTGATGTCATTTTGGCACTGTATTTTTTGTGTTTGACATTAACATCGACTGAGTTGTTGGGTATATGAGTTGATGTTGTGAGCAGACTTTTTTTTCATTTGCGCATTCCTTTCATGTTTATGACCAGGAATGCAATTGTTTTGCGACATTTTGATAGTAAACCATGGCAGTGATCTTACTTGCAGGGCTCTATTGCAGGTGAATCTGTGTGTGTGGAGTGGTCACATCTGACTTCACTTCCAGTCAGTTTCAGTTATCTTAGATGCCTCTGCCCTAGGGTGTTGTGGCCATTCTCATTGAACCACCATCCAGTGTGCCTTACTGTGAACCATTGATGTGCTGGTATCAAAAGCAGTCCTGATCACACATCTGGCTTTTCAGCAGTGTTATCCTCACACTATCGGCATTGATGCAGACCATGTGGTCATGGTGTGGTGTATACACAAGCATGGCAGAAAACATGGATGTCCACTCAGTGTGTGCATAGAGTGGAGGCTCACCTAGACATGGAGAACATCTGGCTGAGCATCATTTTGGATGTCCAACAAAAGCATTGCACAACTTCTCTTCCATCATACCCTCTTGGGTGGCTAGCCAGGTAAGGTATACTCCACAACTGGTTTAAGAACACCTTTATGCATTTTTCCTATGTCCTCTGGTCCCACCTGTATCTTAATGAAGAAGGTCAACATGCCTTGGCCAGTCACATAGTCCCATGCTGGCCTGCAGAGGTTGTTTTTCCTGATTTATCTCCTTTGTCTGACTGCCTCTATATCTAAGCCTATGGCCACTGTGGCCACAGACCCTATAACTAACAGACACAGACATAACCAGGTTGGTAGACACCCCTCCTGCTTTGATCTAGCTATCTATCTACAAAGAGTGCAACACATGCATGACTCCTGTGTCATCAGTTAGCAATTATCTGTCACACAGATTTATTTTGAGTATGTACATAATCAGGCATATTCAACAACTGGAACATCTACAGAGGTTCCTCACTAAAAGAATACAGGGGGTAAGTAACATGACCAGTGCAGACTGCTTTAAGGCCCTATTCCTGTATTCTGTCTCCTACAAGTTATTGGAGGAGAGCTATGCTTGGCATAGAAGGCATTGGCAGACCCCACTCTGATGGACCTCCTTCATATCCAGAAAACAAACAGCACCAGAATTACCCATTCTAAAGACTTAAACCTTGTCTGTGATATAAATAGAACCTGCTGGAGAGACAGATATGTATCCCAGAGACTACCCCTTCTTTGGAACAAGTTCACCATTCATGTGAAGCAAAGTTCCTTCCTAACCAAATTTAAGTGTAACTTGAACAATCAGATGGGGAACAGGACATTCATCCCTGGTTTGGCACCTTTGTCTCTAATGAGCATGGACAGCCTGTAAATGTTTCACCTCCCAATCTCCTGCTTACACTTATCAAGAGTACCAGAACTTGTCAGAGATTTGTGATGCATGGATAGGCTTAAAAAGGCCTTATGGTCATTAGCCTAGCAAACACCTATGGCATTATGTGTGTGGCACTCCATCATTGGGAAATATATGTAGGCTATCTCTGTCGCAGAGGCTAGAGACAAAAAAACAACTGGTGTCATGCTTATTCCTTGACCTTTCTAAAACTTTTGATAGTGTTTCCCACTCTAACCTTCTAGCTAAACTATACAACCATAACCTCTCCACCTCTACAATTCTCTGGTTTTCTAGCTACCTCACTAATATGTTACAGTCTGTCAGATGGCAAGCCACTTGCTCTCTCTCTTCCTTCTTATCCTGACTGGAGTCCCCCAAGGCTCAATCCTAGGACCTCTACATTTCAACATCCTTACTAACAATCTCTACACATCCTGCAATACTTCCTCACTTTTACAGTAGACTGATGATTCTACTCTTATATCTTTCTCAGACATCACTGACCTTCAATCTATTACTCAAAGCTCATTCCTCACTATCAAGAAATGGCTAACTAATAACCAACTCATTCTAACCCTAAAAAAAACAGACTCCTTTTTTTCATTCTTAATCTCTCGCCCATCATAAATCTCTGTTCACCATTACTTCTAGCAACGATACTATCGTAAAACCTGAACCACACACCAAACTCCTTGGAACCATAATTGATGACCAACAAAATTTGACTTACATATTCACCACTGTATTAAAAAGACACATCAAAAATTGGGACTACTATATTGAAATAAAAAATTCCTGACTCCAGAATCCAAATCTTCTCTGGCACAAGCTTTTCTCCTTCCCTATCTCCTTTATACCTCTCCTATCGTTACACACCTACAATCCTCCTTATTAAACAAACTTGTACAAACATATAATAAATTTGCTAGATTTTCCAGTAACCAACCATACAGATCCCACCACTGCCATGCTCTTAAACAACTACAGTGGCTTGAATTTCCTCAACTGCTGCTCTTATCCCATGTACAATTCACTCACTCATTACTTAATAAACCCTTCCTGTCCTTCCCTCTCCTCACTGGTATCCCTCTACACTCCTTCTCATTCACTCAATAGTTCTGATCAACTCCTTCTTGAAATGTATAAACCAAGTAAGAACATAGGTAAGCTACTTTACAAATGTACAGTGTCTCAACCTTAGAACAAACTCCCTCCAAATGGCCAGCAAATTAAACTCTTACTTTCGGAAAACAGCTGAAAAACTACCTGGCTAACATGAGTCCCTGCCCTTGTCATGACTTCACCTAATTCTCCCCACCCCATTTTCTTTCCACATTTTTTTACACTAACTTACTGTCTTCTCTACTTGTTCATTTTCTATACGTGATAAGCTTGGTGAGAAGTCATCAAATGCTTTCTTGTACATATGTAAATAATAACTCTTGAGTGGTATGTTGTATTTCAAGCTTGATATGTTTTTTGTACAACTATTGGAATGTATGCATGTAACATTACCTAAAGTTTTACTACACTGTCTTTGACTTCATGTAATGTTGATACACATTTCTATTGTAACTGTAACTTCACATTTGCTTTGGAGCTTTTCTCCTCGGGTCGGCACTGAAAAATGGGCTCTTGGCTCAGTTGGACCATCCTGGTTAACAAATGACAAATACATAAATAAATTATATACTCAGCAATACTTTCAACTGTGGTGGTGGTGCTGCGGTAGCGTTGTCGCCTCACAGTAAGACGTCCTGTTCGATTCTCAGCTAAAGCGTCTTCTGTGTGGAGACATGCGTGAATGGGCGTACCTTCGTTGAAGGTTGGTTGTCAGGGCTGGCAACTCGGCACGTAAAAAATCTACTGCCAATCATTAATGGACCGGAGTTCCGCTGTGGTGACCCCTAACCAGGAAAAGCCGAAAGACACAACAACAACAACTCAGCAATACTTTCAAACGTTCCTGTGAGTTCCCTTCCAATGTGTGATGCCTTTCTCATATGTATCTTTTGTATGAAGCACCAGATTTGTGGTTATTAGTCTGAATCACGGTTTGCTTTCAAAATGGTGGCACATGCAGTATTATGTCTTGTAGAGATAGACAGATGGCCACGTTAGCAAGAAATGATGATACAACTCATGCAGTTTTCTCTGTGAGACTTCCGTTAGTGTCCAATCCTCAGACAAAAACCTCCAGGCAACAATGATAAATATGGACACAACCACAGACAACAAAAATACAGAAATAGGTAGTCCAGGAGCACTGATAGAAGGCTGTATTAAAAGCTGCACACAATTAAAATAACAAGCTTTCATGTATAAAAAATAGTAATATATAAACGCTTGCATTATTTTAATTTATGTTGCATAAATCCATGTTTATCAATTAAATGTTTCTGCATTTCAGATATCTGATCCTGCACTTTTCAAGAGAGCTGTCAAATTCCACACTATACTTCTGTACAATGCTATGTGTAACATATATTCTGGCGGCAGTTCTATTTTTATGCCATCTTTGTGGTGTGTGATATATCAATGTTGTTTACAAGGCATACTTACATTTCATATTGTTGTGGAGCATACATGTATGTTGCATGCTATTTGTAATAGCTACATGTCATGTTCTACCTCTTCCAAACCTGAACAGCATAAGAGCATCAATGAACATGAAAGATGCAACTACACTAGAAATTTGACCTCCCATGTACCAGACCAAAAGACTCACAGAGAAGTCCTTTATTTCACCTGTCCATATCAATGCAGTTTTGTTTCCTCCCTATCGGCTGTTGTCAGTCTTATTGTGATTAGGTTTGTGTCACACTATAAATGGCAGATTCCTATGCCCCCATACCACCCTTATCTTCATTCCATGCACTGACCATGTATAGTCACATCTAGAAACATTGCTGTGCTAATATGGGGCATTGTTGGTAAGACCACTCAGGATACCTGTTCCAGAACAAATACCTGACTCTCATGACTTGTTGTCTATCTGTGATGCACGTCTGAAGGTCTGACTTTGTCTTTTAAAGATGGATAATCTGCATGTTATAAGCTACATACCCTTAACAGCTATGGATGAACCAGAGTACAGAGCATAAGAATATTAGAATATTATAGAGAGATATATATATAGATATTTAGATATAAAATGTGTGTGTGTGTGTGTGTGTTTGTGTGTGTGTGTGTGGGTGTATACATAAATACATATATATATATATATATATATATATATATATATATATATATATATATATCTATGTATATGGTTCTACCTGAGTACGTCGACAACTGAGAAGATCGACAAGTGAATCGCGAGTGCCAGAAGATTGACAATGCAGAAGACCGACACGATGGATTAAAACACCAACGCCGAGGATGCCGACATGGGAAAAGGCTGTGTAAGTATGCGGTAGTGACGGACGTTAGGGTGCGAGTAAGGTAAGTGTGGATATTGACGGTCTGTGGGGATAGGGGTGGGTTAAGTGAGTTAGGGTCAGTGCGCGAGTTAGGTAAGTGTGTGGTAGTGATAGTCTTTGGGTTAGGGGCAGGTTAAGTGAGTTAGGGTTAGGGCGCGGATTAGGTAAGTGTGCGGTAGTGATAGTGGTTGGGTTAGGGGCGGGTTAAGTGAGTTAGGGTTAGGGCGCGAGTTAGGTAAGTGTGCGGTAGTGATAGTCTTTGGGTTAGGCGGGTTAAGTGAGTTAGGGTTAGGGCACGGGTTAAGTATGTGATAGTGACGGACCTTAGGGTTAGGGTTTGGGTTAGGGTTGTAGATCGTTGTGTATGTGAGGTTTAGTGTGGGTTTGTAGGGATTTTGGTGTGCTTGTGTTGTGTGTGTGGTTTTTGGACAGGGGATGTGTTTTGTTTGTTGATTGTTGTTATTGTGGTGTGTGCAGTGTATGCGGTTTCGTGTTTGTGTACCGTCGGTTATTTCATTGTCGGGCATGTGAGTTTTCGTGTTTCTGCACTGTCGATTATGTGGTGTCGGTGATTGCGTTGTCGGTGTTCGGGGGTTTCGATTATATATATATGTGTGTGTGTGTGTGTGTGTGTGTGTGTGTGTGTGTGTGTGTGTGTGTGTGTGTGTGTGTGTGCGTAGTTTGGAATTATGACATTCCATTGAAAACCCAAAATATTGACCATCAAATTTTTAATCTTAAAAGATAAAAACTCAGAGCAAAAAACCAGAAAAAAAAAAAAAAATTAACGCAATTTTTTTTTTGCAGGGGTGCAAGCCCCCCACACCCACTCTGCACCACCTGTTACTTATATATACAAACTAGAAGATTGAACTATATTCATCCCTGGTTTGGCACCTATGTCTCTAATGGACACAGGCGGGTTTATATTAGAACATCGAAGTATTACTACATTGAATGTTCTAATATCGAACCATTTCACTTGAAACACCACAACATCGAACACTCAGAACAGCGAATTTTTTTCCCAGAGAAAAAATTTGCTGTTCCAACAAACATACACACAACACAAGCACACCAAAATACATAATCCACATACATACACTTCACAAAACCCTACACTAAATCATACATATACTACTAGCTATCCACTTACCTTAACCCAACCCTAACCCTAAAGTCTGTAACTACCGCACACTCACCTTACCCGCTCCCTAACCCTAAAGTCCCTATTGCACACTCACCGTACCTGCTCCCTAACCCTAAAGTTCCTATCGCACACTCACCTTACCCGCTCCCTAACCCTAAGGTCCCTATCGCGCACTCACCTTACCCGCTCCCTAACCCTAAGGTCCCTATCGTGCACTCACCTTTGTTTGCACATTTACCTTAACCCGGTCCATAACCTTCGCTCCACAGTCGAGGAAATAGCGAAGCTGTGGAAACGGCCCACCAAATACTTTCCCTAGGAAAGTAGTTGATATTCTTCGCTATATTCAGCGTTCGATGCAAAGGGTTAGATATTAGTACATTCGAAGTAGTAATACTTCGATGTACAAATATAAACCTGACACAGGCAACCTGTAAATAGCTCATCTCCCAGGCCCAAGCTTGCACTTATCAAGCGTATCAGAACTTGTCAGAGATTTGAAATGCATGGCTTGGCTTAAAAAGGCCCTTGTGGTCATTAGTCTAGTAAACACCTATGAACTACAGTGGGGAAAGGACAAATTCCATAATTTCCCACAGAGAAAAGCTGGTACTCTTTAATAGTTCCCTTTCAATAAACTGAACTGGCTTTTCAGTTCTTTCGACAAATGCACATTTTGATGAAAGGCCACCCCCCCCCCCCACACACACACACACACACATATATATATATATATATATATATATATATATATATATATACATACATATATATATATATATATATATATATATATAGATATAGATATATATATATATATATATATATATATATATATATATATATATATATATATATATATATATATATATATATATATATATATATATATATATATATATAGATATATATATATAGATAGATAGATAGATATATAGTGCCTTTTTTAGGCAAGATTCAAATGACAAATTCACCACCGTAACAGGAACAGACAAGCAAAAATTGAGGGTAATACTACTCAGTGCTAGAAGTCTAAATCTTAGAATGCACTCACTTGTGGCACTCCTTACAACATCGATATCTGTGCAGTGACTGAGACCTCCCCTGCATTACCAGGCTATAACTCATACCACACTTTTCAGCCGTCTAACCTAGACAAGAACACCAAAGGTAGAGGTGTGTCCATATTCATTAAGGATATCTACACCTCCAAGCTAATTGTGCAGCATAATGCACCCGAGGTTATCCAAGTGCAACTAACTCTGGACAAAACTGCAATCCAAATTGTAGCTTGCTACAGATCCCCCACCACGCCCCAGGATTCCCACTCATCTTTTCTTGATATACTGGAAAATATTAGGGTTCAACCAAACACCCTAATAATGGGTGATTTCAACTACCCCACCATTAACTGGGAAAACTACTCATGTACCAACTCTTGTGCTCAACATTTTCTGGAATTCATAAATTCCACTGCCCTGGATCAACTTATCCACACCCCCACCAGGAGTAACAATATCCTAGACCTAGTCATTACCAACATGAGTGACCAGTATTCCACACCTGAAGTCAACTCCTCATTGGTTAGATCCGACCATAAGCTAATCACCCTAGATATTTGCATCCCACCCCCACCCACCATTAAGAAAACCACGGTAAAAAATTTCTCCAAAGCCAACTTCATTCTTCTTAAGACAGAACTGACTAACTTCATGACACTCATGCAGATGGACAATACCATTACGACTGCTGAATCCTATACAAATGCACTCTATAAGCACTTACATGAGTGCATGGATCATGCTATCCCAAACAGAACCAAGATGCTATCCTCCTAAAAAAGGAAGCCAATCTGGTGATCCCCTGCCATAAACAAACTCTACAAAAGAGAGTAAAATTCCATGAGTGGAGGAGCTCCCTGGTCAGCCTCAGTAAGAAGCTGAGATCCCTTATAATATTCTCCAAAGCTAGCTATGAAAACAAATTTGCCACTGATTCTAAGGGCAACCACAAAGCATTCTATAGCTATGTCAAGAATCTCAATGGCAACACCCAGATCTGCTCTGAGTTACAGCACAACGGCACGTAAATTACAGAACCAACTGATATTGCCAACATCCTGGCAGATAGGTTCAGTACTAACATTGCCCCCTCTCACCCCCTAAAGGCCCTATATCTATACAGGAATAATGCAGAGTCCCTGTAATCACATCTATGCAGGTAAAAGCTGCACTATCTAAAACCAAAAACACAGCATCCACGGGACCGGACAACATCCCAAACAGCGTTTTACACGAACTTCAGAACTAACTGGCTCCCCACCTAAGCACCATGTTGAATCATAGTCTCAGGTCAGGCTTTGTGCTCACTGAATGGCACACAGCAACAGTTATCCCACTCCACAAAGGGGGAGCCACCACTGATCCTGGGAACTATCGCCCTATTAGCCTGATGAGCCTGGTCTGCAAGGCCATGGAACGTATCATCATGCAACTCATAAACAAATACTTTGGTAACCTCCAAACTCTGGACCCCACCCAGTTCTGGTTTGTGAAAGGCAGATCATGCCTTCCGAATCTGATTGACTTCTTTGAGGCAGTCACCAAAGCCGTAGACAAGGGTAAGGTGGTTCACACAGCCTGGCTTGACTTCGCCAAGGCTTTCAGCACCATCCCCCATTCTGGAATTATAGCTAAACTCACTAAACTAGGTATAAATCCCTATGTCACAAGATGGGTTGCCAACTGGCTCATTGACAGAAACTGTAAAGTTGCATACTCCAAATCTGACTTCAAACCAGTGACAAGTGGAGTACCATAGGGTTGAGTCCTGGGACCTCTCCTGTTTGGTATCTACTTCTCTAAAGTACAGGCTAACACAGGAGGCCTCTGGCTAATGCAGTTTGCAGATGACTGCAAACTAGGAGTCATAGTCGAGTCCCCAAATGATGTGGACGTCCTACAGAAGGGCCTCACTGAGACAGATGCCTGGTGTCAGAGGCATGGCCTTAAGCTCAATGCCAAAAGGTGCACTGTCATCCCCTTTAGTAAAAACTCTGTACCCTTGAGCTACCACATAAACGGCAGTCAACTTAACATATATATATATATATATATATATATATATATATATATATATATATTTTTTTTTTTTAATTTCTTTACCAGGTTACTGCAGTGATTTCAGCAGAAGAATTGTAGGCACATCCTGGGTGATAATAGAGATACATGAGCATAAAATTATATTCAAAACTTGACAGTGAAAGAGAGGACCGGTGGTTATAGGTGCAGGTTATACAGCTGCTACATACACGTATGACAATAGAAGAATTACAACTCCATTGGCTTTACTAATGAACCACATAATTGTATTAACCAATACATACTAATACATTTAGAGGAACTTTCTTAAACCATAAACCACAAGGACTTTTAATGCTGAAAAATGTGATCCCGTGTTTAATGCAGTCAACTCACGATTTATTTTTTTGGAATTTTCAGTATTTTAAGTTTCTCCCTAATTCATTTTCTCAAAATACTTCATAAGTGCATTACTTGTAATTTTGCTGTTAAGAGAGTGTAAAATAAAAAAAGAAAACTGAAAAAATGATAAAAGTGTGTTGTTTAACATATAGACAACTCTGTTGTTGTTGTAGGAAAAGAAGATTTTGCAATTTGCCTCCCTCTGTGCCACAGAGGGATGGAGCTGTGACTCCAACCCAAGTAAATGGGTTTGATTAACAGCCCCAGCATTAGAAGAGCTGAGCAGTGAGAGGGGGATTGAAAATGCATGGTTCTCTTAGCTGCCCCATGGGGAGGGCGGGATCTACACACATACATGCACTCAGATGAATACAGGATGGTGTGATCTACCTGTGTAGACTAAATATACTACTGCCTGTGCTACAGGAGTAGGGGCATGGCTGCTTTATGGAATGCGCTATGCAGAAGTAAATGATGACTGTTGTAGATAGCACATTGCATGCCTCTCTATGGCACCTTGCCATGTGCATGCCAGAATAAGGATATGAGAGAACTGAAAAATATTCCAGCCATCACTGATGGCTGCCTGAAGGACAACCCCTCTTGGCTGGGTTTCACCTGATGATGATAACAAATAGACTGACATAGTTTCTGACGGTCAGCAGGCATAGGGAGCAAGCAGCCGTAAAAAAGAACAATTGCATAATTCATTGCTTCCATGTCATCACAAGGAAATGTGGATTGTTTTTTCTTAGAGAATGGGCTACCTGTACATCACCATTCTGACTGAAGAACAAAGTTTTCCAGTAGGGTGTTAATGTACTGGTAATGCCCACTGAAAAATAAGTGTGCCACTTCACGGCAGCATATCAAGCTGCCGTGGAGCTCAGACTGAAAGTAATCTGATGACCGCCATTATTTTACACATGCTAAGCAATACTTTTGCTGTTTAGAGAGTGTAAAATAAAAAAAGAAAACTGAAAAAAATGATAAAAGTGTGTTGTTTATGTCTGTGTGTTTGTGAGTGTATGCGTGCATGAAACTGAGAGTGAGATCAATCGAGCCAATATTTTACACTTGTTAAGCAGCCCTTTTTGCTGTTTGGTGAATGTAAAAGTAAATGAAACATAAAAAAAGAAAAGTGTGTATGTGCATGTGTGTCTCTGTGTGCGTCTGCATGTCTGTGTGTTTATATTTCTGTCAGCGTATGTGAGTGTATGTGTGCTAGTGTGCATGAAAGCATGTGTGTGTGTGTGTGTGTGTGTGTGTGTGTGTGTGTGTGTGTGTGTGTGTGTGTGTGTGTGTGTGTATGCGTGAGTGTGAAGAGTGAGAGCAATCGAGCACTGGCAGTAGCAATTAAGACGTTTACATACCTCTCTACCTCGTTGTCGCCTCACAGTAAGACGTTCTCCTGTTCGATTCTCAGCTAGAGCATCTTCTGTGTGGAGACATGCGTAAATGGGCATTGAAGGCTGTGCATCAGAGCCGGCAACTCGGCACGTAAAAATCTACTGCCAATCATTAGTGGACTGAAGTTCCGCTGTGGTGACCCCTAACCGGGAAAAGCCAAAAGACACAACAACAACAACATACCTCCCTACCTCTTAGCTCAATATATCTGGATAAAGCCTAAAGTAAATGGAGAACAAGGGCTCAAAAATAGGGACAGATTTTAAATATTGCTCTTATAAAATTACAAAGTTGCTTGAATAACAGGACTTGTGTTAGCTGCATTTTATGAAGCACAAATGTGTGTCTGTGTGTGTCTGTCTGTGTGTGAGAGAGAGTAAGATCGATCGACCACTGGCAGTAGCAGTTAAAAGGTTTGCATGCATCTTGACCTCTTAGTTCAAGAAATATGGAAAAGCCAGAAATAAAGGGGGAACAAAGGCTCAAAAATAGGAACATATTTTAAATATTGCTTTTATAAAATTACAAAGTTGCTTAATAACATGGTTTGTATTAGCTTGAATTTTCTAAAGTAAATAAAGTCTGAAACTCAATTGTATGTCATTATTTAGTGACTTAATCCCCAATGACTAGCAACAGACCTCACATTTTAGGAGTAAGGAACAAAAAAAATGAAGGAAATATCTAGATATTTTTAAAAAATGTTATATTTTGGATGTAAAATACTTCCTCCAACAGCATTTACATATACTACATCAAGTTTGAAACATTAGGCAAAGGAAAGATTTTACATCAAAAATATATAAAAAACAAATAATATAGTAATAAAAATATAAATAAGTGAAACACAACAATTTTGCAGGCAGCCCATTCTCTAACTAAAATAATTCCCTCCAGGGTGTGAGTTCCTGTGTAAATAACACACTTCCAGGGGTGTAGAGCCCCTCCGCCTGGAGTGTCG
>NC_056732.1:1287811667-1287856667 GCF_019279795.1 Protopterus annectens
TGGAAAGGATTATCATGGACCGTATTAACAGAGACATTGGCAACCTCCAAACACTTGACCCTACACAGTCTGGCTTTGTCAAGGGGAGGTCATGTCTGTTAAATCTGGTCAACTTCTTTGAGATAGTCACCAAAGCCATGGATGAGGGGAAGACCATGCACATTGCCTACCTTGACCTGGCCAAAGCCTTCGACACTATTCCCCACTCGGGCATAGTAGATAAACTCTCTCAACTAGGCATCAATACATATGTTACCAGATGGGTAGCAAACTGGCTGACTGATAGAACCTACCTAATCAAAATAGGGGAAGACACCTCAAGCAGTATACCCATAATGAATGGTATACTCCAGGGATTGGTCTTGGAGCCTCTGTTAATTGGGATATACTTCTCTGAGGTGCAGGCCAAAACCAGTGGGTTATGGCTTACCAGATTTGCAGATGACTGCAAGCTTGGCGCAGTCATCAATTACCCAAGTGATATGGACGTTCTCCAAGAGGGTCTCACCCAAACAAATGACTGGTGTCATAAACATGGCTTCAGGCTGAATGCCAAAAAATGCATCATCATCCCCTTTGGGGAGAGTGACATCCTCACATATTAGCACATTAATAATGTCCTAAGTACACAATCAGTAGTGAGGGATTTGGACACCCAGGTTGATAGCAACCTGACTTTTGAACACCATGTTGCTTCCGTTGTACACAAAGCTTTCTACATGGCCCACCTCATAAGTAAGGGCATCTCATTCAGGGACAAAGAGGTCATAAAATCTCTGTATTCTTCCCTTATAAGGCCAATTATTGAGTACAACACCCCCTTCGGCATGTACCTCGCAAAGCACATGCAGCAGCTGGAGAGACCACAGAGGTTCCTCACCAGGAGAATCCAGGGCCTCAAACACCTGCCCTACACAGATAGGCTAAAAGCCCTGTCCCTCTACTCATTATCATAAAGATTCCTCAGAGGTGACCTCTGTCTGGCATACAAAGCAATCTCAGACCCCGCCTTGATGGGACTGCTGCATATCCGGAAGTCAAGCTCCATTCGAACAACTCGCACACGTGACCTCAACCTGGTCTGTGATATCAAAAGGACTTGTTGATGGGACAGATTTGTGTCCAAGAGACTCCTCCATCTGTGGAATAGACTCCCTCTCCACGTCAAGCAGAGTACATCATTATCCCTTTTTAAGTGCAACCTGGATAACTGGAAGGGAAACAGAAAATACACTCCTGGGATTCCACCTGTGTCCCTGCTGGACAGGGACTCTGGGTGTTGACTTGTCTAAACATTGGCTAAACTCTTGGCTAGGCTTATAAGGGCATCAGGGCCAATAGCCTAGTAACCTCCTATGATCCTATAAAGAGCTTTCAACCTAAAAGAATGAAGACAATTAACAAAGACATGGGTGTCCACTGAATAAGGCCTAAGAATGGAAAATGAACAGATTTTGTCTGAATGCCCTTCACACACAATGCTATTACAGGACCATTACAACATGTCTGGCATCAAGGTCGCCGACACAGGGTACATGTTCAAATGAGTGTCCCTTTCTGCAAATATATTGCACTTCCATAGATCAAAAGCAACACTGTGTAGAAGAGATAGCAACAGTTTTGTGTACAAACAGGGTCAGTTACCAAACATTACTACCACTAGCATTCAGTGCAGCCAGCACAGTAACTGTCCCTATAACACACAGGTATAGTGGACATGAATAAGAAAGCAGAGGCTGCACATGTGTCCAGGGTAGTGAGAAAATCATTTTATGTCACTCAACTTATAAGTAAGGGCATGGTATCCAGGTCCAAGGAAGTCCTAGCCCCACTTTATTCAGCCCTTATCAGACCCAATATTGAGTATAATGCCCCCTTTGGCATGTACCTGACCAGACATATGCAACAGCAGTTGGAACACCCACAAAGGTTCTTTACCAGGAGAATCTAGGATACAAACACATTGTCCTGTACAGTTTTTAGTTTAGTTTTGTTGGGTTTTTCTTGAAATTTTCACAAAGTGGTTCATCTGTGTGACCTTGTAACCCTTTAGTTGGGATGTTATTTGGGATATTTTGCAGTCATCCTAATGTTATGATTACCAGACTTGTTTTAAGCTATGTGTTGCTAAGGTATAGGCAAGGAATCTATTTATGTTGTACTGATGAACTCAGAAAAAAGGGTCAAAACATGATGTCTATAGCTAATGAGATTTGTTTATTGGCCTGAATGAACCTGTAAAAATGTGAAAAAGTTAGAGAAAAAAATGCAGGTTTTCAGAAACTATATACCTGAAGCAGTAGCATATCTGTAAATAATTATTTCCTTGTATCCTGTGGTCTTCTTCTACAGAATTTTAAGGTATTAAAGGTATTACACAGTAGAAGACTTAGCCTTAATAGGTATTTGTTGTGATGTTTTATTGTATATTTTCTGTGTAACTTTTGTCATTTATGTGTGTGTGTGTGTGTGTGTGTGTGTGTGTGTGTGTGTGTGTGTGTGTGTGTGTGTGTGTGTATGAGCCCATGTCAAATGCTCAAACTATGCAAAGTTCAAGTGCTAAGTCATAGACTCAAACAATTGGAATCACAAACATTTGAATACACGAAATGATAATCACACAGATTTGAAGAAAAACATAAAGTATTTACAGGAGAGCAAGTCCCCTTGCATCCCTATACCCCTCCTAGCTGTAGATAAAAAGTCTTAGATCGCACTACAGTGGCTAATGGACAAATTTCCTGATCCCTGCTACACCTCAATCTCTTGCACCTAAACATTGGCAATGTTCGTAAAGTTAATTTTCTAACTCAGCAGCTGATAATTCAAGCATTTGAATGGAATCCATGTATATCTATATCTATATCTATATCTATATCTATATCTATATATCTATATCTATATATATATATATATATATATACATACACTGTTTGTGTGTGTGTGTGTGTGTGTGTGTGTGTGTGTGTGTGTGTGTGTGTGTGTGTGTGTGTGTGTGTGTGTCTTTTAGACCAAGAAATCTTGACGAAGCCATAAATACAGTGGACAAAGGCTCAAAAATAGGGACACTTTTTAACTATTGCTGTTACAATCTTAGAAAGTTGATAGAGTAACAGGTTTTGCATTAGCATGAATTTTCTGATGGGAATGAAGTCTGAAACTCAAATGTCTGATTATTTTCTAACTTCAGTCTTTAATGATTTACCACTAATTTGCCAGAAAAACACAATTTTATGAAAAACGGACCAAAAATATAGTGCAAAAATCTGGACATTCTGTGAAAATCTGTACAGTTGAGAGGTATTATGTGTGACTGTGTGTGTGTGTGTGTGTGTGTGTGTGTGTGTGTGTGTGTGTGTGTGTGTGTGTGTGTGTGTGTGTATATGTGTGCGTGTGCACATAGATACACACAGTACATTGGTAGAAGAACAGAATGAGATCTTTCTCTACCTAGTCTTCCAGTGGTTGCACCTACTCTCCAGCAGCTGCCTCTCTCTCAGACCCTGAAATCGCAGGCAGAGCTCTAACTAGAGTGGTGAGAAGGTGGCCACTACCTGCTACTCAAGCTGTAAGGGGAGACACAACCAGTAGATGCCAGTTGTGTTGGAGAGCAGGACCAGAATTATTTTCTGAATTCAAGGGAAAATTGCAGAGTTACAGTTTCAGAGCAGCAGTTTTTTTTTGGCTCCTTTAGTCAAGTTGAGGGGGGCACCATTTTGGGGAAACTGCACCGTGCACCAGATGAGCTTGCTCTAGAAGGTTTTGACCATAGATGATCTGTTTCATTACTGGTAGGCATCTTTAATTTTACTTTGCAGTACCCATTCAGGAGGCACATTCCATCATTCTACCCCTCTTTCTCTAAAAATATTTTCTGATGTCCATACAAATACTGTTGTCATCAAATTGCCCTCTATACCCTCTCCTTCAAAACTCCATCCCTATCCATTAAATGGATATCCTCACTAGTACTGCTTAAGGTCATGTGAAATAAAATCATATAATCTTTTTTCTACTGTATTCTTCTGAACATGGACAATGATTAATCAACCTGCTATTATGTGAGTAATCTTTTTAATTCTCTGGTTATCTTTTTGGCGTCTGTCAGTCTCTACTCTATCCAGTCAGCATCTTTGTCCTTGCCCATTCTCCAGAACTGTATACACTGTTAGAGCTGTGGTCCAGCTACAGAACTGCAGTCTGAGAAAACATATTTATATCTATTATCTACCCTTGTAATGTGCAGTCAAGCAACTGTTTTCATTTTATGAGATGATGTTAATAGACTTTATTTACCATGATCGTACACTGACTGTTATTCTGTAGATTATTATAAAACTTGTCAGTCTTTTATCCATAGATGTTTACCATGATCTTACTATCATGGATATTATACTAAGCAACCCTTAGTTATCACAGCAATTAGATATTGATCCCTTTACAGCTTACATATCATTAGGACACTTCTTCCCTTCTATGCACCTATCTTCTCCTTCCACGATTTTGTTAATCAAGGCTGTTAAAAGTCCAGCGTGAACCCAACTAAATTTAATTATAGTAGATATCAGCCATCCATTATTTGTGTTTTACTCTGCCTTATTGTTAAGAATTCTTTCTCAGTGTGTACTTATCTATTATCCCCTTCCCAGCTCATTCTTCCTTTCAGTGTAAGACCCCTACCTTGGAATTCTGAATGGTATGAATAGCATAGCAGACGGTCCCACCATCCCCTTCCCCACTATACAACCCGAATGCTAAATTCAAACTCCACTCTGGGAATGGGGTTCTCTCTTCAGTACTTGACCCTATGCCATTGCTGCATTATTCTAGTAGCTAGGAATGTGATTCTTTAACTTTCTGTATTAGGAACCTGTTCCTCATAGATTCCAATTACTGCTGAGTATGTTGCAAACCCACCATGTTCACCTGAAGCCATCTCTCATCTCAGCACCTCCTGTACATTTGACATAAGAATGGATGCATAACAGGGGGAAAGACTGCCCTGCATGTATTCTCACCTTCCAATAAAAGGAAGGGCAGGAACTGAGCCTGCACAAGGTAAGCACTGTCAAAGTTGTGCAAACAGATTGACAGTATTTCTGCTCTAAAATGAAGACACACAAAACACTGTACTGCATATGTTTGTTGCCCTCTCCCCCAATATCTTTTCTCATTCAAACAGTACATGTCTGTCTGCACATGGAATCTAGAATGTTTGGCAGCTCAGCTGTGCTAAACACCACCATGCAGTACCACTTCCCACTTAACTTACAGTTAAAGCTGTCACAATGCTGCAACAACCCATGTACACCAGTGTGCTACTCAGTTGTGTCGGTTTTGTACTCCATTATTCACATCCATTATACAAACATTATGTGTTGCTGTATTGCAAGCTTCATTCCTATTTTGGAATTGCATGTAAGGGTCCAGAGTCTACATAAGTAAAGGACTGCAGGAGGCCTAGCTCACACACTCGGATATAACGTACCCATATGGGTGGTGTGCTACTGCATGGAATCTGAATCGTATTGTGATGTTTCATTCTCTTTAGTTAATACTTAAGTTGAATAAATCCTTTAGAATATTTCCATAGTCTACCTTTTTGAAAACTTTACCATCATTTTATAGTTCATGATTCTCTAGTATAACCCTTTTCCTCTCCCCAGGTATTAAATATGGTTTTCTTGTCATTTAGCCACTTACTACATTGCTTTCTAAACTACTTTGATACTTTTGATTTGCTTTATTGCTTTACCTCTGACTACAGTGCCAGTCTCATTGTGTTCCACCCTTTTTTTGTCCACTCTGTAATTTTTTCCCATATTTCTTGATGTTTCCATAACACTGTTCCTTAACTGGATGGGTCTTTTTTATCTTTGCTGTGCTGCTAATTCTAACTTTTTTCATATAAATCATTCACCCCCAACAAAATCTCATTTTATACCCAGTTCATTTCTGTTTTAGATTTTTTTTGTTCGTATTCAGAATTCCTGTTTGCTCACACCATTTTTAGTGTATGATTTTTCTGATTTTGTATTAATAATAAAGCATACTGTTGCAGGATTACTAGAAGTAGGTGGAACCCATGTAACAGCCACCCTCTATATAAACTATAATTGGATAAGAATGAGTTTGTTTAAAGTAAGAATGAATTGGGACAAAGACATGGGGGTCGGATTCTGTAAAACTCATAGAATCTATTGCATTTTGCTGATATCTAAGCAAACACTATGGATAAGTCTGTAATGTGCAAATATGCCTCAGGGAATTAGAGTATACTGGTGCAAATCAGAACTGAGCAGCAACATCGGTGCACTGTTTAGCACTCATGACCACTCTGTAATTCATGAAAATTGTCGCATAAACTGTGACGTACAAGAACAAAGCTAAGGAAACTCAGCAAGCCCAATGCAAGCTGTAAGATGTTTGAAAGTAATATATATCTACAGCAATCCCTCTAGTAGGTCCAAAAACAACTACACATGTCTGTGTAAGTCATGTACTAAGAAAATACATTTACTGGAAAATACAGAATGCAACTGAATATGTAAAATTTCTGATAAAAAGACATTAATTAAGATGAAGGGCAATCATGGCCACTTTGCCCAAGCTAACAGTAAATAACAATGAATGAGGGACATGTGTGGGGAACACATGTAATGCACACAACCAAGGACATAGAGAGATAGCAGAGCAGATGGGGGTATGGAGAAAGAAGAGGGGCACACAACATACGTTGGAAATGGAAAAATCTGACAGATGGTCTGAGGGGTATGGGCATTTTTTTTTTGGTGGGAATAGGCCCCTTTTTTCATTTTTTGGTGAATAGAAGGAAAGGAGAAGACAGGAAAAGCAGAGGAGGAGAAGGGCAAAACTGCAGTATACACATATAACAAATATCACAAGACATACCTCTCAGCTGTACAGGTTTAATGCCAAGATTTTTGCCACATATTTTTGGCCCTTTTTCTTAAAATTGTTGTTTTCTGGCAAATTAGCATCAAATTATTAATGACTGAAGTTAGAAAATAATGACATACATTTAAGTTTAAGGCTTCATACCCTTCAGAAAATTCATGCTAATGAAAAAACAATTGCTGTATCAACGTTCTAGGTTTGTAAGAGCAATATTTCAAAATTGTCCATATTTTTGGCCCTTTGTTCCCCTTTTATTTATGGCTTTGTCCAGATTTTTTGCTCCAAGAAGTTGAGAGGTGTGTCACAAGACATGACAGATAATGGTTAGAAATAAACATTACGGAAAGGTAAGTTACACAGACAGCACACTCTGCAACATGGGTAACAGAGAGTTAACAAACAGGGTAGGGATGCATACTAGTCATGGTGAAATGCAGAAATGCATACGTACCTATGCACAATTATGTTATGACATGTTGCAAACTGTGTGACAATCATTCCTGGATGAGTATGACTGATGGCAGTTGTGTGGTGTACGGTAATAAATAGGAATCACAGTACACATTGGATATTGAATCCAGTACCCAAGTAGTCTGTCAGCAGTGCAAGTGTAAGCCAAGCGATAACACAGATGATCAAATGCAGGACATGAAATGCTGGAGAATACCATTAGGGAACAGAATATAACCTCCAGCCATGCATGTAAAAGGCAAATAACCAAACACAGTGCCACACAACAGTACTGTAGCAAAGTGACAAACTGTCTGCTCTTTACACAAGTAGGTGTACACAACCCAGAAAGATGTGAAATGGAATACATATGTCATAGATGTATGCCATGCCAGAGGCAACACACATATGTATGATATTTATTGGCCTACCAGGAACCTATCGAAAAACAATGTCAATAGACTTGCATACCAAAGACATGGAATAATATATGCTATGAAATCTACAATTAATGTTACATAACTACTATCAGGTTGTGCACATGAAGTATAACAAATTACTGTGGGTAATATGCAACATAAAAGTACAACAAGAACAATGATATAATGCAAACAATAGCCATCAGCTTGTGTGCATATATCCTGCACATGTATAATGGCTATAGCGTTGGCACTAACTGACCTTCTAGCAATAAATCTGTGTAACAATGGATGATAATTCAAAAGAAGATTAACATATACCATGTACATGTGCAAGAAATATGCCATACTTATAAAGGGGAAGGGAGGTAGATAACATCTGCATGGAGGAGGACATGCCAGTAAAACTAACACCTGCATGGAGGAGGACATGCCAGCAAAACTAACACCTGCATGGTGGAGGACATGCCAGCAAAACTAACACCTGCATCGAGGAGGACATGCCACCAAAACTAAGTAGACAAACAATAAAGCAGGACAACAGTCTGTTAGAAAACACATTTCAAATGCATATGTACACCACATAGGGTGGTGTTGAAATCAACCCAAGCTACATTGAAGCAAATGGCTAATGTTTATCACACAGGTAGACTGCATTGCTGACATCATTATACATGGCCATGTAGAAATCACATACACACAGAATTGTGCAATCATCTAACAGCAAGAGGCATAGATAGCTAAAAATCTGTATACATATATATATATATATATATATATATATATATATATATATATATATAGTATCTTGCCAATGTACAACAACATGAGGAATAAACACATGTGATAATATATATTTCTGTATCTATATCTACATCTATATACATATATCTATCAATAGATAGATATAGATAAATATCACAGACCATGGGTATGACTAAACAAAGGACAATCCTATGAACACTATTACAGCATATTAACATGAAGTCAGTGACTGCTCACAGTCCCAAGGTAGAATGGGTGTTCTCTATTGATCAGAATTTGTACAGAGACATGTACATAAATCATTGCATATATACACCAATTGCCAAAATATGGGCATGTATGTGAAAAAACAATGCACGTGGAAATGTATTATAGGCCAAAGAAGGCACACTTTAATGTTGCTATATAAATAAGCAATCCCATGGTGTATACATGAATGGTACAGTGGCAGACTATGCATTCTGTAATGTAGGAGTGTCCATATATAGCAGACACAGTTAGATGATAGAACATGACACCATCATTGCCAGTACATGCCACACACAAAGCCATTATGCCAGTGTGACAGCAAAACAAGTATTATACAAAGCACAGGGGCTAGAATATGTCAGGTTGTTGAACAGACATGACACAACAACCCACAAATCATACCCAACTCACTGTGTTATTTGTCAGCTATGGCTAAAATGTTGTTTGTGAGTTGCTGTCAATTCCACAGATGTAGACAGTGGGACTATTGCGTCAATAGCAGCATCATCATCATCATCATTAACCCACTTTTTCTCATTTACTACATAGTGTCGTGGTGCCATGTTAACTGTAGCCATCACTCTTGATTCAGTGCCACATTCCTTCCTTCTTTGCCACTCATGCCTGTCACAGATCTTCTTTCACACAATCCATCCACCTCTTTTCTGGATGCCCTAGTTTTCTTATATTCTTACTGTCTGTCTAAAATGTTCTTAACCAGATTATCTTCTGCTTTTCAGTACAAGTGCCCAAACCACTGTAATTTTCTCTTTGCTGTTTTCTGCAATTGGAGCTACTGTACTTTGACTTCTGCTCTTATGTCCTCATTTCTTCATCTATACCACAGTGTGCATCCTACCACCTATCTCAGGCACTTCAATTCCATCACCTCTAGCTTCCTTATCTGCTTTGTCTTTACTGCCCAGTTTTCTGTACAATACAGTAACACTGGTCACACCACTGTTTTGTACACCTTACTTTTCAGCTTCTTTGACATTCTTCTGACATACATTACACCTGACACTCCATGCCAGATGGTTGCAGCCCCTCTGATTCTAGCTTTGACCTTATCATTCAGGCTTCCTTTCTCCTCAATCACCCCTTCCTGATAACTGAAGCAATTAACCTGTTCCACTATCTTCCTTTCTATCTCATTTCTCAGCTTCTTTTGATTTTTCCAGTTTGTTGCCATTAACACTGTCTTATCCCATGAATGAGTCCTGCATAGCCCATTCCATATCCTAGAATAAATTCCCCATTAGGACCCTCATCTGTCTCTAAAAGACATCAGTCAACATCTCCTGGATCTGGTCCTGAAAATCATCTGCTTTTGGTGATGGGTTGTGTCTCCTCCAGGGTGCAGCAGGGATGATGGCACATGCAGGTCCAGGTCCATCCTCTTCAACACCATCATTGTCTCCATCATGATTTCCTCATTGTCATCCAAGGACTCAGACAGTGGTCTGCCATATACTCTTCTCCAGTGTCTGATGGGTTAGTGTCCATGGGTCCCATGCTTTGTCAAGGTGAATCACATAACAAGAAAGAAAGTACATAATATGCATACCTGCAACAATATGAGTACATTAACAAACCCATCGTGACACAATACACAGACAGACAACATTCAGCATGACACATTACAATAAGGTATACCCATAGTCAACTGCACTACCATATGCAATGTAGGACATGAATCCAAACCATAACAATAACAATCACATGTTGATCAGGCCACACATTTCTGTGCAAAACATGGCTGCCATGAATCACAAACTGATGTACACATAAAAATGTAACAGACATGAATTACTATGCCTTCAACATGATCTCTGTTTATTTGAAGACAGGTATACCATCATACATTACAAGTGTCATTAAAACCACATTGTCAGATGATATGTCCTAGAAGGATTATGTATAAGGAGTATAATAAAAACAGGTGAGGTTAGCAGGTGGAGATTTATGAAAAACAACACATTCACTATTATTTATAGATATATGTCTAATTATCTATAGTTATAGATGACTTCAATAGAGGCCCATGTCAAGGCCACTACATCCATAACACAATGTCAGCAGGTTACTCAAGGTCATAACATGGCATGCATAATATATCTGTGAAAATCCTGTCATTATTTGAGCAATTGTTTACCAGACATTATTATGAAAGCAAGTGTGCACAACCAGCACATATAGGTATTATTACATATGCTATGATACTGTAGCATGCACCACTAACGTATTTATATTGCAAACCAAGTACTACTGGATTAGTCCACTAAGCCTCTCACAACATAAACAAAATACTAGCATGCAGTTCATGCAGACAATCTAAGAAAGTATTACTATTTTCATGTTTCCTTTATTGTATGTGTGCCTCGAACATTTATGTCAGTGTTTGAATATGTAAATCACTCACAACTGTAATGCAGGCATCTGTTTAAGTAACAAGTCATTTAAATAGCTATCAATTAACATATTTGTATAATGAAGATCTAGTGAGGTGACAATTCAGTGGGAAATATAAAAGTTATATGCAAATGAGATGAGCAATGCAACATGGCCATTGACTGACATGACAGCAACATTAATTCTTTGAAATGTGACACACACAACACCCTAGAAATAATAGGCAAGCATAAACACAGTGACAGCATGTGACTTATAAAGCAATAGGTTATTTCATTGAAACAGTATTGTCTGTCTTCTAATGTATCAATGCCACACATATATGTATTAGCAACAGTCAAATATAAATGAATAACAGGATTGGACATGTATACAACTACTCCTAAACACAGGAAACAAGAAACAAGTGTGTTGTAACCAAAGCATCAACAGTCTTGTAGGCAGAAAAGCTAGCCAAGTTAAACTAAAATATAGACCACACAAGTCTACCAACAGCAGACACTCTCCAGTATATAAATAGGTAGGCTATGCACAATACAGTAATCACTAAACACCACAGTCAGGCATGCAAGTATGCAATCAACAATTACTACTAACTCACATATAAAACATAATCAAAAGCACTGTGACAGTTGCACATAACTTAGTGTCATCTAGGTTATGACATACAATTAACATTATCTTCAGCAAACATTGTCTGCCCCTAGTTCATATGCAATTTTTTTTAAATGAAATATATACAGGTAATCATAGGAATTGTATGAGTATTGCAGTTACCTTATAAATGCATGCTGGGTAGTCTTGCATTAGTAGTAGTACGCATGAAACAGCAAACTAAGTCAGTCTTCTAACAATGTTCAGATCTATTCTAGGTAAAATAACATGAAAGTGTATTAAAGCATATCTCTCTCCCTGTACTGCTCCTCCAGCCTGTGCATCTGCTCAGTGCATAATGCTCTATTCCTCGCTCTGTCTTCGTCACCAGCAAAAAGTAAAAAGCATGCTTGAAAGGCAAACACTAGATATGTATAAAATAACAATGAAAAACAGTGAGCAGCTCATGTTCTCTACCTTTTACATTGAATAACATTACAGATTCTGCATACTCATTTTTAATGCATCATACACAATGTCTTACACAGTGGAAGACTAACAAACACTAATAAGAAGACCTGAGGTTTAAGCTGTCTGCACCTAGCACAATTTCTCTTAACTCATTACATCTGAGTGACGCCTCCAGGTGCATCTGCAGTTAACTCCTACTGACGCCTCTAGGCGGCAAATATTGTTTGGCCATATCTGCATCAATAATTCTAAAACCATGCTGTGTACAAGGCTTTAAAATATTTCATCTCACAGCTAACAACAATAGCAAACTCAACTGCATTAATGTTTGACCTCTGTCTAGTGCAGATAAATATATATTAACTGTTGTTTTTATGATATTAATTTATATAGATATAATTTTCACATTTTTCTAAATAGCTCAACAAACAAGTATCACAGACAGAACTCCTTAGCTTCATATGAAAGCTCTCAGCTAGATGAATAAAATGCTGCTAACAGAATATGTGTGTGTGTGTGCGCATGTGTGTGTGTAACTTGAGTTGCTGCTGAGACATTGTAAGTTGTAACAAAATATTACAAAAGTAATAGTTACACCCCAGGATTTAATAATATTTGTGTAGGCACAGTGTAGAGCCTACATAGAATGTGTCCATGTACATGGCCACAATTCCCCCTCTGCAGCGCACCATGCAAATTAATGACTGCACACTGCCGAGGGAGAGCCAAGTAACATGGATGCTGAATCAGTGTAGGGAGAGGTGTAATGGCTACCCGTGGCTGCAGATGAGTGTGAGGCTCCCTGTAATGCTCCCCACCACTGTTTTAATGTTGTGAAGTGTGTCAAATGCATATTATGTCATTTTTATTATGTTTTATGTTTTATTTAATTTTTTGGTTCGTTTGTTTACTGCATGTTTGCTCGGTGCGGAGTGCAGCAATGCCAAGCTGTGCTCACATATAGACAGTTGGCACCTGGCAGACATATAAAAACAGAAGCTGGATGTAATTAATTATCATAATTAAATATATGTTTATAGTTTTATTTTATTTTATTATTTACATTTGCACAGCATGGAGTGCAGCAGAGCAGAGTGGAACCCATACATATATGCCGGACACCTGCCTTATATCTAAAAATAGAAACAGGATGTAATTAATTGTTTATTTATAGGTGTGGTTAAGCATGTTTGTGCGGCATGGCGCAGTGCTCAGCAAGGCTAACAGGTAGCCTAGTAGTATATGTGAAGGTATTCTAGCTTTTATAACATCCAACTAGCTACATGGGTAGAGTTATGGTCTTATGTGTAGTAGGTCCTGGGTTCAAGTCCATAACAGGCAAAATATGCCTGTAAATGAATGTAATATTTTGTTTAATTTTATTAAACTATTGGGAATGTTGACACTGCTGCACTCTGCTAAGCAGTGCTCATTCATGCTAAGCAGTGCAAAAACATGCTAATGGCTACCAATGTTTGAGCAGTGCTAAGCCTTGCTAAAACCATGGTTCTGCGAGTTTTTGTGCCACTTGGCTTCACTTAGCTGATTTGCTCACTGCCAAGTGACTTGGTGCTTTTTTGAATGTTGCTGAATGACGTGTAAGGGCAGGAAAACAGCCTATATTAAGCCCAATAGGTGGGAATTCTGCAACAGTCATTGGAGTTCACTCAACTGTTGGTATGGCTGGCGGTGATGGTGAAGGTGTGTGCTTTTAGGTGCAGCAGTGGGGCATTCAGGAGTCCAGGGTCATGGTCGGGGTCCTTCTTAAAAAACATGAACTACAGCTAAGGAAGGGTGGATTTCAGGCCTCCGAGAGTAAGGCAGAAGCCTGGGACAGTTTGGCCAGGAACTCACCAGTGTTACTGGTATCTCCCACACATGTTGAGCAGTGTTGTCACTATTTTTGATGATCTGCAAAGGAGAAAATAGGGGAACCTTAGAGACCTGGGTCCAAGAAGCTTGAGCTGGGAATGCTCCACATGTATGTAAGTAGGTCTTCCTCTGTCTAACCAAAATGCAAACTGAATGTCTGCAAAGTACCACAGGGTTCAGTCCTGGGACCGCTCCTGTTTGGTATCTACTTCTCTGAAGTACAGGCTAACACAGAAGGCCTCTGGCTAACAAAGTTCGCAGATGACTGCAAACTAAGAGCCATAGTCAAGTCCCCAAAGGATGTGGACATCCTACAGAAGGGCCTCGCTGAGACAGATGCCTGGTGTCACAGCCATGGCCTCAAGCTCAATGCCAAAAAATGCAGTGCCATCCCCTTTAGTAAAAACTCTGTACCCATGAACTACCACATAGGCAGCAATCTACTTAACACTGAATGTGTGATGAGACCTTGGGACCCAGGAGGGCAGTAGTCTCTCCTTTGATAGTCACATCACCACAGTAGTCAGGAAGTCCTTCTACATGGCACACCTCATCATAAAAGGGTTCTCATCCAGGAAAAAAGAGGTCATTGTTCCCCTCTACTCGACACTCATTAGACCCATTATAGACTATAACGCCGCTTTTGGCATGTACCTCACAAGACATCTGCAGCAGCTGAAAAGGCCACAGAAGTACATCACAAAGAGGATTCTGGCCTCAAACAAATGCCCTACACTCACCTTCTCAAAAAACTCCAGTTTTACTCTGTAGCATATTGCCTACGATATGATCCGAGGTGATCTCTGCCTAACATATAAAGCTATGTCAAACCCAGTCCATGGGCAGATATTGTGTGTGGACTTTACAGATATTTCAAACTAATAACAATAAAATGTGTTCACTAGCATTGTTGATTCTAAACCACAGCTTTTTTCATATATTCAGTATGGCTGTATTCCATGCATGTGTGTTCTATTGTCACTGCAATCTACTATAATACTGTAATAATACTAGAATGCCAGAGGAATGTCCTGTAACTTGTATTGCTCAATTCATAGTTGAGTCAGAAATAAAGCTGTGTAATCCCAGTATGGCTGTATCCTTTGCATGTCTGTACTAAGTTGCTGCAGTCAATTATTACAATACTTGCAGATGTCCCCTGCAGTCACAGCTATTGGGTTCTACTCCCATGCCTGCCAACTAAGGCATGACAGCTGTCTAGTTTACTTACTGTACATGAACATCCTTTCAAGTGTCACAATTTCTTGTAATGTAATTAAAACTGTTTAATCTATCTGTCACCTGATTACTGGATGAATTATTACATGGAATGCAATGTATTACCAAATCCATTTACAGAACTCCAAGTCCACATTATGTGAAACTGTTCTGTGTAGTGGTGTGCCTGCATTTCTTACCACTTGGTCCATACTGACCAATGCTAACAGCTTTAGAGGTATGCACATGCTACATCAGTTTAGGAGAATTGTAGTCACTGTACTCAAACCTAACACTACACACCTGTAGAGTATATATTTCAGTGTATTGAGGGGTATAATCTTCAATGTCAGTAATGGAATGTTTCTCTCTCTCTCCCCACCCCTTATCTTCATTTATTTATTACTGTTATTTATTATTATGATTTAATATTAACATATTTTGTTTAACTATATTTTGGAAAATGTGGTTGATTATTGTTATGTGTTATTATAATGCAATATTAACATATTTGTTAAACTAACTGTTTTGTTGGCCCGATGGTTTACCTTTTACTGGCATGCTGTTACCATACTGACTATTATGTTACTTAATGTTGTGTTGCATATGTTATACATTAATATGTATTTGGATGAATAAATATGATGTTTGATTCTGTTAATACTAACATTGGTTTGGTTATTACTAACCATAACATATTGCTATACCTTATTTACCACAGTATATCAAGGTAGGCTGGTTCTGGCTGATCTCCCTACCATGTCTCAACCGGCCGTGGTACATCTGGGACCCACACCAGTGGTGCCTCCTCTGCTGCCCCTGCACTACTTGCGGTGTTATGTAGCACTGCCCCAGAGGACAAGGCCCAGCCCTCCCCTGGGAACGGTGGTGGAGGGGTGTTGTCACCCATGTGGAGCTGCTGGTCTTTATGTGCATGATAGTCCACAGAGGCTATGACCACTGCCTGTGCCAGATTGAGGGCATGCTGACCACCCTGGTAGGGCAGCCTCACCCTGGTGCCCAACCTCCAGTGCAGCCACCCTTGTGGCAGTTATGGAGCAGTGTTGACAATCTCATGGATGGGGACATGAGTCACACTGCTTCCATCTGGTGGCACATGGGACTTGGATTCCACAACACTCTTCTTATCCAAGGTGTTCACCCCCATGTGTCACACACTGCCCCTATCTGCTGTCTTCCTTGTCTTGTCTGTTTGCAAATGCATCCTCACCTACCCAACTTACCTCCCCACATGTACCTATGTCCCTTCTCCAACATTTCACTCTCACCTTAAAAAAAATGGGCACCTGTCCAAAAAAAACATAGCTCTCCATTTTGCACATGTGTCCACTGGACACAAATAATTAAATCCAATTGACTTGACAATGCAGTTAGGTTGTCCTCACCCCTCTCTCGGTTTAGAGAATCCAAATTCATCTACAAATCCTGTCAAAGTGTACAGTTGTTGCTGTTTAAGAAATGGATAGCTTTGGTTCTTTCCTACACCCTTCCTGCACATCCCTTCCTGCTTTTCACTAAGTTTTTCCCTCTACTTGTCCCCATTTCACAATTTCATCACTTTTCTATCTCCCCTTTTTGCTTTTCTTTATATTTTTTAGCACGGAGCTGTGCGATGGGCCACATCATGCAGCTTCGCTAAGCTCAGCTAAATAGAGCTATAATTACGATATGCGTTTCCAACATTGTAAGACATATGTACAAAATAAACACTCCTGCCATGTTTCGAACCTGAGCCCATCACACCTGCAACACACTGCATTAACTCACTACACCACACAACTCTTACGTAAAACAAGTGATTTAAACAAAACATAGTAATTGCCAGTTGTAGTCATGAGGTGTGTTTCAGTTGAGTTGCTTGCCGTGCCACAACTCGCAAACTGGAATAAAATGTAATGGAATAATTGGGAGTGTACCTTGGACTTTGGTGCAATAATACACCACTAGACAGCCAAACATATGATAATGGATGTAACTGAGGTATGTGATAGCAGGTAAATGTGCCCTTTTATCAGCAACATGTACAAAGTCACCTGCACCCTTATGCTGTATGATGTTGTACTGGCAGTATTGTTACACAATGACAGGTATGTCACAGATCTGTGTATGTTTCTGTTGCAGGAGTCTGAGGAGATAACCTATGGGCACATGGTGGCAGTGAAGTGTCACAGCATAGCATGGCAGCACAGCAGAAATTTGACTTCAGCAAGGTACAGCAGTATGTGTGCATGACTCCACAGGTTCACATCTGTAGGACAATCTACCAAGGACAATGGTGGCGGTCAGCATAGTCATGCATTCATAATTTGTGATAAGGTCTGCTACAGGGCAAGGTGTGACTTTGCTGGAGTGCATATGCTGCCTATCTGTAGGGAGCTTAGTAGATGTATGACTCACTGTAAGGACATTAACTTACTATATGCTATTAGTATTACATGCCTGTGGGACACATTTGTCTAGCAAACATTAAAACACCTTTGAAACAGATCTTGCCTAATGGTACACAGAGGACCTCAGTGCACCTCAACACATGCTATCTGTTTGATTGTCTGGGGTGTCATCATCTCAACACACTGCATCTGCCTGAGTCCCTCTTGGACTGAGGCAATATGTGCTGGTCCTGTAATGAGGGGTATACAGATGTCTCTGATTGTGAGGGGTGTATGGGCATGCTACTTATGTTCACATGTGCTATGGCCACATAACATGATGTATACTGCTGTAACAGCATCACACACAAACATGGGCACATTCAGGCTAGCACCACTTCCACTCACTGCATACAGGACATGCCAAGGCACACACATTCTGCAAGTTGGCTGTATGTAGATTAGAACACTTACCTATGTACTGGTTTACACTACAGATCACAGTACCTATTGCATGCAGCACAACTCATGCCTGCTAGTACTATTAGTTTAGAACATATAATGCTTGCTGATATCAGCAAATCTTGTTGTGATCAGTCATTTGAGGGTCACATTACCCACTACAAATTAAATGGTTCAAAACCCTACCTATGTCTACTATAGGTTATCATACATATGCCATATGGATATACACATGCACCATGTTGGGCAGAGTAGGATTAGAACCCCTACCTGTCTAGGTTTACTCACTATAGATCACAGTATTTATCGCATGTGCCATGGCTTAAGTTTTGCTACTTCAATGTCAGCTGGTAGTCTTAAGGTGGCTGACATTATCAGGCCTTGGAGAATAGGGCAGTGTAGAAGCCATTGCAGGTGGATAGCCCATGAGTGCATGTTAGTTGTTTTGAAGGGGTATACACACACACACACACACACACACACACACACACACACACACACACACACACACACACACACACACACACACACACACACACATGTGCATGTGTGCACCAAGTAGCCAGGAGTGAGATTAGTATTCCTACCTATCTAGACTTTTACACTATAGATCATAGTACTTATTGCACGTGCCTGCAACAGGTTCAGTCTGTTGTATATGTGATTGCAGGCACAGTACTTGTGCATTACACAAACTAGGCTTGTGTTGAACAGCAGCTGTGGCCTGCAGAGTGACATAGGTTCCTACTGTTATCTGCATCTAGTATGCTAGCAATGAGATAACTGATGTTATCCTAGCTATGTGTGTACAGTTACTAGTATGGCCATATGTGGCTGCTTGCAGTTAGATAGGCGATAGTGTGGGCATGGACAATGTTCCCTGTCCATATGTGCATTGACACCATTATAAATTACACCACCTGCTCACCTGTGTCTGTCTCCATTGTAAGCACAGGGGTCTGTAGTAAGTGGATTATGTACTGTTGCAACCTTACTTTGGATCCTTTGAGCAATATTATGACTGTGTGATAGTGCAGTTTACTCACCATTATTAGGGCATGTTAGACAGTGCAGACATCCACATATATATTTCTATATATAACAGGGATGTATATATAAATGTAGCTGTGTGTGCATGATATGTATATGTGTTCTGTATATATATGAGGAGAGTCTATGCATCATTTTAATATATGTAGCTATGTATATATCTACTTGACACTACATAGTGAGATATATATATATATATATATATATATATATATATATATATATATATATATATATATATATATATATATATATATATATATATATATATATATATATATATACACTATGCATGTGAGAGATAGATACTAACAGATGGATATGTATACATATATGTCTGTATGTATAGACATTTATACATAATATGTCATTTCAATGCAGGGCCAATAGAATTACACTTATTTTTATTAAGTGTATAGGCATGCCCAGTGGAACTGTCAGTACTTATAATGTGACTCCAGGCCACACCTACCTGTATTCTAGTCTGGAATTTTGAATGTTACTGACATTAACATCCACCCCTGTTTCTGCAGTACTGCACTTCACTTAACAAGTCCACAGCATTCCCCAGCTGTCTGCTATACTAAATATGTGACAGGGGTTGGCAATGTTACAGCATGTTTGCACAATGTGAGTATTAAAAAATATATAATTTAATATATTTGATGTAACTTATAGTACATACAGAGGGTAGTTTTGCTCATATATGTGTGTGCTATGGCATTTCTGTCTATCTACCTACAGTTTTACAGCCCCTTTTGTCTGTCTACAGTCCTGTTCATGGAATTTTCTGTGTATGCTACAGACAATAACCTGGTGTCTGCAGGGCTGCCTATCTGCTTGCTGGATCACTCTGTCTGCCTCATTTGCATGAGATTCACCTGCTTACGAGGTGATTTGCATGCCATGGAAGTTTCCATGTTGGCACACTCATGCGCATCGCTCAGCAGTGCTTACTGAATCTAAAAATGTTCACACTCATGTTAACAGTGCAGTGCGATGCCCACACAGAAAAAGATCTGTATAAACTTTATTAAATTCCCCCCACAGTATTTATTGTGACTTATAAAATTCAGTTTAAGACCTAGAACCTAAAGAATACTACCACTATAAAAATAGTCTGTACTGAAGAGTTTGATGTTTATACTTCTTTCATAATCTCTATGGTTCCAGAGATATGAACATCTGTTTGAAATGTGAGGACATAATTTGATTCTGTCAAAAGGCTCGGGTTCTGCTTATTGGAAGTTACAGTGCAAAGATCCTGAGCTCCATTGGAGTGAATGAGTTAAGAGCACACAGAGAATGTACACTCCAGTCATAGGGATGGGCTTTTTCTCTAGGCCTCAAACAAGACTCCCAACTGACCACTATAGAGCTGAGTCCTTAGCTGGGTGTTCCAAGCCAAGCCCTTCACCATCCTCTCTGGGAAATCAGTGCTGTCACTGTCCCTGTTCAAAGTAGCTGTCACATACACTCTCTTTGAGATGCGATTTTCACACACCCACCTGGGAAAGGTTGGCACAGTTTACCTGCTCTGCCACCTCCTCCCAGATTATAAGGTAGCTTTACTGCCACTAGAACACCCAAAGCCAACTAGTTTAAAGCTCTTACCAGGGTACCCAATTACACTTATTAAAATTAATACTTATACAAATGGTAGTGTTTAACCAAGCAGCAAGACTTTCAGGAATGTGGAGCCACAGTGCTTCTAAATAAATGCAAGTACTCTCAAAGGTTAAAGATTTTCTAAAAGACCAGCCACAATGAAAGGTTTAGATATATTTAATAATAATTAATAAAAAACATGAAATACTGAATATCTACTTACATTAAACAGAGTGAAATACTGAATATATATTTACATTAAACAGAGCTTCAGTCACAGGGAATATAAAAAACAACACAGATGGAAAGACTCAGACAGATGCAGAAAAACATTTAACTAATCCCACTACGGTTTTTTTAACTGGCTTAAGAATTACCGTTCTCTAGTTATATACTAAAGCAAGAAAAGATGAAAGTGGATGAGTGTCTTGTCATGTCCAAAAACAGAGTGCACTCCTCACACCTTTCACTAGTATTCAGATATAATTTCAGTGCTGGGTACAGAATGACATCACATCTGGTCACCTGACTCTGTGGTTCCCATACTAGAAACAGTGCCAGGATCTGGCAGTGATGTGCCCCAATACACACATAGAACTTTAGCTGTTTTATTACAGCATCCGGAAATTGTAAAACAATTCCAACACTTCCACCCTTCCTGCAGAAACTAACAAGCCATTCCCTAACACCTGAGGGTAGCAACTAGTTCACCACTAAGGACAATAGAGCATGATCCCAGCCCGGGCATTTCACAGTCATTCCTTCTCTGGCTGCATTCAGACCTGTGAGATAAAATCGTTATGGCCTAAACCAAGTCATTTAATTTCAGACTATTTTTCTTAAGGTTAGCTGGGCTGAGCTAAACTACTTCCCTTCTGGTATCCTCTTTTAGAATATAAACATTTCATCAGTTACATCAGTTACAATGCAGTCTGATATACATGTATATTTCTTTTCTATCCAACAGGACCCACTGTTGATACATTTTTAACACAAGCAATTTTACAAATACATTTTTAACACAAGGATCTGTACAGATCAGTTTGATATTCAAATGACATATAAGTCTTTACAAAACTCCAGCTAGCTATGCTGGCATTTGTTACACATGCACTGCCCTGCTCCCCCTGGCACAGCTGGCACTAGCTCACATAGTTTCATAGGTGTGTACTAGGGTAATGGCCCTAGAGCCTTTGCAAGCCTAGCCCATAGGATTGCTCTGGGATTGTGCCGCCCAACGTTAGTTTCCAGTGCCTCTATCGAGCAGAGCTATTAAAGTGATACCCAGGGTGATTTTTTTATTTCCCATCCACTCATCAAGGTTTTTCTTGAAGAGGGCTAGTGAGGTGCTCTGTTTGATGTGTATTGGAAGTCTATTCCAGAGCATGGGCAGTCTCTGGGTTAATAAACCTGTCCCTCCAGCATGTTCTGTTAATTGCGGTAATATGTTTGAGGTCTCTGGAGCATGTGGTGTGGAGGGATTGGGATTTATTTATTTGTAGCATACCTAACAGGGTTGGGTCAGTCATGGCTTTGTAAGTCAAGCAGAGATTGCCTCTAAGTAGGCGATATGAGACAGAGAATTGCTGGAGTTTTTTGAGTCTGTCTATATAGGACATGTGTTTAAGGCCCAGTATCCTCTTTGTGAGGTACTTTTGTTGTCTCTCCAGTTGTTGCAGGTGTCTGTTGTGGTACATGCCAAATGGGGCATTGCACTCAATGACTGTGCTTATGAGGGAGGAGAAGAGAGAGAGACAATGACCTCTTTCTTCCTGGGTGCAAAACCTTTAGTAATGAGATGTGCCAAATAGAAGGACTTTGTGACCACAGTGGCTATGTGGTGGTCAAAGGAGAGGTTGCTATCAACCTGTGTTCCCAGATCTCTTATGATGCCTTCAGTGTTCAGTGGATTGCCGTTGATGTGCTAATTCATGGGAACTGAGTTTTTTCCAAAGAGGATGATGCATTTTTTGGCATTGAGTTTAAGGCCATGGTTTTGGCACCAATCACTAGTCTCAGTGAGCCCTTTTTGTAGGATGTCTACATCACTTGGGGAGTTAATAATGGCTCCCAGCTTGCAATTGTCTGTGAAGTTGGTCAGCCAAAGACCCTTTGTGTTGGCCTGGACTTGAGAAGTAAATGTCAAACAGGAGGGGACCCAGTGACCGATCCCTGTGGGACTCCACTCATGACTGGTCAGCAGTCTGACTTGGAGTCTGCTACTTTCACACTGTGGGTTCTATCTGTGAGCCAATTTACCACCCATCTAGTGATATAGGGGTTGATGCCTAGTTTAGTGAGTCTATCTATGATTCCTGAGTGGTGAATGGTATCGAAGGCTTTGGCCAGATTGAGGTAGGCTGTATGGACTACCTTGCCCTCATCCACAGTTCTGGTGACTGACTAGAAGAAGTCAACCAGGTTAAGCAGGCATGATCTACCCTTCACAAAGCCAAATTGAGTGGGATCCAGAGTTTGGAGATTCCCTATATCATTATTTATTAGGTCCAAGATGATGATCACCAAATACATGCAAGTACTTTCCTAACAGCTTAAATTATCTCTACAAAAAACAGCCAAAGTTGAAAGGTTTAAAAATATTTAATAATAAATAATAAAAACACAAGACAAATCTCATCAATTCAACACAGTGCTAATCAAGAATGCAGAAATCACAGGAACTTTAAAACAATATTGTAGGATAGTCTGACATAAATATAGAAAACAGCTAGACTGTTGTTGTTGTTGTCTTTCGGCTTTTTCCCGGTAAGGGGTTGCCACAGTGGCACTCCGGTCCGCTAATGACTGGCAGTAGATTTTTACGAAATGCCGAGGTGCCAGCATGACGCCCAACCTTCAACGAATGCATGCCCATTTACGCACGCATGTCTTTCAAACGCTACCCAACCGCGGGGAGGACATGCAGTCTTCACACAGAAGGCACTCTCAAGCCAAGCCGAGAATTGAACGGGAGAACGTCTTGCTGTGAGGTAACAACACTACCGCCGTACCACCACGGCATCTAGAAAACAGCTAGACTAATCTGGCTAAATTCCTAACTCTAAGAGAAACTATGTCCTAAATACTTTTACTTACAGGGCAAAGTGCTGGTGAGTTGTTGTCAGCTTTAGACAAAATCCAAAACAAGATAGTCTTAAATTGATATACACCTAGTACTGCTGAATCATTTCACATTACATGATTTTTATCACTTTTCCTTTAGTTCCCAGGCTAACAGAAACTCAAAATTTAAATTTCTTTGTAAGCAGTACAGGGCCAGGAAGCCACAGCAATAAAAGACACTTTTACATTTAAACATTAGTAATTATCTCTTAAATTAAGACAGTATAAAGAATTTGCTAGCCCAGGCATCCTATCTCAGAGCTTGAGATCAAACACAGTTGTAATTCTTTACTTAACAGCTTTCTTCAGCAGGGTGCACTGTGGTTACATTTTTGAAGTTCAGCATATAACACAGTTTTCTTACATTTAGTTTTCTTACATTTGTAAAAACAAGCCTGTGGATTATATTAATATTTACAATGACATAGAATTATCTACAAAATTCTATCTAGCTAGGCTGGCAGCCATCACACAGGGAAACACCAGATTGGCTTCCTTTTTTTGGAGGAGAGCATCTTGATTCTGTTGGATATGGCCAGTTCCATGCATTTGTGTACATGTTCGTACAGTGCATTGGTGTATGATTCAGCAGTCATGCACCCATTCTCCATTTGCAGGGGTGTCATGAAGTTATCCACCTCTGTTTTTAGGAATCCAAAGTTAGCTTTGGAGGAGTTTTCATGGTGGTTACCTTTACAGGGGGTGCGGGTGGGATTTGGATATCCATGGAGATTAGTTTGTGGTCAGAACTAACCAGGGAGGAGTTGACTGTTGGTGTGGAGCAATGATCACTGATGCTAGTGATAACCAGGCCATGGATGTTACTCCCTCTAGTGGGGGGTAAGAATGAGCTGGTCCAGAACATTGGAATTAATCAATTCCAGGAAACATTGGTCAAGTGTATTGGTACATGGGTAGTTGAAGTCACCCAGTATGAGGGTGTTGGGTTGGGCCCTAATATTTTCCAAGGTGCATAGGAATGTGGAGTGAGAGTCTAGGGACATGGTTGGGGACCTATAGCAGGCTACAATCTGAATCATTGTCTTACCTAATGTTAGTTGTACCTGAAGCATCTCTGCTGAGTTTTGTTGGGCTACTAGTCTGGAGGTGTGTATATCTTTCATGAATATGGAGACATCACCACCTTTGGAGCTTTGGTCCGCATTTTGGGGCCAAAAGGTGTGGAATGAATTATAGCATGGAAGTGCAGGGATGCTTTCTGCTGCCTTGAACCAGGTCTCTGTTATGGCACAAATGTCAATGTTCTCCATTTTAAGGAGTGCTTCGAGCAAGTGCATCTTGAGATTCAGACTAGCATTGAGCAGCATGGCCCTCAGATTGCATTTGTTTATAGCAGTTATGGTGGTAATTTGGTCCTTGGAACACTGCTTAAAAAAGGCACTATAGGGGTGGCAAGAGCCTTGGCCAGTAAACAGAATCCCAGGGGTGACAGATGCAGGTGATCTCTGACAAAGTATCAAGGTCTGTCAATCATGTCATCCCAGGCAGACAGATACTGGATCCCTTAGAATGACACCAGAAACTTAGTCAATCATTTTCTGCTCGTACGGTGGTATCATTCTGGGCAATGGTAGGATGCTGCTCAGGGCTAGGGTCATATCCGTCTGGGCTACATGATCCGACAGCTCCTCCATGTCTCTTTTCATGTAGTCCAGTGCAGTACATCTCAGGTCATTCCCACCAACATGGACAATGACAGAGTCATATTTGTACTTGTTGAGGAGTAACCTGAGTGGATGTGTTATGTGACGGATTCTGATGCCCAACAGGCAGCTGTTACCTTTTCCTTATTCAACCTAGTGAGTGGGACATATGTGTGACTCACTATTGAGTCACCTATGACTAGTGTGTTGGGCAAGCTGTTTTTCCTTAGGGGCTTTGGTTGAGTGGTACACTGTTTAGGTGAGCTATGTGTCTTATGATTTGTGCTATGCTGTGATGGAGGTCTCTGCTTTTTGGGTAGATTTCTATTGAGACCCTCCACGAAGGTGCGTGTTTGGCTTGTGTTTTTATGTGAGAGCTGTGTTGGTGCTTGTTCTGGAGGGCTGTGTGTTCCATGTCATGTTGTGCAAGTGTTGACCTTCTCCTCTTGACCAGCTATTCCAGTTTTGGCTTGAGTGTGCATTGCTTCCAATTTGGATATATAAGTGCATCTCTCACAAGTCTGAGTGTTCAAGGGTAAGAGGAGAGGGTTGTCAGTGTACATGAGGCAGTTCCTACATTGGCTTAGGATACTCAGGTTCACCAGATTAATTGGAGAAAGTGCAGGGAACTGACCTTTAGACATGCCTGGAGGGGTGGGTATTATTAATAAGTACTGGAGTACTGGATCTGTTTCCTAATAGAATGTTTAGTGCTGGTAGCACTTATGTGTGCTACAATAATTGCTACAAGAAGTCTGGTAAAGTGCTAGATGAATAAGCTAGTTTAAGTGTGAGAGTGAAGAGAACTAGCAAGATCTAAGGGAAAAATGGAAGAGCAGACTTTCTGGCACCTGTAATAGTTTACCCTAGCTTAGCAGCGCTGTGAGATGTGCAGACCCGCAACAAGTGTACAGAACTATCCCATTATGGTCAAAGCTTTACAAATAGTAGTTGCTGCTGCTGATGGCAGAAAAATTACAGATAGCAGAGATATTCTTAGAAATCTGACAAATAAATGTAAAAGGCATAAGCATAGTGAAATACCATGAAACATGAACAAGCAGATGTCTATGCAGATATTTTCAAAACATTCACACAGACCAAAATCTAATGAAAATTATCCTCTATGTGGATTTGAACCCACATGTAGGTTGCCCTCTTACTTAACAGGTTGAGCTAATACACAGCACAATAACTTATGTCTTAACAAACTACTGCTGCATGTGTATTTCTGTATTCCTCTAGATAGTGGAGGAATAAGAAACCATCCGATAACTAAATGCTGCAGGCCTTCATGCTCCACACACCTATGAGACACTGCCAGATAGCATTAGGTTTGATAATGTACAACATATGCTAGACATTCTGACCTGCTGTAGTCTTAAAGTAATGTGTGCAACAAAAAAGTATTCCTAAGGGATGCCTGTATGACTCAGTATTCACACATACAGAAGTATACTGTGTGATAGTCTTGCAGTGTTATGGCTCACAGAGGAATGTATAGTCTTCAGCAGCCTAGGTGCTATAGGCATTAGTGAAACATGGTTGTACTGGATGTGTAAAATGATGTACTGTATAAGTTGGAAAACAAAACAAGTCTAATGTTTAATAGTATGTATATGAAAAACAATATTAAAGAAATAACCACCATGGGAATTGAAACCATGATTAGAGGGAGAACGGTACCCTTGATAAACTAATTGTCAGAAGAGTTAAAGAGTGAGTTTAAAAAGAATATGTCTGACATATCACAGCTATGATTTTCATAGGAATATACAGGTGCATGTAAGATTATGATACTTACTGTAAACATCCACTGTCTGTCTCCACACCTTAGTAACCCTCCAGCAAAGATCCTCAGCATCCCTCTGATGCAGGTAATCATAATGGTGGTGAATCTGTACTCCACTCCCGTTGATTCCAGTGCAACATCAGTGCTTTCTTGAAATCTGGTTCCAGATGTCAATCACTGTGAAGTTCTGTGGTCTGACTCTCATACAATGGTCCACTCCAGCATTGATGGTTAGCATCTGGGTACTCTCCTCCTTGGTCCAACTGGGCACCCAGATACATCAAAGTCTTCATGCAGTAGCCATGTTGATGATAATAGGAAGATATCAAACTTCCAAAAATTGCTTACTAAGGTCCCTCTCAATTCACAGGTAGTAATGGTTTGATCTGTAAATGTATCAAAATCACAATTTAAAAGTGACACTAGATCATTGCAGGGTAATGAGCATGTGCTACATATGGTCATATTTAAAGACACCTATTAGGTACTTGCAAGGAACACCTTCTTGTTATGCTGAACTATTGGCTAATGTCCCAGATTTTGAGAACTTATGCAGATGTGTGAAAAGGGATTCCAAAACAATGAATGTTAATGAACCTCGTTGGTGCAAATGCAACTTAAAAGCTGAGTGCATATAGCTGGTCTCACTTTCAGGTATACCTGACTCACATCTAGCTGCAAAGGTAATGTGTCATCTGCTAGTATTGCTGTAGTGGGATATGTTTCTCTCATTATAGACCTATGATATTATTATTACTCCTTAGAAATGTTATGTATACATGTTTAAAATGATGTTTTTAGGGATAATTGTCTGCAATACAAAATGATATGCGACTTACTGGAGGGGTGTAGAATTGACCGGCATGCATACAGGTGGGCACATTTGCATCAGTAACAAGCAGAGATTCCATATACACACTTGTATGGTTAAATGTAAAGAGCTCCAGTGAACAGTACATAAAGACACACAACCGAAATACATATTGCTGGTGACTGTAATTTCCGTGGTGTACTTATAGACACAGAAGTATTCTGAGAGTATTTGTATACTGCTATGTAGTATATAGTTATATTTATGTTATGTATGTTTATTCACAGATTCTTATAAATAGTGCCTCAAAAAAGACTATCCCCCGGATTCTGCAAGCCTTGCATGGCGTGCAGGATTAGTGCAGGAGCTCCAGCAGGCAATATGTCTGCTATGCGATCCAGGAATAATTTGTAGGGGCGTGCACGAGCGCTCCTGCACGGACTCAGCCCCTGTATGCAAATTACCCCATTTGCAGGAGAAATCCATGCAAATGAGGTGAATTTGTGATTCAGAAAGCTGGAAACCAGACGTTCAGGACTAGTGTAATCTGTAGAAATGTACTCCACCAGTAAAGAAGTACATTTCTGCAAATTTCAAAACGGAGCCTTGACAGCTTCAAATAAAGGGTGCATATCATTTAGAAAGCATGCCAATGGCCAAGTATAAGGCCATCGGCATGAAAAACAGTTAAAAAAAAAGAAAATCAACTTTTATTTTTTTTTTTAGCTGATCTCGGATGTTTAAGCATAGGGCAGCAGCGCGCAAACGAGATCGGGGGGGGATAAGAAAATAAACCTAAAATAAGCATTCTAACTAAAATCACTATTCTGCCATTATAGTCAATGACAGGCAGAAGACAACATGGCCAGTGAATAGTGGTTGCTAAGGGGGGAGGCTCAGTGTGGGACATGTAACTATGCATTAGCAAGCAATCCTATGCAATATGCAAATGTGGGGAATGATAGTGAATCCCAGATTTCCCCTGCATGCTAGTGAGTTCCCAACAGTGTAAGAGCAGGAATAGCTTGGTGCAAGCCTAGGAGTTAGCTGACATCATAGGGGGGTGTATCAGGCATACTGTAAGCGGACTGGAGCTCTGCGGCTCGGGTTTGCTCCTAGCTTAGCACAGCTAAGCAAGGGGGTGTGTCTGAGGCTGCCTAGCACTCTATACATTGCTTAAGCGGGTGTGTGCACCGCGCACCAGGTTTTAAAGGAAAAAAAAAAGTAAACCAGGAAATAGCAGCTCTGTGCACATTTGAGCACTGTGTTTGCACGGCGCACCCCTGAACTTAAACAGGAAGGCAATGGGAAGGGAAAACAGCAGTAGGAAGGCAATCCGGAAGAAATAGCATAGCTGGCAGGTGAAATGCATCATAATCAGCCAATTACACAGGCAGCAGACCAGTCCAGCCCAGAACACTACTATAAACTATGCAAACACCTTTCCCTCTGGGTTTTTCCATACTCTACACTACCGGTGTACACAAGCGGGAAGTTTTAACAAACAAAACAACAAAATGATAAGGGCTGCAATAGCTATCATACAACAACATGTGGAAGAGGCTGAGGGTGGTGAGGATGTGAATGCTGTCGATCAACCCACAGTGAGGAGACAGAGAAGAGTGTATAGACCCAGGGTAACCTACCAGGGGGCTACATGAGCTGGAGATTGTGGAGCACTACAGGGTGGAAAGGGACCTCCTACAGCAAATTGTTGAGTTATGCCGGCCATGTCTGACACACAGAACTAGCAGAGGGGAACCCATTCCAGTGGATACCAAGTAGGCCTAAGAATACTAGCTACAGGTACTTTCCAAAGGCCAACTGGGGATATGATGGGGATCTCACAGGCATCATCATCTAGGGTACTCCACCAGTTCCTGGATGCCATGTCAGCACATGCCGGTGAACACATATATTTCCCCAACACCCTTGAGGCGTTCGCCAGCAATATGCAACTATTCCACCAAAAAGCAGAATACCCTGAGGTAGTGGGTGCTATAGACTGCATGCACATATGCATCAAACCACCACCCGGTGAGCGGGGTAGGGTCTACATCAACAGCAAGGGTATCCCCTCCATCAACTGCCAGGTCATGTGCGATGCCCAAGGTATAATAATGAATGTGTGTGCTGGCTGCCCTGGAAGCTCTCACGATTTCCACATCTGGCATCTGACGCAGCTGTACCACAGATTTGCCAATGGGGGAAATCCCTCACCATCACCAAGTGGGGGATGCTGGATACGCACTGGAGCTGTGGCTGATGACACCTATCAGAAATGCACACACACCTGAACAAGAACTCCATAATGAGGCACATGCACAGACCAGAATTATAACAGTGTGTGTGTTTGGGATGCTCAAGTCACGGTTCCAGTGCCTGGATACATCTGGTGGAGCCTTGCAGTACTCACCAGCTACATGTACCCAAATTGTCATTGTATGTGCCATGCTAGACAATATGATCTTGTGGAAACAGCTGCAGCAGGAACAGCACGGGTCAGGCCCACACAGCCCCCCACCATTGCCAAGGCGTGCAAAGGCACAGAGTGACTCAGAGGAGGAACAACCTGAGCCTGCCCCAGTAGGCAGAAGGAAGCATGCCCAGTATGCCCTGGCCTTGGCAAAGAGGCAATGCATACCACATACACTGACACAGGAGGGACCCATGGAATAACACCTCTCTCTGACTCTCACATACAGTAAAAGGGATGCCAAACATGACACTACCTATGCTCAACCATGTGTAGGGAGTGTACTATGTGCATCCGACATAGGCAGCCCTGCAGTACCACCCTCAATACTGGGACACCTACAAGGTAAGTCACTTAACCTACCAATTGTCAAATGGAGTAGAATGTGTTGTTACCTGTATCTATGGTATGGATGTGAGCATGCAAAGGAATCGGGTGGCTGAATGGTATGCCAGCAGATAGTAGACACCAATAGTGGCACCATGAGATCTGTAACAAATAGTGGTATCACCACAGTAGCCAGTACTATACAGGGCAACAAAACCCACTGCAGGAAATGTGCTGGGCCTCATGTGTGTCCATATGATAAACACATGCCAGTCAGGGAGGCTCACATACCCAACAACAGTCTCAGCCAGCAGGACAGGTGTAGACAAACACAAACAAAGGCTGTGCTATGGCCACTGAATGACGCCCATGGGTAACATCCTCCCCAGGCCTACACAGACAGACTACAGCAGGTCAGGCAGTAGGATGTTAGTTCTGAAGGGTAGGAAGTCAGAAACTAATATGTAGGTCAATCAAAGCTATGACCTGTAGTACACTGATATGCCTCTAGTCAGCATGATAGGTTAGAATACAGAATAAAATGGAGCACCTGACATGCCAGTACAGTCATAGCAAATGTGTACAAGTGTCAGTTGTGCCCCCCATCCTATGTAGAAACAGTCAGGTGTGCCCCCTCAATCCTGTGTAAAAATGTAGTAACAGTCAGGTGTGCCCCCCCCCCACAATCCTGTGTAGAAATGTAGTAACAGTCAGGTGTGCCCCCCCAATCCTGTGTAGAAATGCAGAAACAGTCAGGTGTGCCCTCCCAATCCTGTGAAGAAATGTAGATATAGTCAGGTGTGCCCCCCCAATCCTGTGCAGAAATGTAGAAACAGTCAGGTGTGCCCCCCAATCTTGTGAAGAAATGTAGAAATAGGTGTGCCCCCCAAACCTATTTAGAAATGTAGTAACAGTCTGGTGTGCCCCCATAATCCAATGTACACACGTCGTAACAGTCAGGTGTGCCCCCCACAACCCTATGTAGAAATGTAGTAACATTTATGTGTAGGTGTAATACCAGTGGAGCACAGATGCACAGAGGTGGCCAAGGTAGCAGGATAGGTTGTAGCATCTGCACAATATGCAGGTATGTGTGTGTTAGGTTGGTGTGTGTTTCATATTGTGTGAGAGTGGTCAGTATGTATGCATGTTGAGGTAAGATCTGGTGGTCATTGCCCACTACTGCTGATGACAGGGACAAGTCCTCACAACTGCAGTGCCAAAGACAATACCCACCAGTATAACACATGCTAGCAGTAAGCCATTGTAAATGTATGGTGGTAATATGTGTCACCATCTGAAGATTGACATGGCATGTATGTTGGGCTAGATATACAAGCAGTACACAGGGGAAAGTACCCCATATGTACAGTATATATTGTGTCACTGTGAAATAGACACACCCTTGGAATTGTACATGCAGGTATGCATCACATTATCTGTTCATGTAGTAAAGGATACCAGTGTTGTCTGCCCGGACACTTGCAGATCACAAAGGAGGTAGGACTGATGTATTGTGAAACAGCTGCTGTACCTGCACATGCCAGCATAACTGGAATGCCCAATGCATATCTATGTGTCAGATGCAAGTAGTGTCCATAGCACACATGCACCCAGCTCACGCAAACACCACCCACAGGTACCTCTCTGATCATATCCCTGCTGTGGGGAATAGGTACAATATGACCCCACCTGTATATGGCAAAAGTTAAAGAATGCAGCATGCAGTGCAGGTGTCCCATGCAGGTGTGTCGCTAGCTGTAGGTAACACCCTGCCAGCATCCACACCACCTGATCAAGACTGATAGAAGGTATTGGCATGAACACCTAGCACACCTACCTTGTCACCCCATGGGGAATATACTGTATGGCGGTCTGAGACTGTAGGACTGACAGAATGCAATGGCCTGCAACATCTGGCCCACATCAACACCTAATGGCCCACAGGCTTCTGCCAAGGGCCTGTGTCTCACACGTACTGCCAATGCATGTTATGTCATGGACACCCAAATAACAATATGCAAGGCCATATGGTCAAACCACAGTAACATGTCCACCATGTCCAACTGCATTAACTGTGGACCAACACCAGCACACAGCTGTGATGCAGTGATAACCTTAGGGAAAGTATCAGAGAATGTATGCATAATGTATGGAAGAGGACAGAAAAACACAGGGGTGTTGGGAGCATGGACAGCATGGAATGTGCAAGGTCCAACACAAAGCTGTGTGCACACACTATCCCTGGCTGTAAACACATAAATGGGTGGCTACATACCTGCCCATACACCACAATAGGGGTAATGTCCTGACTCATGGCCCTTGCCTCTGGGTAACCAGTGTGAATCTGTACAGCTGTGAGGTATTGCCATAGAAATATAAGCCCACACTGTCATGTTGATGGATGTACAAATATGGGATCCTCTGCTAGCACTGTATCAAGGTGCTGAACCAGATGCACAGACCCAGCAGCAAGTGTCTGCAGCTCCCCCTCCAGAATGGCATAACTTACCATGAATATGTAGACATCTGTCTACAATACCATACACAGCTGCAGTCACCCTTGTCCCCCAAGACATCACTGTGAGCAGGACTGTCCACCTGACAGTACATGAGGACAGAAAACATCACAGTGTCTAACAGTACACATGTATGAATATCTCTGCTAACAGCAGTACCATGTAGCTGAAGCAGCACAGACACAGTCGCCTACAGTACACACTATCCCCTGCACACTTTGTCCCCATATTGCCAAATGATCAACGGATACCCTGCAGATACAGTTTGCTACCTGTAGGTGTACAACACAAAGGTCTGCACTGGAGTACAAACTATCTGGATTCAATCCACACATTCAATAAAGAAGGGCATACTGGGCATGCTCACGCACTTAGAGAAATTAAGGCAATGTCAGACAACATACTGAAAGGTCATATTGGGCATGCTCACACACTTAAACAAATGAAGCCCATGTCAGCAAACAACAGTGAACCATACATATCTGGCAGTTGCAGATGTTAGTGCAGACACTCCTCAGTATGCACTAGTCATGCTTTGCACACACAGTGGATAGGAATACAGACATATATCCAAGGACAACACACTATAATAAGCCAGAAGTAGACGTATATAGATGCATGGAAGAGAGTGACTGTGACAAGGAGCCATCCATTATGAGGTCTGTCCCACCCAGCACACAGCCAAATGGCTACACCCACATGAGGTTCAAATGTCACTCACTGTAGACATTAGCATCCGGTATCTGTCAGCATTACAGACTATGTGGTGCAAGTGCTAGCTGTGCAACATGACTGTACAAGGAAGTAGTCATGTAGCAGTTGTACACATGCACCTGTGGAATATAACCCTGTGTGTGCCTGCATGTGGTGTGTCAACCTCTAGATGAATGAGTTATGGCCCATGCACACACACTGCCCTCCCCATAGCGCTACTATGATAAGCCTGCTGAGGTCATCCACTTTGAAATATACCTGTGGGAAAGTTGCAGCCCAGTAATCTCTGTGGCGTGTCCTATAACTGTGTACTGCTGCAGTGTGGTATACTAGTTAGGTAGGAGTTCTAATCCCAGACATGACAACTGTGTGTGTGTGTCTCTGTGTAGAGAGCAATGCTTTTCAGGCTAGTCACACTCACTACAAATCAAATGCCCTACTTTGGCAGGGCTGCTGATGTCATTCACTGTGAAGTACACCTTTCAGAAAGGTGTAGCCCACTAATCTCCATGGCGTGTCCTATAACTGCATACGGCTGTAGTGTGATAAACTAGTTAGTGTGTCCTATAACTGCATACTGCTGTAGTGTGATAAACTAGTTAGGTAGGAGTTCTAATCCCAGACATGGCAGGTGTGTGTGTGTGTCTCTCTCTGTGTAGAAAGCAATGATTTTTAGGCTAGTCACACTCACTACAGTTCAAATGCCATTTTTTGGCTATTCTGCTAATGTCATTCACTGTAAAATACACCTTTGGGAAAGGAGTACTCCAGTAATCCCTGTGGTGCATCCTGTAACAGCTCCATGCTGTAGTGTGATATAGAACTCTGCTACAGGTTCTATTCCCACACAATCGCAGTTGTAGATGTTTTTGTGCATGTTTCTATGTCTGTGTAGGGAGCAATGCATTTTAGGCTAGTCACACTCACTACAATTCAAATGCCCTACTTTGGCAATCCTGCTGATGTCATTCACTGTGAAATATACCTTTGGGGAAAGAGTACTCCAGTAATCCCCATGGCGCATCCTATAACAGCGTAATGCTGTAGTGTGATATAGAACTCTGGTAGGGATTCTATTCCCACACATGGCAGTTGTGGATGTTTTTGTGTGTGTGTCTATGTCTGTGTAGGGAGCAATGCATTTTAGGCTAGTCACACTCACTACAATTCAAATGCCCTACTTTGGCAATCCTGCTGATGTCATTCACTGTGAAATACACCTTTGGGGAAAGTGTACTCTGGTAATCTCCGTGGCTTGTCCTATAACTGCATAGTGCTGTACTGTAATAAACTAGTTATGTAGGATTTCTAATACCAGACATGACAGGTGTGTGTGTGTGTGTGTGTGTGTGTGTGTGTGTGGCTGTGTTTGTCATTCGTATCCTGTGTAGGTGGTTGCGAGTCTGCAACAACTGGACTCAATGTGAAGCGGGTTTTGCAAATTTCTTATATGGTGGCCCTAGTATATATCACAATATCCACCATACAGGGATAACAGATGTGAAATAGGTAAGAGGCTGGGGTGCAAATCTATACCCCTACATGTGACATCAAGGCCAGGTGAACAAAGTTAGCAACCCTTGTATTACCCAGAGAACATCCTCAGCCCATGTCTCCTACACACACACACTTGCCTAGGCAACAGCAGCTATGTTGGTAGTACCCTGCATATTGTCCACTGATAGTAACCATGGTGTGATTGCAGTGGGCTACAGAGGACATGGAACTCTGTCCATCAGTCCATTTGGCACGTACATGCAGACAGTAAACATTCACTATGTTCACCACTGGACATCTGCAACACCTGTGGTGCCATTAAATGTGACCCACAAAGGACATACCATGCCTGAAAAACATGCCCTGTATGGACAGATGCCACTGACACCAGGGAATACCTGTATCATGCTATCAATGTAGGTGCAGGGTCAACCTGCTGTCCATTAACAGTTCCCGCCACATTAAGCCAGGACTGGCACATCTTAAAATAACAATCTGTGTACACAACATGGGCCAGACACCCCAGGTACGGTTCCACATGTCACTGTACATGCATGTGGGATGTGTGCACATCCCAGACACCATCCATGTCATAGACTAAGGAACACATACATGGCAAGCAATGCACAGGCAATGGCCACACACAATAGTTACCCAGGTGACTGGATGGTGAATGCAATACCCACCTCTGTGCCAAATCCAGACACTATACCCCTGAGCCACACTGCAGACAATTATCATGTGGCCTGATGCCAAGGTATACCCATCACCTAGCCTTGTACAACTGTATCGCACAGTCGACCATTACACACCTGTGAAGCAGTGCACCCATGCATGTCAGTACTAGTACCCTGTGTCTGTGTGTGTGTTGTATGATACCTATGACCACATTCACACTCACTACAACCCCCACTGGCATACTGAAGTATGCTGTCTGTCAGACACCTCCACATACCCTTTGCCCATATAACCTCCGTATGACCCCTGTGGTGCATGTGATACCTGCACAGTACTGTGTTGTGGCAACCTAACTAGTAATGAGTTATATTCCTGACCCTGCCAAGTGTGTCAATGTGTGTGCATCCCTGTGAGAGTATAGCTGTGCTGACAATGGCACCTGTTCATGCGGACAGGCATGTGTACTACACCTACCATATAGCTACCATATCACTGTTGCAGATGTCACTCACCATCACATATACGTTTGGAGGGCTCCTCAACACGTAATCTATGTGGCATATCCAATAACTGCATAGATATGTGAAAGCACTACATAGTCATCGGGGGGTTGATACCCTGTACTGGTAGGTGTGTGACACAAACATGCATAAGTTTTACTCTCCCACCCCTCCCTGACTTATCTTTGCATCTGTCTGCCTCTTTCACTCCCTCTCTGGTGGATATGGAGACTTATACCTGCTTTGCTTAGGCAGTAGCATGTGTATGTAAGTGATTCTCATGATCAGCTGATGGCCTCTGCACCAGTTGCAGCCCTCCTCTAGCTGATTGCATGTGGAAAAGCTGTGGTAACATTCCCATAGACAATTGCATGGAAACACACTCCAATATCTAGGAACATCATGTTGGTGTTGGGCCTTTTCATTCCCTGTGAGCAGGAACTAGATCTGTTGTTTGGCAAACAGCATTGCAGATGGATTGGGAATTTACCTCTAACAACATACACCGTGGAAACAGGTCAACACACAGGAGGGGGGTGGGCCTGACCTGACTACAGACTGTAAGTGCTGCTATATTGCAATTGGAGTAATGTTGGTTTAACAGGGTGTGTGTGGATATGGCTGTCCTACATGTTTTAATACCTGTCATGTCAGTGCTATGTTTATGAGGAAACTGCCATCTGTTGAGTCATCTGCAGACTGGGCAGTGTGTGGTGCCTTTTGTTTCTTGTGTTACCCACAGAGCACCTATCTGTGAACTGCATAAGGTAGTGTGAGGATTGCAGTCTGTAGATAGTGACAGGTGTGAGAGGTACTGACTTCATATCCCTCATAGGACATATGTTGCAACAAACACTGTTGCAACAGTAAATGTATGAGGTTATCACAGCAACATGTCAATATTGGCCACGTGTTTGTACCTCCAGCCACAACTCTGTCAACCTTTGTACATATGTCATGCAGTAAGAGGTGCACATTTGCTGTACACCATATTTATCGACATCATATCTAATAACAAGCCAGTGAGATATCAGACTGCTACACATGTTATGTATAGTAGGGGTTATATTTGATAACATAACGTTGACACTCTGTGGATGTTTGTACAGTACTGAGGTCTGTGTACTTATGGTGATTGTTGACAGTGTGTGTATTGTTAATATGTACATTGGCCTGTGTACAGAATGTGGTAGATGTCATTGTTCTTAGTCCTGTTCTATCAGATGTTACATGCTGCTCCACTGTATGTTACCCTATTGGCTTACATGTTTGTAGGGCCAAACACACACATATCCTATGCCACAGACAGGAATCGGGCCACACTCTGTAGCGGCCCAGTATATTTAGGGTTAGTGTGCGAGTGGCATATATGAGGATGGTGTTGAACAGATAGTCCATATACTGTAATATTACGCTATCTTACCATATGTGGCTGTGGCTGTGTTCACATTGGTTGAGGTTATGCACTTTCACACAGGTGTCTGTTACTCTGTGCTGTGACATGCCTGTAGAGCCTGCTATATATGCAGGTACATGTGTATTCCTCCATATGAAATGTAGGCCAGTGTTGAGCCAGACTGCCTGTAGAATGCACAATGCTTTTTTACATGCCTAGCAGCTTAGTGTACTTACCCAGTGAGATGTCATGTACAGATACTTGCTAGGTGTACTGCTGCCAGGCCACCATAACAGTCATGTATGTTAAACAAAGCAGTGGGATGCTGTACAGATGTATGTCAATAACTAGTGGGTAGTATGTGGCCATGGCACCTCTGTACCAGCAGATATTATGTGTCAGGACAGACAGGGGTGTGTGAATACATAACCTATGGGGGCAAATGTATACCTGTAGTTACATGTTATACCCATCTACATGGCTGTTAACATCCACATTGTCAGGCTTGGTCCACATGCCTTGCACTAAGGGGTTCCATGTATACCTCTGGACTGCCCAGAGTGTGTCAGACTGTCAACATATATTGGCCATATCTCTGCTGTAGTCCACAGGAGTATTACTGTGCTAGCAGTGGTACTGTATTATGATGTCCTTAGGATGTCTGTCAGTAGCCAATGGCGCACATGTTAAAAGCAGATGTGACCTCCCACACACACCATGTCTGTGAAAACAATTCCTATTACAGTAGCATTAATCTACAAATATACCTGCAATACATACCTGACATCCCCTTGCACTATGAAGTTGGGACTATTGGGGCTGAGGTAGGGCTCCACTCCATATTCAGGACATATTTATTTATTTTATTTATTTAACATTTGTTGACCGGGAATGTCCGGCTAGGTTCCACAGAGCCTGTTTTCAGCGGAGGCCTGGGGAGAAATGCTCCAGATATGGTGAACATGTATGTATATCTAATTATCCATATACCTATATAGATATATACACATATACATATCGACATACATAGATGGATATGTATATGTACATATATATATATATATATATATATATATATATATATATATATATACATATACATATACATATAAACACTCAGATATATACATATACTGAGCAATATATGTCTACATATATAGAGATATACATATGCACATATACATATGGATATCTACATATATGTTGACAGAAGTAGGTATCTCAGAATAGATATGTATGCACATATACCAACATAACTAGGCATATCTGTACACATAGGATGTGCATACATATATAGCTATATATACATATATCTATATAGACATATATATATATATATATATATATATATATATATATACACACACGAAGAGATGTACACATGGCCATATATATGTTGCACTATACAGATGCATATACAGACATATGTATGAGTATATATGTGTATGTACATGTAGACATACATAGACCTATCTCACCGTATGTATCTGCTATGTGTACATTATAATAAAACAACATATGTGATGCAACAGTCATATTAATAACAAGGACTACACAATTCAGGAAGTAAAGGCAATTGTTCAATACTACTCAACATGTGTATTGACAGCTATATTGGTAAAACAACAGTTGCCTTCACAGTGATCATGGCGTAGTGGTTAAGTGTTGTGACTTTAGTGTGCAGGGTTCTGGGTTCAAGACTTGCAAGGGCTGTTTATTTTGTTGCTGGGCAGAACAAGGGCTGTCAGATACAGAGTTGTTAAGGCAGTTTTCAGCAGTTTTAAGTGGGCTTGCATGAAGCTAAGAGGTACTAAGCTATGGGTAAATGTATGGGCACTTACAGAGTGTAGGCTTCACTTGCCAGTGCACAAATATGCTTAACTGTTATATTGCAGCAATGTTGCTACTTGCTAGGCATGGCTTAGCCCTGGTAACCAGTGGTTACCACACTTTCTTGTGCACTTCCACCAAATGCCATCTGTCCCTCTGCTATGGCCACTGGTGATGGGGTATGTATAGGCACTGGAACTGTGTGCAGGGTAGGGGTGGCTAAAAGGGGGATGTCAAATGTTGGCGCAGTGTAGGCTCCTGACAACCCCACCTGTGCCTCAACAGTACTATCATTAAACCTCACCTGTGCCTCAACAGTACTATCATCATCTTCGGTGTCTGTATGGACACCAACATCAGATTGCATATAGGAGGGACCCTGACCCACCTTGCCACCTGTGGGGAAACAATAAATGCACTTTAAAACCTGTATAGCAGTGCCTAACAGTACACACACACACACACACACACACACACACACACACACACACACACACACACACACACACACACCTCCGGAATCCCTACCTGTCCATGGCTTTACAGACAGTTCTCGGATATGTCCATATGGTACCCCATCCTGCATCACACTTGTAACATACACACATTGATACCACTCATTAACATATCAGTCCTCTAAATGGCTACACAAGCAGTCACAACACAAGACCCGTTACTACATTGCCTGCCTGACCTGTGTGTAGTGGTTTTACATGGCCTCACTGCTGTCATTCGATATGTACCCTGTGTATGTCTGGACATCATGAACATGGCCCCTATATGTGTGGTCTACTATGTTCTATCCATATTATCACGCACTGGTATGTCATGTGTATGCAATGCTCAGTACATGTCAGATATGCTGCTCAGTCAGCCTATCATGTGACAACTGTAATATTTGGATACACTCCCTGGTGTTGACTAGTACTTCCCCAATGCATCTGTAGTGCTGCATACATGGGTTGTAGATGACCTCTCTGCTGAATGCGATATTAAGGGTGTACCTGGTGTCTACCCTCTCTCTCGATGTTTGTTCAGTGCTACAAACCATATTATACTATCAGCTGTCCTGTGATCACACACATGACGTATTCCTGGTGTGTAATGTGGCACTCCACGTACATGCACTGCATGATCCCAGAGGGAGGTAGTAGTGTATGAACACCCCACAATCACACATGTGCATACATGGCCAGCCACACAAACACACACACATGCACGCAAGCATCCTATATGCATCAACCTCCCTCCACTTCACCAGAGTAACCCTACAGGCAAACTAACTACCCACCAGGATGCACACACACACACACACACACACACACACACACACACACACACACACACACACACACACACATACAGGTGAGGATGCACAATGATAGTACACACAGTCCTCCTATTACCCCTCTGTCAACATGCATAACATATGGTACTCGACAGCATGCAGTGCAGCTATAGTCAATCCATGCTGGCAACAGTATACATGTCTGTGTGATACATGTGCTGTGTCACTAGGTGAAGCCCCTTCCCCTGGATACTACTGCGCTCATGAACACGGTATTTCTGTTCACCTGTTCTGCACCCTGCCATGTACTGTGCACCACACCTCACAGGTGTACAGCCCATTGCTGAATGTGTACTACTGTCACAGTTATGTCAGCTTTAATGCTCACAGCCCCTATGTTTTCCAGCAACACATACCTGGTATGATATGTGGACAGATGTCATTTGTGAATGCCTGATATCTGATGAACAGCTTTCAATATCAGTGGACCATGTACGACCAATCCAATACTCTCACACTGGCAACCATCACAGCATACCATGGCTATGGGGGGTGTACACACCTTTACTGCTATGATGCACCCATCCTTGATCTGCCATGGGACCACATCACCACATATCTTTGCAGTACATGAGCCCGATGTGTGACATATGTCTTGTACTTTCACACGCAGTGTCTACAGAATGTGTTAGGTGCCCAGATGCTGACCGTGATGCATACACACTGTGTGGGCATATGTGTGCACACCCTTAACATGATGGTTTGTCGCACCTCTTGTTGTATGTACTACAACAGTCACTACTCCTGGCAGAGGTATGGACCATCTGCATTTGCCAGTGTATGTTCAGTCTGCCCTACACATGTCCCCCTATTCTGCATGATTGCAGGGTCTACTCATGTGCACATCCCTTGGTGTTCACACACTGCCATCACTACTGCTGTAAGGGTAGGGTTACAGCTGCCACAAGTCCTGAACATGACTATGTGCAGATACAGCCATTCTTAGCATCCTTAGGATCCCTGCTGCAGTGCACTGGTGTGTCATGCTGACAACCCTCCCCCCTCCTTCAGCCTTTTTGCAGATGCATGATAAGTAGGCCCTACACATATGTGCCATTTTGCAGTGTCCCATACACTGAACACCACATGTTACAGCCTATTCCCAGCTGATAATGTGGACCACTGTAATGCCTTATGCCATAGTGCATCTCTGCAGCAGTTGTCATTGTCCTACAGGTATATACACTGGTGTTGCACTGTATATGGGTGTTGTTCCAAACATGTCCCTACTGTAGGCCATGTGTCCCACCATTATGTTACTCCCTGTGGACACATTCTGCAATGACAGGATGTTAGTTATCATGCAGGTGTCTGACATACCCTTCCAATACCCCATCATGGTCACCCCTGTGATGCCATGCATTTCACAGCAACAATACGTGCACATGCACAGCATGCATTTTGAGTAAGTGTATTAGATGTGTGCATGGCATATACCATAACCATTACATGCCCCGTGTATTGGCAAGCATCTGCATAAAACATACTCACCAGCTACAGGCTTTTGCTTTGGTGGTATCACAGATGGACCTACATAAGAGGGTGAGCTATGCATAGTCAGTGGCCACAATTGTGGTAGCATTACAGGGTGGGTGCAGTATTACAATACATCAACAGTATAATTTCCACAATACTACCACATATGGACATCTGTGTATCAGTACTATGCAGCAACAAAATATATCTATGACATGTCAGATTTGCATGATCTACTTGTACTGATGTGGATGTATACACAACAGTGGTCTATGGATGTGCCCTGTGGCCTTACCTGCACACTCCTCGGCCAATGTGTGGGTGGTACCCACCTCCACAAAGGTGTCTAGCGATTGGTGTGTGTCATGTCAGGCTGGTGCCATGAGGCTGGCCAGGAGCTCCTCCACACGTGTTGGGGGGATGGATGGCATGGCCCCCCCTGTGGCGAGGTGATCACCCCAGACTGCAGCACACCGACAAGCATTGAGAAACAGGTCAGACTAATGATGGCAGACCTGCTCATAACTGCGGTTGTGCAGTCCGAAATCACTGACCCTGTGGACTAGGTCATTCCACAGGATGGCCCGCTCCTGCTGCTTATGGGCAGCCCAGCCAAACACGACAGGGTAGTGCTGGATTAAATAGGTTTGCACTACCTCATTTTCAAGCAGCCAAATATGATGTGAACCGTGCATGTGACATCTTGCCTGGAAGACATAAAGATGGAAACAGATCTGAGCAACTCATACAGCAAGGTTACCACAGTTCTTAATACACATCTCTGTCAAGCCCCCACCATATCAGCAACAACAAACTGTACAGACAAGTCATTAGGTATGGCTACAGCTTACTTACCAGTGGGACAGATATTGTATTGTACCACACTTTGTGCTATGTGTTTGTAGCCACATTCCCTGTGTGGAAACTATCATTGCTGGCCTGTTACAGACTATTCACCTGCGTGCCATTGTCAGGGCTACTATGGCTTCATGTATGCCTGTGGCATGGCTGCTTCGTGATTGCTGCACATCTGACATTCTGTGTTATTGGGGATATCTATGCATGCTGTTGGACATGTTCCGGGATTGTGTAGACTATTACTACCAACATATGTTCTATAACAGTGACACAATAGCATGTATATGTACTACTGCCCAGCAGAACCACCTCTCCAAACCCATCTGCCCATGTTACCCGGCCACATCACATGCATGTCCCATCCTGAGGCCTCCTCATGTACTGATCCAGCAATACCGTTAGGTGGAACCAACCCAGGGGCTGTTGTCCCCCAGGGGGCACACACAGACATGTTCCTGTCCCCTGAGGTCAGGTCCAGGGACTGTTCCATTACGGGCTCCACAGACACATGTGGGATGTGCTAAATTACTTTGAGACACCCAGTACACATTCACAGGGCTGACATGCTCCTCCTGCTCAGCCTCCAGGCCAGGCACCTTCAGGATGTGAAGTGCTGTTGTGGGTAGCAGTGGGTGGGGGCTTGTTCCCACTGTGTCCATGTCGGGGCCCATGGGGCATCAACACCTCAGACCCCATACACCATCCAGGGTGTTTACCCACCACATGTGTCACATACCACCCCTGTAGGCTGTTCTCTATATCTACCAACCTTGACCACCTCCACAACTATACCTGCCATACTTCCCCATATTCCCATTCCATACTTCACAGACAAGGGCAATGTGGTACCAACAAGGGGTTCACATGTGATATACCCATCCATGTTGCACACACTGACAGCTGTAGATATCTGAGTGTATTGCTATGTGTGCTGTTTCCTCACACATAGCATGCAGCACTGTGGTAGTAATATAGGGGACATGTATTTACATACATATATGTTTGTGTCTGTGTTTGTATATATGTAGACATGAGCATATAGGTATATATCTATATATGTGTAGATATATGTAATGTATATATGTGTTCATATATATGTCTACACATGAGTAT
>NC_056732.1:1287861667-1288041667 GCF_019279795.1 Protopterus annectens
GGGAAAAGCCGAAAGACACAATACATCTTGTATATCTGCCTGGTATCCATGGTTCATGTGTATGTACACTGTATGGGGTCCTTGTGTTTTATTGGGAACTTCAACACTCTATTACAATTACACCTCACTTGTGGGCTTACTGCTGTACTCCAGTTCACATATTTATGTTATGTAGTGGGTTATGGAACATATGAATGTATACTGATTCCTTTCACAGGTTCAGTTTGATTTTACTATAGTGAGGACTTGTTTGGTGATACCTCATTCTTCTGTACTGCTGTGATGGCTTGATGGTTAACTACTGTGACTATTGAGTATAGGGTCCTTAGTTCAAGACCTGCAAGGCTGGTTATTTTGTTGCTGGGAACAAGGGCCATTAGATACAAAGTGATTAAGGAACTTTTGAGTAGTTGTAAGCAGGTTTGGGCAGGTTCGCGCGAGGGTCAGCAATGCTAACCTCCGGTTAAATATGCTTACAGAGCATTAGCTTCAAAATTGTTTAACCTGTGTGCGCATTGCTTACCCCCATGCAAACAGGCTTAAACTCGCTTACTAGTGCTTACTACTGCTTACTGGTGCTTACACTTACTTAGTAGTGTTTACTCCTGTTTACAATTGCACTGATTTAGACAATTATATCTAATGGCTCTTGGGAAGGTGGGGGATTTGGAAGCTGTATGGAGTTGCCATTCATTACAGATTTTACCTTCCATTTCTATCCATGATTCCTGTGTACATATACTGTATGGGGCACATGTGCTTATCTGGGGACTTTACAACATTATGACACTGACACCTCACATATGCATTTAATGCAGTACTCCAGTTTACAAATATATGTTATTTAGTGGGGTATGCAACTAAAATATTGGTCATAACATGATTTGCCATGGAAAGTGCTGTAGTGGGACTCAAACCGGAAATGCCTGCTCATAAGGTGAATGTTCTGGCCACTACACTATTGTGCTATTGCTTTATTTGCATATATCTTCCTTGTTATCCTCTTCAGCCATTTAAGCTGCATTAACCGTAGCTAAGTGATGGGCACACCTGCGCACCTACAGTTAGCATTAATCAGTTTTATTTCTTAATTAAAAAAAAAAGGGTTTGTTCATTTTATTTGTATTTACTAGAGCTGCTGTACACATGGGGGAATGTTGCTCGGGATATGCTGACACCTATGAGTGGTCTCGCTCATTTCTCTGGCCTTTCTGCTGTTCTTCATTTCAGGGGTGTGTATATTCTGAGAGCTATGCTCTCAGACATGCCGCCTGCAGTCTTACACACTCCGTGTAAGATTAGGAGCTCAGGCAGAGCGCCTTCATTAATATGCATGGCACACTGCCATCCTGCTCCTAGAAAACCACTTTCATGCAGGACTAAGCTAGTCCTGCATGGAAGAATAGTAAATCCAGGGGTATATCTGTGTTTATGTCTGGTTACCTTGTACTGTCTGTGGTATCCTTACAGATAACAAAGCTTTCCAACAGTTTCCATAAGCTGTACAACTGCTACTGCACAGATACTTCCTGCTAAGAGTAATATGGTAGTAGTGATCACTGAATTTATTATACAGATGAAATGGGGAATAGCACTGACTGCTCACTATTGATTGTGTTGCTATAGCTATTCATTCAAGTTACTATGGCTGCTTTATTTTCCATAGGTTGTCTGTATAGGTTGATGTTGCTTTACATCTGTTAACAATACCTTTAATATGGTCTGACAGCCACTGAACATTGTTGTTTTACACATAAATTATGAGTAGTATGTTAATGTGAAGTGCACACAAGATAACAATGATTGTATGGCCCAATGGTGTTATGGTTGGCTATCCACTGTAATGGGTTGAAATCCTACATAAAACCTCTACAGATATCACAAGTTATGAAGCTGTTCCAATTCAACATTGTTGTGACAGCACATATGTTGTTTTATACATCACACTACTATATGGGACAGGGACTACTTCATATAATATTGCAGTGCACAGGTATGCAGTCATAGTTAATAGACGTAAGCTGTCAACATAATCATCTCCATATGTGGGAAGCAACATAAGTCTAACATGTGCATATAACTGTCTTCCAGAAGGCAAATAGACCTATGTTTTACCACAAAAAAAAGAAATTTTAATAGATGCTCTGTGGCAGCATGGACAGAGACTGCTTGGACAGGCAGGATATGTAGGTTGGAAAAATGAAGTGTGGACTGACCTTACTAATATGATTAATGCAGTGGGAGGTTACAATAGATCCTGAGAGGTCTATCACTAATGGTTCTCTGACATGATCTTTCATGCAGCCATCAGGGTGTACTGGTACAAGACATTGAGGGATGCTACCTGTGGTGACCCATCATTGAATCCCCCAGACGAGCTGACACAGTTTTTTTTTTTTTTTTTTTTTTTTTTGCATTTCTGCATACAGCAAGTGTGGAGCAGTGCATATCTTGGGTGGAATAGAAGCAGGTGTACCTGACTGCACATATATGTGGTACTTTGCATAATATTGTTGCATACAGAGTACCTCAGTATAGATTGTTGTCGGATGCATATTCATGCATTATTTTTCTGTTACAGCAGCAGAGCTGCATCATGCACATGGGAGCACACATGCTGACAATACCCAACGTAAGTGTAATGACATGTTGCCGTACAACTTCAGTACATACATAACAATATCAGCAGCATGTGTAATTTTGTCTTAACTCATATGCACAGGTCCATCCACTTCTGCACTTTAGCAAAACATGACAGGTGAATGTTTCCATATACTGTTACAGTGACCATTACCTGTTATTGCCTCTGACTCTTGTCATGCCAGTGGTGTATACTGTCATTTTGATATTTCTCTAATATTGTAACCTACAGATACATTTTCTATAGATATCAGCAGTGTAAATGCACCTATGGACAGACCATGTATGGTTTCTCACCATGTTTATAGGCTGCATCACTCTGTAGCACATCTGTGTTGTATGAAATTAATGTTGCTGTTTTTCATACACATGGACATCTGGCTAACATGTGCACCATATGTCACATGGTTATCACCACATCCTGTTACTGTGTTGTATATGTCATTATGCACCTATGTCTGCATTCATGACTGTTTGTTTTGTCTACATGTTGCCACTGCAATATTCATATTATGACAGACAAACTCACCACATTGGGAGGATGTAACTGTTATGCATTTTCCTCTGAGTCCTGCATGTCATTCCTGTAACTCTTATTGTTGTCCTCCATTAATACTGTGTCCTTCTACCCCTACATAGGACAGCCACCATTGGCAACCTCAGTCATGACCAGTTGGTATGTGTATGCATTATCTACAGTGTGTTGTACCTCTGTTGGAATGGTACATGCTGGCAAGCATGTGCTTACTAATACTATGTTGATGCCTTTGTTTTCCTACAACAGTTGCATTTCAGTCCTCTGCACCAGTGATGGATTCCAGTGAGGGAATGTCAGGTATATTTTTTGTTGTTATTCCTCACATATGTCGTGTATGTTGCATATATTGAAGAAAAACTGCCAATGGAGCAATAAACTGCACACTTCAAATTTAATAACAGTAAAAACAAATCCAGGTAAAGCACTTTTCATCCAGCTTAATAGCCAGACATCATCTGAAGTCTGGCTATTAAGCTGGATGAAAAGCAGTTTACCTGTATTTGTTTTTACTGTTATTAAATTTGAAGTGTGCAGTTTATTGCTCCGTTGGCAGTTTTTCTTCAGTTTGTTTCTGTTTTAGTGTTTTGTGTTTTTTGCTTATATAACATAAATGTCAGCTCCCTGTTATGTAGTTCTATGAGCCATGCTCACATGTGACCTCATGGTAAGTCCTTAGCATCTGTAACATTGTAGTGATATACTTGTGCTATATATCAGTAATGATATCCAGCATGTGATATATGTACATTTACCTGACCTGTGTCATTTGTCTCTTCTTTTAGCAAGTCCACAACCTTCATCCTCCATTAGCCCATCTTTTGATCCCAATGAGGGATCTGATGTATCTCACTATACTAGCATAGCCTCAGGCATATAGGACACAGATTTGGTGATAACAGTTTGGCCCAGATGGAGGCAGTCATATGGATGAGGCTGTATCCTCAGATTTTGAAGAAAACATGTCCAGCAATTCTGAAATTGTGGGGACATCAAATGGTGGACAGGATGAGGCCTGTGGACCACAGTCCCATGTTGAGTCTGCTGGTTTTGTTGACTCCCAACAAAAGAGTGATACTACCCAGCTCAATAGATGTAGGCATGTAGTTGGCGTGCATGGGTACATGTCAGAGGGTGTCCACCTACTCCTACAGGCAAATGAACGTTCCTAGTGAAGTTATGGCTCTGACATTCATGCACATGCTCATGCCACGGATCATGTTGCACACTAGCTGGGTGTGCTGCATTGAAGGAAAGGAGTGCAGACACAGTAAGGTCATTGTGGCATTGGCTGCACAGATTGAAAGTGTGTTATCTGTGGCATGGTCCATTGAATCTCTAGTTTTAACAGTACAGCAGTGCTGTATTATAAGCAGGGGTCTCTGCTTGCCCTGACTGTGCTTAGCTGCGTGCCACATGAGAGAGAACCCTTGCCCATCAGGCATCAATGTCTATGCTGCAGCATGCACACACATTTGCTGCTGGCCAATCTGGTGTGGGGCCAGCAGTCACACCCAGTCAACTTGCATCCATGCTCCTTCCCATAGTGTGTCTCCACATGCTAGCATCACCCCATCAGTCTCATCTGTGGAGTAACATGGGCCAAGTGTTTCCATACAATGAAAGAGCAGCCAGGCCCATGGTGTTTGCCATCAGCATTGGATGCCCTAGACTGCGTTAGAGTAACACTAACAGTTAATCCACTGTGTCCTGTAGTGTTAGTCTCTCCCTGTGATAATGATGAATGCTGTGTGGCAGCACCTGAACATCAATATTAATCTGGGTACTTCTGTACATGTAGCTTGTCATGATTCAAAGGTGTGTGTTAGATGCTGCCATGTTGCTGGAGCCTGCATTTGTGTTCACATCCTTTACTGCCCATGCCTGTTTCTTCTGCCACTAGTGTTCTCCTGCTCATCCTCTGATAGATGCAGAATGCCATCTTCAGACATCTGGGGTTCTTAGGGTAGTTCACCCATATGTGCAGCAGGGACAACACCATGTTTGGTTGTTAGCATATTGTGTAGTATGGTGGACACAGTAATCATCTGTGCTGCCTTTTCAGGTGTGTATTGCAATGCACCCCTAGATTTGAACCTGGCTTTCAGTATACTAAACATGTTGTATGACGTTTCTTGTCATGGAGTGTGCTCTGTTGTAGGCCTACTGTGCAGGGTTTAAATTTTCTCTGTATGGGGTCATTAGCCACAACTCAAATAGATAACCACAGTCACCTGTTGGGGTAATACATATGCTGTCATTATCCATAATGTTGACAGGGATGTATTTAGCTTGCATCCTAGTTGTGTTCCTGTATCTACCCTGTAGTAGTCCCTCAGGTATTTCACCATGTTGGAATCCAGCTCTCAGATCACTTTCCCTCTATATGGCAGCATCATGGAAACACCTTGGGTGTGTCTCCATGATATTAGTTATGCTGCCATCTGCTGTGCAGACCACCTGACAGTTCAGGGATGGCCACCCACTTCTACTGATGTATCTTTATGTTTCTAGTTGCATGGGGGTCTTAATAGGGATATGGGTTCAGTCTATTGCACCAAGAACAGGGGGGGAAGTTGGCAATGTTTTGGAAATGGTGCATGATATTTAGCCACTCCACAGGTGTAGATGTAAATTGTATATATTCATCCACCTTGGTGCACATTATTTCTAGGAATTGTGCAAAGATGCAGCCATTTGCTGTCTGTGACACTCCTCCAGCATTTCCCATGTGTCGGAATGTACTAGACTCCAGTACACCTAAGTTCAGACAGAATTTGATTTCAAGAGGTATAAGGTTGCCTCACAATATATGCAGACATGTTGGGCACACATGTTGCACAAAGCCTGCACCAGCTGCTTGTCTAAGTGGTGCCTGTCAATGATTTCTTGATCTGACAATTGGCTTAGTCATAGCCTGGATCTCTGTCTAGCTGGCTGCCTTCTAGAATGCACAGGGGCAATCATCCTCCATGCCTTGCAGTACCACAGCCTGTTGCAGTTCATTTACTGCAGGTAACACTTTTTTTTTTTATTCAGTAGTGTTACAGAGTCCATAGGATTTTGTGGGTGGCAGCTTCCTTTACTTGTGTCTCAGTGTGGCATTTGCTGAGGATTTCAGAAACAGAGTTTGAGTTGCACTTTGTTACATTTCACAAGGTGTTTTGGAATCCAACAGGCATGCGTGGATTCTGTAATTATCCTATACTGAATAAAGACGTACTCAAAATGATTCCAGTATGTCTTCTGAAATCTCATCCACAGATTGTGCATGAAGCCTTCCTTCAGTGTACTGCATTGTCTGCAACTAGCTTTCGGAATCGGGTCCATGGAAACAATGGGAATGATTTCAAAACTCTGGTGTAGCAAGAGTGAACAGCCTCTGCCATCCTGTTCTCTCCAAATCAAACAACTAAACCCTACCTGCCTGGAATGATATCATTCCTAGAACAGGGTTCACTCAATTAAGCACCTCACAATGCTGTATTATTTTTAAAACACCTTTATTAAATAATCACTTAAGACATAGAAAACACATTAACAGAAAAAACAAACCGTATTTTTTTTTTCATTTACATACATTATTCATCACATTTTTCTTTCTTTGTAACTATTCATTAGTCCAATATTACGTAATGTGCTGCCTTCTCTTACACTTCACTCCTTCTCCTGAACATTATTCTGCATGTATTGTCCCCACAATTTCCATTTATTTCCATGTAATTTGCTCCTTCCCTTTTCTAAAGAGCTCTCTTCCAGTTCTTTTATCTTATTTATAATAATCAAGTACTTCAAAAACAGTTGGTTTAGACTTCTATGTCCATTTTTTTAGTAATTGCTTTTTTTGGCAGCCAACAGAATTAAACTTAATAAGACCTTACTATGTCTAAACAATTCAGGTTGTGTAACCAAGCTCAAAAGAGTCATTTCCTTTGTTACAACCATTTGCTCACCCAATATTTCTGACAGAGTACTCTGTAGGGAATTTTTAAAATCTGTCAGATCATCATGCTCCAAAAACATGTTCCCAGTTACCTTTTTCTTCCCTATCACATCTCCAACATTTGCTATCTACCTGAGGAAAAATTCTTTGAAGTCTGCTTGGGGTATAAAAATTCCTATGTAAGCACTTCGAAGCACAGACCCTAAACTTTCTGGATCTTGTTGCATACTTGGGAGCCATACACATCTGGCCATTTCCACTTTAAATTATAACCTTCTGCTTATATTATTTATGTGACCCTTAACTGTGTAGCTATAAAATATCCTTTCAAATCAGGTAATCCTAAACCACCATGTACTATTGGAAGGATCAACTTATTCCACTTAACCTTTGACCTCTTCCCCTCCCAGATAAATTCCTTCAACTCTTTTTTTCAATTATTGTCTATAGCTACTCTTCAGGTTGATAAAAAATATTCCTGACTCGTATATAAAATTCTGCGTTTTTGAGATGAATCATGTCTCCCTAAGCCTTTAGCACATAATGAGATTCCATATCAGTCTATATTAATGAAATTAATTTTTATTACCTATTCCAAGTGTATCACTGAACCTTCCTGTAGACTCAGCAATGTCACTAAATCTGGCCAATGTTCTCAGGCATCGTAGCTCCATCTGTATATTGAACCTGCTATTAGCAATGTGAGAACATAGGAAAATACTAAGCAAATGATCACAGGGACCATAAGAGGCCTAGCCATACACATATTTAAGCAGACACATTTAAAAGTTCTTGCCATCCTTTAATAGTGCTCACCTCCCAAATCAAGCAAAGACATACGTAATAATCCTTGTGTAAACTTGTGTTTACCCATCCAGTTATGAATATTAGCCTTAAATGCAGACAAAGTTGAAATTTTTGACCTGTAGTGATTACCTATTTATTAGCAGATTATAGTAGGGACATTGTGGACAGCTGCTAAGAGCTATGGCTTCACGGAGGCCCATCTCTTGTCATTTTTTGATAAGGCTGTTGCTGTCAGTCTTGCTGCATGTAGTATAGCCACATACAAGTATCTGTTTCATAGATTCATAAATTCATTATTAAGCTAACAACCCAGGGGTCTTTCTAAGCCTAGCCAAGTTTTCCCGAAAGAATAATGATGCCCTGCATTCAAATGGGACATTGAGGGCCAGGCATTTATAAGCTACCTCTGTCCATAAGGGACATGGGTGCCAGGCCTGGTGTAAATTTCCAGTTTCCCATCCACTTTTGTAGGTTATGCTTAAACTGGGTAATAAACAAACTCAGCTTCATGTGGATGGGAAGCCTGTCCCATAGGAGGGGAAGTCTCTGGGACACATATCTGTCTCTCCAGCATGTTCTGTTCAAGTCACAGACAAAATTTAGGTCCTTAGACCTTGTATTTCTGGTACTCTTTGACTTACAAATATGTAGGAGATTCATAAGTATGGGGTTTGCAGATGCCTTGTAATAAGCCAGGCATAGAGCACCCCTCAGCAATTTATAGGAGACTGGGTAGATGGAAAGGGCTTTAAGGTACTCTGCATAACGCAGGTTTGTTTCGCCTTGTATTCTTTTTGTAAGGAACCTTTGTGATCACTCTAGTTGCTGCATATGCCTGGTCAGGTGCATACCAAAGGGAGCATTATACTCTATGATTGGTCTGATAAGGGCAGAGTACAGTGGGATAATGATCTCTTTGGACCTAGATGCCATGCCCTTACTTATACTTTTCACAAAATAAAATTATTTCCTTACCACTGTGGCCACATTGTGGTCAAAGGTAAAGTTACTGTCTGTGTGTGCACCCAGATCCCTGATCACTGGGTCAAGTCTTAGGGGTGCATTATCAACATGGTAATTAGCCAGGATGGTTGATTTTCCAAAGGGTACAACTATGCATTTCTTTGTACTGAGTTTAAGACCATGGCTTTAGTAACATTTTGTTAGTCAGAGACAGACCTTTTGAAACATGCTAATGTCTATAGGAGAGTTGATAACCCCAGTCTGCAATCCTCTGCAAACTTAGTCAGCCATAAACTTTCAGCATTTACTTCCACTTCAGAGAAATAGATTGCAAAAAGAAGCAGGCCCAGTACTGAGCCCTGTGGGACTCTGCTAGTGACTGGCCTCTATGATGGAGGTGGCCTTACCTATTTTAACCTTTTGGGTCCTATCAGTGAGCCAGCTGACTATCCAGCAGATGATAAAAGGATTTATAGCTAAATTAGTGAGCTTGTTTATAATACCTGACCGGGGTATTGTATCAAAAGCCTTGGCCAAGTCAAGGTAAGCTGTGTGCATAGTCTTACCTTCATCCAGTGCCTTGGTGTACCTCTCAAAAAAGTCCACAAGATTTAATAGGCATAACCGTCCTTTAACAAAGATGAACTGTGATGGGTCTAGTGTTTGCAGGTTACTGATGTCCTCCTTTATCATGTCCATGATGATTCTTTCCATAGCCTTACATATGAGGCTAGAAAGACTTATGGGCCTGTACTTAACTGGATCAGTGATTGGACCTCCTTTGTGAAGGGGAATGACTGTAGCCATCTTCCATTCCTTGGGCACAAAACTTCACTGAAGCCTCCAGCTGATAAGTGATTCAAGTGGACCAGAGAGGTCATGTCTTATGCTATTTAGTAAACATCGTGGGTTCTTATCGGAGCCCATCGATGCAGTGTTTTTGGCTTTGGAAAGTGCATTAGTGACCTGTTCTCTAGTAATGGTTGGGGGGATTGTATTATGTGGTATTTCTTTTGGACTATCAGAGGGGAGTGGGGGGAGGATTTGAGGTTGGTAATGGCCTTGGGTTCAGTGTGGGTGATACCATTTACAATACGTTCTGTGCATTGTTGTGTATTTCCACTGAGGTTATGGACATAGCTGTAGAAAGCTTTGAGGTTGTCCTTTGCCTGAGAAGCTATTTTTTCTTCAAATTTAGCATTTGAAGTATTAATTAACCCTCTTAGCTGCCTGTTTAGATTGGTCAGGGGGCTTTTAGTATGTTGGGCTTTGTTCCTCCTACTTTTGGCCAACATTTTTTTTTCTTTTGTTGTATAACTGATTTATAGTGTGATTCCACCAGGGTGGCTTGTTTCTTTAGTTTGTCTTATTGTTAATATGAGTGGGCACAACTCACTCTATACAGCTATCAATATGGCTGTACAGAAATTTTGTAAATAACTCAGTGTATTCTAGGGTATTTACTGGGTTTGTGGGTGCTTAGAATTTAGCCAAGGTGTGGCTTAGTGGAGAGAGTTTAGCATTGGAATAGTTCTTGAAGGTTTTTGTTTCCCTGAATACTCGGATTTAATTTTTATTTCAAGTAATACTGCCTTATGGTCAGATCTAACGAGCGAAGATATTACACTGAGTGAGGAACATTGCCTGCCCCTCCCTCCATGTCCGTGAGTACAAAGTCAAGGATGTTTGTACCCCTGGTAGGAGTATGGACCAACTGGTCCAGGATGTTGGTATTAGCAGAGTTTAAGAATTGCTGGGCTTGTGCATTAGAAGTGGTGTAGGACTCCCAATCTATAAAGGGGCTCATAAGATGATACTAGGCTATTGGCCTAGAGGCCCTTATAAGCCTAGCCACAAATTTGGCCCATGTTCCCTCAAAGTCAGCACCTGTTTCCCATCTTCAGCAGAGACACAGGTGGGTAGCTGAGATACCCATGAATATTTATCATATTACGTTGAACGGTCAGGGACTCTAATACATTGAAATAGGTAGCATGGATTTCCTGGGACATGGAGGGGGGATCTACATTTTGCAAGGATATGGTATGACAACCCATTTATGGTGAGTTGCACATATATGAGTACAAGTGGGTCATACACTTTAACTAGTTTGGATGTGAGATTAATCTTAAATACAGACTGACATTCCTTCACCTTTAGCTCCCTCCTGCACAGTAGCTGGTCTAAAGGTGTGAAAGGCATTATAAACTTGCATTGCTGGGGTACACTCAGTGACTTTAAACCATGTCTCTATTACTAAACAGATGTTTACACTCTCCAGGGAGAGGAAAGCTTGCAGAGAGTGAAGTTTCTTGCTAAAAATTCTAGCACTGAGCAGTACCACCTTCAGATATTCTTTCATAGGTTCAGTTAAGTCATCTTGCACTTGGCCATATATACTGGAATTTACTATTTTAGAGCTGATTTACTGATTACATGACTTTCTGATTTCCCTGCTAAAACACATTCCAGAGAATTAAATAAAGCTTACATGGAGTAATTTTCCATGTAGGCATAGTGGCACAGAGCTTACATGGAAGTAAGCAGCCATGCAATCCAGTAGACAGAGCTGATGGGTGTGTACAACCATGCCAACACAAAAGTGTCTGTGGCATGCAGATCACCTCATAAGCAGGTGAATTGCATGCAAATGAGGGTGTAGAGCAATCCAGCAAGCAGATAGGCAGTCGTGCAGATCCCGTGTTGGTGTCTGAAGTATACATGGAAAAATTTGGTGTATATGAAATTAAAAAGTGAACAGGAGCTGTAAAAGCCCAGTTAGAAGGCCAGAAATAGCAAAACTATGTCCTATGTGTTCAAAAAGTAATAAAAACAAATTTAAAATAATATTTTTAATACCCATATTATGTTTGCACGGCACGCAACAGTGTGCAAACATGCCATTATGCAAAAAAAAAATATTTAAAAGTGTAAAAATGAAAAAAAGTAAATATGTGACGATGAATTTTAGGGCCTTGCATGAAATTTGTACAATGGTAGATGTCTGTGATTGCTAAGGAGGCAAGCTCTGGAATAGTATAGTTTCCAGGCTGTTTGCACAGATCTGTATGCAAATGAACTGGGGTTACTGAATAGCAAAAATGGGTATCCATGTCCACAGATCAAACTCATATAGCCCCAGAACCATGTTGGTGTCCACAGAAGAGGTAGCTGACATGAAAATGGGGTATGTCTCAATTTCTTTAAGCACACTGGAGCTCAGCTGTGCATGTTGTGCACCACTGAGCTGAGCAGAGGTGGTGTGTCCAGTGCTGCTAAGCTTTGTTTAGAATCGGAGCATGTGTTTATGCTGATCTGAGCATGTTTGCATGGCACACCGCTGTGCTGAACATGCCAGTTCATGTGGATGTGTCTACTGACTGCTGAGCAGTGTTTATACCTGTGGTGCAGGTTTGAACACAGCACCACAGTGCTTAGCAAGAAAGGCTATCAAAAAAAATAAAAAATAAATATATTGACTATGAAAGCTAATCATATATAAATTACTAGTGACTCTTCCACTTAAACTGGGTCATTCCAACCCCTCAGTGATGTACCTGGCAGGTGGAATTCATCATAGTTAGCCAATTACAGAGGTTGCATCTGCAGCAGTGCACTATAAAGTATGCATACACCCTACAATCTGATTTCCCCCAGTACTCTATACCATTGGAGTACACACTTGCGAATTTTAACTGAAAGAATGCTAGGGGCTGCTGCAGCTTTGCTACATCTGTATGTGCTAGATGCTGAGGTAAGTGCTGATGCTGCTGCTGACAACAGGCCTAGACTGAGAAGGAGAAGAGTGTTCAGGCCCAGGGTAACCTTCCAGGAACTACATGAGCTGGAGATTGTAGAGAGCTACAGGGTGGACAGGGACATACTACAAGAACTCATCGAGCTCTGCCACCCTCAATTCAAACCCAGAGCCAACAGAGAGGAACCCATCCCAGTGGAAACAAAGGTATATGTAGCCCTTAGGATACTAGCTACAGGTACTTTTCAAAGACCAACTGGGGACATGATGGGGGCCTCACAGGCATCAACATCCAGGGTACTCCACTAGTTCCTGGCTGCCATGCAAACACATACCAGTGAGCACATTTATTTTCCCTGCACCCCTGAGAAGATGACCAGCAGTATGTGTCTCTTCTACAATGTAGCACACTACCCTTAGGTACTAGGTGCCATATACTGCACTCATGTGCACATCAAAAAACTGCCCAGTGAGGAGGGCAGTCTACATCAACCGCAAGGGTATCACTACATCAACTGCCAGGCTGTGTGCCTCACTATGGCCACCATCATCATTAGAGTCCGATGAGACACTGACATCAGGTTGTGAGGGGTACAGACACCAACCCCCACATTCACCTGTGAGGAGGAAGACAAAATCAGTGCATTAGTACCTGTACTACTATGTATGGTAATCCACACAGACACATACAGATGAGGAACCACAACTGCATTACCCATCCCACATCTTATTTCTGATCCCATGCACAACACAAAAACACACAACAACATAGAGAGGCAAGACAGGCCCTTTATAACATGCACTGCAGCTACATCCGGTTAACGTTGCCAGTACAATACACCTGTGAGATAAGCAATATGAGAGTGTACAGTATCTGATAGACCTACACCTAAAACCCAGTGCATTTTTCTTGAGCATAATATGCCAGTTGTAGTATCAGTGCCTCAGTTATGTACCGTCTCCCTATTGTGTACGAACAGGCATCTTGAAGTGGTTGCCTCCTGTATAGCAGGCTGCATAGTCCTTCTTAACAATAAGTACAAATGTGTTAATGTCCCTGCAAATATACAGCTGTAATTACCCATTCTATGCACTTCAGTTAACTGCTCCAAAATGGAACATGCAACTATTCTACTCTAGTTAAGCATAACAGTTGTGCCTAGGGCAACATGGCAGCCCTTAACATTCTTAGGGTATCTACAATTTGTCAAACAATAGTATCACACTTAACAGGTACAGGACCATGGGTTCCAGCCACACTTGAAGTACCTATGAAAATGTGAGGGAGCGTTATTGTCAGCAATACCACATGTTGCATTGTTACAAGGTAATATGTGCGGGTATCCACATGTACAGTAGCTAATGTGTTACTGCCTACATTGCTGACATTCTGAGCATGTATGCACAACTGTGCATTACAACCAACCCCTCCCAGTGCAGATAGACCTGACACCCGTGTACTGGTATGCAGAGCCTTCCACAATTACTTATACAGTATTATACTGATAAACACAGTAAGCTTACCTGGATGCTCCTCTGATGTGGGCCCTCTGGCACCCACCTCCAGGATGTATGGGGTGATGGATGGCTGGGAGCTGGTGTCTGATCCCAGGTCCACAAGGAATTCCTCTGTGGCCAAGAGTGGTTGTACTGTTGCAGGCCCACCACTGGTGGCAGCTCGGTCCCTGGTCAGAGCAGCTGCCCTTTGCCTTGCAGCATTGACCATATCTGTCGCCCAGTGTTGGATCTCCTCGTAGTTCCTGTCCTGTTGGGTGATTTGGTTCACTGCCATGAAAAGATCAGCTTACAGTGTTGCACGTTGGTCACTATTTTGGTGACTGATGGACAGCAAAATGTGGTGATGCAATTTGAGCTCATCCAGGATAACATTATTTTTTATGGCTGTAAATGCTGGGTGCCTCCTGCAGACATCGTTCTTGAAAGACAACAAGAGGGGAACACATCACAGGACCAGATACATGAACATCCACTATGTAGAGACCCTGCACAACCAAAATGAGCTGCACTGTCCACTGCTCTCTCACACGTCATACCCCAACGTCCATTAACACAATACATGTGTGGCTATCACCAAGATAGTAACAATAGCAGTTATGTCCCTGTGTGCCATGACAGAGTCTGCTGTATGTCTCCACACCCATCACTGCAGTCTACTGTGGTGTGGTCCCTATGGGCAAAGTCCCACTACTATGTCATGCAGCCACTGTCAGACAAATAGCTGTGTGCTATTACAACAACTATATGGGGACAGTCCAGCAACACGAGGGTGCCACAATTACAGACAGCAATGTAAACCTGCTGTAGTATATCTTCCCTGTAAGCATCATACCTCTCCACTACACAGATGTTTGCAGAATGTGAACGTGTGCCTCATATATGTGGTCCTTTTGGCACAAACATGTGGATGTCTGACAAATGGTTGGCCAATCATTGATGGTTGTTGGCAGAATATAGCAAATTTGGCTATCACATGCCAGACCTCCTTAGAAAACACTTAAGTTACAGTAATCTCCATTAGTCTATTCATAGTCTTATTTTGTATGGCCAATATGTACACTCTGTCACTACGTTTGGGCCTGTCCCCCCACTAATAATGGCTATGGCCTGAATTCCTGCTGTAAGGGTTTGACAGGTATGTTAGCCATAGCTCTCATGCAATGAGGTGTGAATGTCAACAAAACAGTGACCTAGCCAGAGTACATCAGGGACAGTCAGGGACACCTTTACAATGTCTGGGCTATTTTTATGTGACATTGACAGACTGAGAGGAGGTGAATTGCAGTACATCATGTGATATTACAGCTGTGTACACCCTTACTTACTGTCAATATGTCTAACTCATAATCCACTAGCTTTCCTACAAGAGCCAGCCATTGTAGGAGGGAGTAACAGGGGCAGAGCTGTGACTTGATTCAAAGTAGGGACAGTTGAGTAGCATGCCTGTAGCTGTTGGACAGCAGAGTATCACCAACATGTCAATGCCATAGATGTACTACAGGTCTACTGTTGTAATCCCTATTCCCCATACCTCCATCTTCCCATCTGCATCTGATTATTTAGGCACATGTATTACATACCTGGTAGAGGGAAGTAATCCTTTTTTGACCGGATCCTCTGCAAGCAGCTTGCTAAACCATGTTGTGTCTGAATAAAGCAACAGACAGACTTGTTCCCCATAGGCAGTTGATTGCCTTTTGTAGGGAATGCTCATTAACAGGTAATTGCCTGTGCACCATTCTGTGGCTCAGACTTGCCAACTACATCTAAAACAGCTGGGTTGCACTTTCATTAGCCAATGACAATGCACCACAGTGCAATATCTAAGGCCTCCGTGTAGTCTTAGTCTTTGAGATGACAGTGTTTCTGGACCTACAGGCCTTTGACTTGCAAACATGGGTAGCAGTTAATGCAGTAGCAGCAAACATTGTGGGTTAAAAGTGCACAACTCAATCATTACTTGCTGTGTTCACAAGGATGTAATTGATGTGCAACACACTTGATTCAAACCCAGGACTGTGGGTGGCAAAATATACTACAGGCATGGCATTTAACAGACTGAGCTATTAAGTCAGTGCTGTAGCAGGAGTATTTGTAAGATATATGTGCATACATACAGTCTGTGCCACATGTCTGCATCCATCATTATGTGCATGGCTTTCAAAGGCAGTTGTTGTGCAGCAGGGTCCCAGTTGTACACATGTACTTTGCCATTGCTGCCTTAGCAGGTGCATTCAAAGATGTTGTTGATAAAATGGAACAGTTACCTGCTATCATACCTCTCAAACTGTTAGAACAGGAAATCTGGACAAAGCCAGTAATACAAGTGGGACAAAGGCCCATAGATAGGTACAATCTATAAATATTGCTCTTACAAACTTAGAATGTTTATAGATTAACAGGTTTTGCATTAGCATGTATTTTCTGATGGGTATGAAGTGTGAAACTGAAATGTCTGCTGGGATTTTCTTACCACAGTCTTTAATGACTTGCCACTACTTTGCCAGAAAAATACTATGTTATACAAACCGGGCCAAAAATAGGTGTCAAAACTCTGGACATTCTGCAACAATCTCTACAGTTGACAGGTATGCCTGCTATCCCAGTCCTTATATACATCCATTATGTATTTGGCTGTGTACTGGTGTAGTGTTTGCATCAAAGTCCCAGGTGCACTCCCATTTTCTCACTATATGTACTTGCAGTGTGTGTCAGTGGCAATCAGTATATTTTGCTGGAAACACTTGTTTTAATTCAGAGCCGAGTGGTGTAGTGGGGTAATGCACTATGCTGTAGTTGACAGGGCCCTGAGCTTGAGCTATGGCAGTGGTGGTTGTTTTGCAGATATGCCTAACACTGTGAGAAACATATACGATCATAAGGCAGTTTTAAGCACATTTAAGAGAGATTGCTCAGCGCACCACTTAGCTCAGCTCAAATACATGCTAAAATATTAAAAAGAAAAAGGGGTGATAGGATAGTCGTGAAATGGGGCAAGCACGGGGAAAAGCATACTGTAAGGCAGGTAGGGCTGTGCAGGAAGGGTGTAGGAAAATACCATAGCTTTCCATTTCTTGTACAGCAACAGCTATGCAGTTTTTACAGACTTTGTACATGAATTTGGATACTCAAACCCCAGAGACAGGGGTGAGGACAACATAAATGTGTTGTCAAGTCAATTGGATCTAATTAGTTGTGTCCAGTGGACACAGCTAGCTTGTACTGCATTTAAAGTGTTTTTGCTACTGTTTTAACTGCTTTTCTGCAAAAGAAAAAAAACAAAAAAAAAGTTCTAAGCTTGTTTCCTGCAACTAGCCTGTATCCAGGACTGTTTTGTAAGTTTCTGAGCCCCCCTAGACCTTTCTGTGTTGGAGAGAAGCCTTCTAGCTTATTAGGGGGATTGGTAATCACTAGGTAGCCTATCTACCACAAGAAGAGAGGTTTCATGCCCAGAAATTGTAGTTTATTGGCTGTTTGGGCAGTTTTTCCTTCCCTTTCAACTTTCTGGTTGAAAAGCATGTGCCTGCACGGTTTGTGTTTGTTTAAGCTCTGCGGATTCAGTTTTTGGCATCCTGCAGACTACAAGAGCAACAGGAAGGAGAAAGAGATACTCTAAGTGCCTCCACTTTTATTTTTTCATAATTTACTGCTCTCTGCACTTGTTTTTTGTCATTTTTAATTTATCTGCATTTACTTAAACCGCATTTCCCTTAATATTGCTACACACTCAAATGTGCTAGCTTGTACTGCATTTAAAGTGTTTTTGCTACTGTTTTAACTGCCTTTCTGCAAAAAAAAAGTTCTAAGCTTATTTCCCACCTTTCCTGTAACTAGTCTAGTCCAGATACAAACTTGCTGTATCCAGGGCTGTTTTGTAAGTTTCTGAGCCCCCCAGAACTTTCTGTGTTGGAGGGAAGCCTTCTAGCATATGAGTGGGAGTGATAAGCACTAGGTAGGCTACTACCATAAGAGGAGTGGTTTCTGGCCCAGGAATTGTAGATTATTGACCATTTGGGGAGTTTTGCCATCCCTTTCAACTTTCTGATTTAAAAGCCCATGTTTGCGTGGGTTTGCACTTGTTTAAGCTCTGCGGATCCAGTTTTGGTGTCCTGCAGACTACAAGAGCAACAGGATGGAGAAAAAGATATTCTAAATGCCTCCATTTTCATTTTTTCATAATTTACTGCTCTCTGCACTTGTTTTATTTTGCCATTTTTAATTTATCTTCATTTATTTAAACTACATTTGCCTTAATATTGCTACACACTCAAGTGTGCTAGCTTGTACTGCATTTAAAGTATTTAAAAAAAAAGTTCTAAGCTTGTTTTCCTGCCTTGCCTGTAACTAGTCTAGTCCAGATACAGATTTGCCGTATACAGGACTGTTTTGTAAGTTTTTGAGCCCCCAGACCTTTCTATGTTGGAGAGAAGACTTCTAGCTTATAAGTGGGAGTGGTAAGCACTAGGTAGCCTATCTACCACAAGAGGATTGGTTTCTGGCCCAGAAATTATAGTTACTGGCCATTTGGGCAGTTTTCCAATCTCTTTCAACTTTCTGGTTTAAAATCCAGTGTTTGAATGGGTTTGGATGTGCTTAAGCTCTGCTGATCCAGTTTTGGCATCATGCAGACTACAAGAGCAACAAGAAGGAGAAAGAGATACTAAGTGCCTCCATTTTGATTTTTTCATAATTTACTGCGCTCTGCACTTGTTTTTTGTCATTTTTAATTTATCTGCATTTACTTAAACTGCATTTCCCTTAATATTGCTACACACTTAAGTGCACTAGCTTGTACTGCATTTAAAGTGTTTTGCTACTGTTTTAACCGCTTTTCTGCAAAAAAAAAAAAATTCTAAGCTTGTTTCCCACCTTTCCTGTAACTAGTCTAGTCCAGATACAGATTTGCTGTATCCAGGACTGTTTTGTAAGTTTCTGAACCCCCAGACCTTTCTGTGTTGGAAGGAAGCCTTCTAGCTTATCAGTGGTAGTGGTAAGCACTAGGTAGCCTATCTACCACAAGATGAGAAGTTTCTGCCCCAGAAATTGCAGTTTATTGGCCATTTGGGTAGTTTTTCTATCCCTTTCAACTTTCTAGTTTAAAAGCCAGTGTTTGCGTGGGTTTGTGCATTATGCAGTAGCACTCAGCTGAGATAAACTATTACCGGTGCCTGAAAGTCTGCTCTTCAATTTTTTCCTTAGAAAGTGCTTGTTCTTTTACTTCTTGCACTTCAATTAGCTTAATTGGCTAGCACTTTAACAGGCTTTAGTAGCATTTATTATAGCACACTTAGGTGCTATCAGCACTAGCTGTTCCTACGCAGTAACAGCACCAGTACTTATTAGTTATGACCACCTCTCCTGGTATGATTGTAGGGCAATTTCTTGTAATTTCTCCTGCTAACCTGGTGTACTTGGGCATTCTGAGACAGTGTGGCAACTGCTTAATGTACACAGACAACCCTCTCCTCTTACCTCCCAACACTCATACATGTGAGAGATGCACTTATATCACCAAACTGGAAGCAGTGCATGCTCCAACCAAGACCGGACTAGCAGGTCAAGAGGAGAAGGTCAACACCTGCAGCTCACTACATAGAACACACAGCCCTCATAAACACCAACCATCATAACCCACACATAGAAACACCCACCTTCACTGAGGCTCTCAATAAAAATTTGCCCAAACAACAGAGACCCCCAAGACAGAAACACACTTGCCCACCACAACACAACACCAACCCTAGAACACTTAGCTCACCACCACAGTGTGCCCCTCAACCTAAGCCCTTAAGGCAAACACATTGTCCAATGTACTAATCATAGGAGACTCAGTTATGTGGCACACTGATGTTCCACTCACTAGGTTGAACAAGACGGTGACAGTCAGTTGTCTTTCAGGTGCCAGGGTTCACCACATAACACATGCACTCAGGTCACTCCACAACAAGTACAAACATAACTCAGTCATTGTCCATGTGAGTGTGAATGATCTGAGATATACCTCCCTGGACTACATGAAAAGAGATGTGATGGAACTCTCAGATTATGTGGCCCAGGTAGGTATGACCCTAGCCCTGAGCAGTATTCTACCATCACCCAGAATTATACCACAGTACAAGCAGAAAATGATTGACTTCAACAATTGGCTACATTTCTGGTGTGATTATAAGGGGATCCAGTATCTGACTGGAATGACATGATCGACAGACCTCGATGCTTTGCCAGAGACGGCCTGCATCTGTCACCTCTGGGATTACGGGTACTGGCTAAGGCTCTTGCAATCCCTATAGTGCCTTTTTTAAGCAGTGTTCCAAAGAACAAAATTCCACCATAACAGCTACAAACAAATGCAATCTGGGGGTCATGCTGCTAAATGCTAGAAGTCTAAATCTCAAGATGCACTTGTTCAAAGCTCTCCTCAAAATGGAGAATGTCGACATCTGTGCTGTAATTGAGACCTGGTTTAAAGAGGCAGAAAGCACCCCTGCACTCCCAGGCTACAACTCATTCCATACCTTTCAGCCCCAGAATATGGCCAGAAGCTCCAAAGGTAGTGGTGTTTTCATATTCTTAAAGGATATGCACACCTCTAGACTGGTAGGCCAGCAGAGTGCATCCGAGATACTTCAGGTACAACTAACACTGGGTAAGATGGCAATACAAGTCATAGCCTGCTACAGAACCCCAGACATGTCCCTAGACTCTCACTCCAAGTTCCTAAGCACCCTGGAATCTATTAAGGTCTAACCCAATACTCTCACACTGGGTGACTTTAACTACTCTTCCATCAACTGGGAAAACTATTCAAATATCAATGTACAGGCCCAATGCTTTCTGGAATTTCTCCAGTTCTGGAATTTATCAATTCCAATGCCATGGACCAGCTCATTCTGACCCCCACTAGAGGAAGCAACATCCTCGACCTGGTTATCACCAACATGGGAGACTGTTGCTCCACACCTATAGTCAATTCCTCCCTGGTTAAATCCGATCACAAACTGATCACTATGGAAATCTCCATCTCACCTACAACCCCTGCTAAGGTGACCACCCTGAAAAACTTCTCTAAAGCCAACTTTGGGCTCCTAAAAACAGAGGTGGTTAACTTCTTGGCACCCATGCAAATTGAAAATAGCTGCATGACTGCCGACTCATACACCAATGCACTGTACGAGCAAATATACAAATGCATGGACCTTGCCATACCAAACAGAACTTAGACGCACTTCTCCAAAAAAAGAAAGCCAATCTGATGGTCCCGAGCCATCAATAAACTCTACAACAGAAGGAAGAAACTGTTGCTGAAAAAAATGAAGTCACAAGACTGGAAAAGCTCCCTTAGTCTCAACAAAAAGTTCAGATCCCTTATCAAATCCTCTAAAGTGAGCTATGAAGGTAGAATTGTGGCTGACCCCAAAAAACAACCACAAAGCCTTCTATAGCTATATAAAAAACCTCCAAGGCAATACTCAGATTTGCTCTGCGCTGTTGCACAATGGCATCTCCTATACTGAGCCAACAGATATAGCTAACATACTGGCCGACAGATTCAGTGCCAACTTTACCCCCTCTCTCCTCCCCAAGGGTCCCATCATACTACCAGAAGAAAGCCTGGTACCCACCATTTCTGTGGCACAGGTAAAAGTTGTATTTTCCAAAGCCAAGAATACAGCATCCATGGGACCTGATAACATCCCTGGCTGCATCCTCCATGAACTAGAAAATGAACTGGCACAACATCTGTGTGCCCTGTGCAATCACAGCCTTACCTCAGGCTATATCCCTAACGAATGGTGCACTGCCACAGTCATTCCACTCCATAAAGGGGGAGCCACTACAGATGCTGGGAACTATCAGCTGATTAGCCTGATGAGTCTGGTATGCAAAGCTATGGGGTGCATCATCATGGACCTGCTTAACAAAGATATAGACAATCTCCAAACTCTTGACCCCACACAGTTTGGCTTTGTCAAGGGGAGAGCTTGCCTGCTGAACCTGGTTGACTTTTTCAAAGTAGTTACCAAGGCTGTGGATATGGGTAAGGCATTGCATACAGCCTACCTCGACCTGGCCAAGGCCTTTGATACTATTCCCTACTCAGGTATCATTGATAAACTCATCAAACTAGGCATCAATCCTTACATCACTAGGTGGGTTGCAAATTGGCTCACAGACAGGACCCACATAGTGAAAGTTGTGGATTCCAAGTCAGACTACTGACCAGTCATGAGTGAAGTCCCACAGGACTTGGTCCTGGGCCCTCTCCTGTTTGGCATCTACTTCTGAGAAGTCTAGGCCAACACAGAAGGACTCTGGCTGACTAAGTTCACTGATGATTGCAAGCTAGGAGTCATTATCAACTCCCCAAGTGATGCAGACATCCTACCAAAGGGTCTCTCTTAAACCAGTGACTGGTGTCAGAACCATGGCCTGTAGCTTAATGCCAAAAAATGAGTTATCATCCCCTTTGGAAAAAACTCAGTTCCCACAAAATACCATGTTGATGGGTGCCCACTGATCACTGAAGGGGCCATAAGAGATCTGGGCACACAGATCAACAGCCACCTCACCTTCGACCACCACATTGCCACTGTAGTCACAAAGTCCTTCTGCGTGACTCACATTATAACCAAATATTTTGCATCCAGGAAGAAAGAGGTAATCATCTCTCTCTACTCATCCCTCATTAAACCAATCATTGAATATAATGCCCCGTTTGGCATGTACCTGACCAGACACCTACAATAGCTGGAAATGCTACATAAGTACCTCTCTAAAAGGATCCTAGGCCTTAAACACATGTCCTACATGGACAGATTCAAGAAACTTCAGCTGTTCTCAGTCTCTTATCATCTACTTAGAGGTGATTTCTGCTTGACCTACAAAGCCATGTCCAACCCAGCCCTACTTGAAATGCTACACCTAAAGAAATCCCAATCCACCATACCACATGCTCCAGAGATCACAACCTCATTACTAAAATTAAGAGGAACATGCTGGAGGGACAGGTTAATCTCCCATAGACTTCCCATACTCTGGAATAAGCTTCCCATTTATGTCAAGCAGAGCACTTCGCTGGCCCTCTTCAAGAGAAATCTTGATGAATGGATGGTAACAGAAAGTTCAACCCAGGGATCACTCCAGTTGCCCTACTGGATAGAGGCACTGTGAACTAACATCGGGTGGCACAGTGCCTGGGCAATTTTATTGGGCTAGGCTTGTAAAGGCTCTGGGGACATAAGCCTACTACACACCTATGAACTATGAACACGTGTGAAATGCAGAACTATGCATGGGGCGATTTTTTTTTTTTTGTGGGACAGGTGCCCACTTTTTTTTTTTTAAGGAGATAGTGGAATGTTGGGGAAAGGCTGTAGGTACATGTGGGGAGGTAAGTTTGGTAGAAGAGGTTGCATTTTCAGACAGACAAGAGGGCATACAGGGGAGGTGTGTGACACATTAGGAGGTAAACACCTCAGATGGGGAGGGTGTTGTGGAATCAGAGATGCGTGTGCCACCAGATGGCAGCAGCATGACTGAGCTCCCCATCTATGGGAAGTCAACACTGCTCCTTCACTACCCAAAGGTGGCTGTGCTGGAGGCTGAGCACCTGGGCCACCAGGCCTGACCAGATTGTCGAGTCTGACTTCAATCTGGCACAGGTGTTGTTCATAACTCCTATGCACAATCCTGTGCCCCAAGGCTAGTAATTGATCCTGGGTGACTACCACCCTTCTGTGACCATTCCTGGGGGGATGGGCCCCATCTCCTGAAGGGGTTTCACCTAAGGGTGGTGCAGGGGTGCAGGGAGGGAACACACACCACTTGGTCCTAGACTCACTGGGCACCCGTGTCATGGTCAGCTTGAGTAGAGTAGAGGTAGGCAGATCAGATCGAAGCCTACCCTGTCATGCTGTGGTGATAGAGGTATAGTAATGGTATAGGGTTAGTTATGAACAAAACATTTTTTAGTTATAACAGCATGCCAGAACAACATTATAATCCATTAACATATCAATAATACATATTATATGAAACAGATAAATAAATAAGATAACAGTCAGTATAATATTAACAGCATAGTTACCATAAGAAAGCTGTCCTAATGGGACAGTATGGGCCAAGTAGCACACGCAGCAAGGTTGACCCCATTTGAGGAAAATCTGCTTCGCCACTCTTGGGTTCAGAGACCACTCGTATGGTGAAAGGATGGTTCGACTCAACCTGTCTGCCAAGATGTTCGACCGACCTGGAATGTGCATTGCTATGAGAAAGCGGTTGGTGGAAATCGCCCATTCCCAAACTCTCATGGCCTCTCGACAAAGTGGGTAAGACCTGGTTCCCCCTTGTTTGTTGATATACCAGACGACTGACATGTTGTCTGTCTGAATTGCAATAGTTCCCGAGGGAAGAAGGGCTTGGAGTGTTTGCAACGCAAGAAGCACCGCCCTCATCTCTAGGACATTGATGTGCAACAAGGTCTCTGATTGGGTCCACGTGCCTTGGACGGTTCTGCCCATACAGTGCCCCCCCCCCACCCCAGGAGAGAAGCGTCCGTGGTCACTGTGGCAAGAGGGGGAGGCATCGAGAATGGACACCCTTTCTAGAGGTCCAGAGACTGGAGCTACCAGAGTAGGGATTTCTTGCAGACCCTGCTGAGGGGAATGGGTGAACACAGGGGATGTTGTGGAATGGACCATTGGACCTGTAGGGTCCACTGCAGTGCCCTCATGTTCAGGCGCACTAAGGGTAGTAGATTGATAGTCACCACCATAGAGCCTAGCGCCCTCAGGACCAATTCCGCTGGAGGAGCCGGGTAGTTCAGAAGAGCTAGTACATGGAGCTTCAGGGTCCGAAGTCGGTCCGAAGTCAAAAAGACCTGCAGAAGATTTGTGTCCAATCTGGCTCCAGTGAAGTCTAAGACTTGGGTTGGGTGGAGAGAAGTTTTTTGATATTGATTGTAATTCCCAGTCAGGAAGCCAGATGGAGGAAATAATCTCTGGTTGAACACAGTAGATGCCTGGTGGGGGAGGACAGGAGCCAGTCATCTAGGTACGGAAAGACCTGTATTCCCTGAAGCCTCAGGTGGGCCGCTACCACTGCTAACACTTTGGTGAACACCCTGGGGGCTGTGGTGAGACCGAAGGGGAGGACCCTGAACTGGTAGTGGCTGGCTCCCAGCCGGAAGCGGAGATACATTCTGGATCGCCTGCCCATCAGAATGTGGTAGTACATGTCCTTGAGGTCTATGTAGCACATCCAGTCGTTCTCCTGCAGGAGTGAGAGAATGGATTGAATGGTGACCATCCGGAACTTTTCTTTGGCTACTGACAGGTTTAGGAAGGATAGATCAAGGATTGGTCTTAGGTCCCCTGTCTTTTTTGGCACCAAAAAGAACCTGGAGTAAAAGCCTGATCTGGATTGATCTGGGGGGACGTGCTGGATGGCTCTTTTTTCTAGCAGCTGAAGGATTTCTGCAGCTGCTGCCTCCCTTTGATTGGGTGGGACATCGGGGAGGCTCCGGGGTTTGGGAGGAAGGTTGAGAAAGGGGATTTTGTCACCTCTGAATATGAACTGAAGCACCCAGCGATCTGTTGTAATGGATTCCCACATGGCTAGGTGTCTCGAGAAATGTCCCCTGACTGCCTCCAGAGTAGAGCAGTCGGGTAACCCCACAGGGTTACTGCATCGGCTGATCAGAAAAAGGTTCTCTCAACCTGAAATTCTTCGGTCCCCCTCTGCCTCTGGGCCAGCGTCCACCCTGTCCTCCTCTGCCTCTGAAGGATGAGGGGTCCGGGGCAAAATGGGACTGTTGAGATTTCCAGAACCACATCTTCTTCTGTCCCTTTTGGTTCCTAGCGAAGGACCTCTGGGGAGCAGAGAAGCCGACTCCGACGGCAGACAACGTCTTCCCATCTTTTTCGCTCTGGACCAACGTGTCATGTATGGTCTTGCCAAAAAGGGAAGAACCATCAAATGGGGCATTAGCGAAGGACGCCTTGAAGGGTTCCGCAAAGTCACAATGGCAGAGCCAAGCATGCCGTTATTAAGACAATGCCCGCTCCACTTGCTCTAGCGGCTCCTTCCATGGCATGAGAGGGGAGCCACATAGAGGTATTAGAAATGGATTTGAAAGTGGCCATTCGGGTAGAGAATACTTTCTTATCCTCTGCCGATATGGACTCTGGGGGTGACAGGGCGTATTCTTTGATGAGATCCCACTGGAGTCGTATGACATGTGCCATATAATTCAGTGACCTTACTGAGAAGGTTGATGAAGAGATCATCCGCTTCCCCAAATGGTCCATTGTCCGGGACTCCTTGTCTGGAGGATGGACTGAGGAACTCTCCTGGGCCAGTTCCTTTTTAGTGGCGGCCGCCACCAACATGGCATCTATGGGAGCACCCTTGCTCCAGCAAACTCCATCAGAAGGGGGGCTAAGAATCTTATCAGGCCTCTTGAGAATGGGCTACACAGTGTCCGGCTCCTTCCATGCCCTGGTAGTAATCAGGTCTACCAGGGGTTCAGTGGGAGGGAACACCCAAGAGGTAGATGGGCCTGCGTCAAACGCCTCCAGAAATACAGACTCATCCGAGGAAGGTTTTTGGGTGGACCACCCCCTTCTAATTCGAAGCATTTCCATGATGTCTCCGAAGAAGACGTCTTCGGGGGGTGACCTTGGGGAACCTTCCCCTTCCTCCAAATCTGTATCTGTTGTCAGGGACTCAGGTGAGTCCAAGTGCCTCCTCTTGCACTTACATTTGTGAGGGACCTCCTCAGGGGCTGTCCAAAGAGGCCTCACCAACCACATCCTGTTCCTCCAAGGGGAACTATCTGGGACGTAGGCGCAGGCTGTCCCTGGGGCCGGATGATGGAAGGTAGACCCGTCTGAGATGGAGTGCAGGGTGGAACCGTAGCAGGAGCCTGGGGTCTCGAATCCCTCAATAGGACCCTCTCCACAAAATCGAATGCCGAGGGGGAGCTGCTCTCCCTGGGATCTGAGAGCATTCCCCTCTGATCCGATGAGTGGATCGGAGCCAGCGCCGAAGTGGTCAGATCCAAAGGGCCAGTGTGCTCTGACCGAGACGGGGCCGAAGACTCACTGACACCTCTGGATCTGAAGCTCAGCTCTCGGCTCCGAGAGCTCGGATCTGAAAAAGGACCTGACAGACTCGAGGGTGCTGTCGGCTCCGAAGTACGTGGTACTATTGGAGCCGACACTCCCCCGGCTCTGACGCTACTCAGCTCCGAAGGCTCCGAGCCCTGAAAGTGGGTCGGAGAAGGAGCTATCAGGGTGAAAAAGGGGGTCGAGCTCTCCCCTGGAGGGGGGGGAGGCAGGAGCACTCCCATCTGCAGCTGGGCCTGGAGGAACCTACGCATCATCCGGTCCATGTCTGCATCCGATAAGCTTTTGGTCGACCTCGAGGAGGCCACCGAGGCGGGATGGGAGTGCCACCTCAATGACCTTGAAGGCAACCGGGCCTCCTCCTCCTCCAGTCCTGGGGAAAAGCGGGGAGAATGGAGCCGGGAAGGAGAAGGGCTGGAGGCCCTAGGGGAAACTGCTTGCTTGGCTGGTGGGGCCGAGGAGGAAGATTCGGCCCACCGCTTGTGATGCTTGTCTTTCTTACGCTCCCTCCTAGCTTCCCTCTCCTCCTGGCCAATGGTGGGAGGTTGAGTCCCGGCCAGGGGAGCAGGGATGGGTGGTGGTGCTGCTGCAGCTGTGGCAGGTGCCACAGAGGGAGAGGAGGCCGAAGTTGGGTCCGGGGGCAACAGTCCCACCAAGACCAACTTAGATCTCCTGTCCCTCAAAGCCCTGGGGTTGAAGGCTGCACAAATAGTGCAGCCTGAAGACAGGTGGTCAACCCCAAGGCAAGTAACACACCAAGTGTGGCCATACGCTAGGGACAGCTTATGGCCACACTCAGTGCATTTAGAAAAAAAGGCTTTAGGGGCCTCAGACATAGCTAAGAAAAAAGTTTAACACTCGGCCCGACCAACACATTACACAAACACACGGGGGAGGATAACTAACTAAGTGCTAGGATTAGCTACACAGACTAAAATATATATACCAAAACACTAGGGGGAAACACACACACTAGTTATAATAAGTGCTATAATAACAAAGAAAGATCTTTCTCACAAAATCCTAGACTATCCGCCTGGAAGCTCGATCAAGCTGCTGTCGTGAAACGCGGCAAACGAGATCTGAGGACAGGAAGGGTTAGCAAGGGATTATGGGTAAGGGGGAGGAGCTTGGAGCTCGGATCTTAGCTGTTTGAAACTGCCGGCTCGGATCCGATATGGGTCCGATACCCACAGGTTGATAGACAAATGAAGTTAACTACTTCAGATGATATTATTAGTATTTCCAGCTTACTAAAAATGAAAGCCTTTGAAAAATAATTAGTATTGTGGTTCTGGGCTGTCTAATCTATATTTTCATATTATAATCATGTTCATGCTTTTATTTTGACAGTTATATAATATTGCTGGATACCAAGTCAGTTTATACCAACACTGGCTACTAGATAGATGTCTCTTTATATTTTTAAAAATTCGCACAGAACTTAAATAGAAGATATGATTTGCATCCATTATCTGAAGAAGTCTAACATTTGTAGACAAAAGCGCATATCATTTTACTGTTGTTTGTGGATTATTAAACCATTTTCCAGTGATTTTCCACTGCCTGGTGAGTTTTATCATGACCGTTGTAACACGGAGTAAATTTATAGATAATGCACTAATGGTTTTTGTTATAGAGGAATAAAACTCTTAATAGGAGCATAGAGAAGTAGTTTAGATTAGCAGCCCAAGTACCTGTAAGAGCTGGTAGAGGAAGAGAGGAATAATGAGGCTATGCCTTTTTGGCCCTCTTCAAACAAGCTATAGGGTGATGTGCTTCTGTGTTAAAACAATATCTGAAGCCCCACTGAAGACCAAAGTCATAATCACTGACCATAATGGGTGAATGTGCAGGCCACTAGTGGGATATCACCATTTTAATATGGATTGTTAGTTCACCTAAAGGTTCACTTGTCTCCTGCATCCTGTCTTCACAATGCATATCAGCTGGTGACCTTGGCTTGGGGACCTTAAGTGTTTGGGTAATGCTATACAACTGTGGTTTCACATAAAGGAAGGTTTAGGGAAGCCAAAATTTGTCAGAAGTCATTAAAACCTTATTTTTATTTATTTATTTTACAGTTGTTAACCGGGTTAGTCTGGCTGAGCTTTTGGCTCATTTTCAGCAGAGACCCGGGGAGAAAAGTTCCTCTGGACTAGAAAACAATTTATTAAATTTCAGTAACATAGTAGTAATAATCAGCTATAGGATCTTACAAGCAGAGACCTGGAGAGAAAAAAAACCTCCTCAGGCAATTCAATTATGCAGAGTATTAACAATTGGCAGACAAGTATATGAGTTGTTACAAACAAGGTTTTAAACAATTAGCAGAAGAAAATGTGATTTGTTACAATATTATTTTAGCTGCTTATAGCAAAATGAGTTAATAGTTAGGCAGATGCTTATTTAAAGTGGGTATGATCTAGTTGTATAGGAGTTTGGAAACAAGAAAGGAAAGTAAGAATGGCTAGTAGGAGATGTAGGGGAGGAGTATAGGAGACAGACTAGACAAGTAGGTTGTTTTAAACCTTCGGAACCAACAGATATTTGCACAAAATGTGCGTAATGTAGGTTGTATAATAAGTCACATCTGGATATGCTTACAGCTGTTGTCTACTAATATATTGTAATCAGAACAGTATGACCGTATGTGTGTATTGTATTGTACAGGGTAATGCAGTGTATAAAAGAAAGCTGATATTAGTTCATATTAATTAGTAATGCAATTACAATGGACCCAAATAAATTCTAACAATATGGTCACATGCCAGTCCTAAGCAAGGCTTGCAGATGTACTAACCAGTATCTCATGATGTTATAATAGGCTTTACTAAGCTGGTGAAATATAATTACATATGTTAATTAGCACAATACCCAGTTGCCTTTGAACTCTTATTGCATCCTTGTAGGAAGAGTTATATGATTATATAACATGAGCAATACTCGGTTTACTTACAGTAGTGACATACACAAGTAAAATAAAACATATTCAAGATGCATTATGTTTGCACAAACAGTTTAACAACCACAATTGTAATGACTATTATTGGTATGTAAAGTAATATAGATATCTTTTTTTTACTGTTATGATTATTATTCTTTGCTGTGTCTGCATACCTTTTTTGTTGGTCAGGTGTGTGGAGTTAATGTGCTGTATTCCATGGACTTATTACTTCCTTCCAAGGGAGGTATCAAGACTGCTAATCTCCTATGTGTGGGTTAAAATGCCATTGTAGGTTACTTAGGATCCAGCTGTGCTGGACCTTTTGCACATCTGCTAAATGAACAGCATCAGAACCACTAGATCCAATGATTTGAATTTTGCTTGTGACATAAACAAGACATCACTCTTCTCCTTTAAACTTGTTTCATTCAAAGGCTAAGCCCCCCCTGAACATCCAGTGTGGGGATCAAGCTTCCCATACCTCCTAAATGTATATGAACCAACTCCAAGATTACTATACGTTTTAGAAAAGGGAATATTCCAAGAAATGGCATTTTGGTACTTGGTAAATATAAGTCCACTTTTTTGGCTATTCACTCTCTGTATTTTGAGATTCACTGATGAGGGCCCCAACATTTCAAATGGTTACTGTTTTATGATAGGTTTTCATTCCTTTTGAATATTTGGCATAAAATATGCAGGATACCAGAGTATAAACTTCAGTTATGTTTCCCTACAGTGTCTCAGTGCAGGAATAAACTGGTTTCTTCTTGTTCTAATAACTGCTGAATAATCATTGTCTACATATATGCAGGAATGTCCCACTTTCAGATGCTTCCACATTTGTAATAACTTTCTTTTTTCTGACATATCTGTAGATTCACAAATACTGCTCTGGGCTTCTCTTTCACTTGCTTCATTACCATGCAAAACCAGCTGTCATGCTCTATCCAACAACAATTGCTGTCACAGCCATAGCAGGCTCATTTAGAACCTGGTGCTATTCTCTGGTCTGCTAATCCTCCACTCTAAGACATGAAGAGCAAAACAAACAAGCAAACAAAAACAGTCTTTTCCCTACTGCTGGGATAAGCAGCAAGCCACGCCCATTTCTGAACTTGCTCTGCTTCCTACAACTTAAACCACACACACATGCATAAGATTTTCATTTCCATACTCTCAAGCAACCATGTTCCCTTTTATAACAATTACTTCCCTCCAGTTTTTCCAAAATGCAAATTCCCCCTTCTCAGTCCGTCTTCTAGTTCATTTTTTAATATGTGTATGCATACATTTGTTTATTTATTTATTTAATATTTGTTAACTGTGTAATTGGACTGGTCCAAGGACCCTTTTTCACAAATGACCAAGGCCAAACACACAAATACAAAAAAAATAAACCATGTATAGGGTTACTTATAAAACTACAAGAGCAGTGTATACATACAATACAAAGAAAACTGGGAATTGTTACATCAAATGAACAGCTCAACAAAGTTTTGCACTGGCAAAAACACTAGCATGCAGAATGTATAAAAAAGTGAGCACAAAGATATGTTGGCACCTGAAAAATGAAAGAAAGTATGATCAAAGATGTGGCATTATAAAAGTTTTAAGTGATCATAAAATAAATACAATTTTAATTTTCCTGAGAGGAGGATTGAGAGAACTTATGTTGAAGAAGATTAACAATACACTGTAAAGAAGGTACAAGGGGTTGACTAGTATCTGTAAAGCCATTGCATGTGTTTGCTTTGACCATATTCATGCAAAGAGATTTTTTGAACAGTTTTGTCAGGGATTGAGTTCCAATTTCAGAAGCAGTTTTGGAGATGGATCACTTACATGTAGAAGGCATCTAGTGTGAACTTTGCAATTGTAAGAATGCTGCATTTCATAGGAAGTGTTTTTGATTTCCAATGTGTTAAGTAATGGGGGACAGTATCATTTGTGTAAATGTTTGATAGCAAGTATACTAAGACAAAGAGTGTCCCTAGCATCGAAAGTCATCTATTTATCTTTGCTTAAGTATAGTACACTGGAATTTATTTATGTTAGATAGATGAATAAATCTAATTATTTTGTTTTCTGTAGTTTGGAGGAGAGTGGTATTTTGTGTAGAACAAATGGCAACAATCGGGATACCATATTCTAATATGGGGAGCGGGTCTATATTTTTTACCGGGTAAGTAATCAATTGGCCACTGCCCCACTGAAACACACATTGCACTAAATCAAACCCACCTAAGTGGGGGGCTGCACCCCCCCAACCCCCTAACTATATACACTAACTCCAAGATTGCACTACGGTGGGAAAAGAGCAAAATTGTTGTGTTGGCCAATTGGTTACTTACCCTGTAAAAAATTCCTATGTTTGCTGAAGTTAGTTTTGATGGATAGGGTTGAATGAATGAGCTGTCAATGAAAGAAAATTTTGACAATATAATTTAGCCCCTTTGTGAGCAATGTGATGGCTCACCTGGCTTCAGTGATTAATAATTTTGATAGTTTGTAGGGTATTTTGAATCATGATAATATGTTATTTGCCCGGGAATCATTGTATTTGTGAAAGCTGAGGTCCAGATACTTTTGTAGCCTGACACATTAATAAATGTTATTATCCTGTTTTCTGAAAGCTTGTTTTTTTTTTTTTTTTATTTCAAATAAAGCATTATGTTCAGTGGTTTCTTTGAGCCAGCATTTCTTCATCCTTGAACATATACCCAGAAAATACTCATGCAGATACGTGGAGAGCAGGTATAGTGCATACAGACATCAGCTTTGGACATCAGAGATATGAAATAAATTCACTGAGCTACTGGCATCATTTTTTTTTTATTCTGCAACTAAATGATGTGTTCTATCACAGAATGCAGCATGCATTTATACTGTTATCTTGTAAATACTTCATTATTGCTATGAACTAGGTATGTGTTAAGTGACTGCTTCTTTGCAGAGAAGACTTTAGTAGTCATTACTTAGAGATGCCTGTCTTGCAATATTGTTTTTTTTTACTACCCTTTAGGTCTCGCACTTCACACCTGTTACAAATCAGAGGCCATATGTGCTTGTAGATGAGATGGATTTAACAATAACTTGAATATCTTATGTCTGGTTAGTTGCACAAAAGTTGGTGTGGCTGTTTTCATCTTCATATATAAATCAGTGATTAGTGGATATATTATTCATAGATCTTTACATCCATATGTTTTACTAAAATAGTTGTTAGCTTGTTTCCTAGATAAATCTTAGACAACAGTAATGATTGATGACAGTTTAAGTATTCTGTATAGTTCTGTGACATGACATGTAATTTTACTTAGGCTGTTAAAATATATCATGTCCTGGGGACCACTGAGGACACGGACCCAGAAGAGCGCCATTGCCACTGGCACAATCTTGACCTACATGAAACACAGAATGCGATGTTACAAAGAGGAATCTCCAAGCGGTATGCCAGGGTACACACCATATAACTTAGGGCAGTTTAGTGGAGAGAATTAAGACTATTAAGTGCTATGAAGCTTAACTGTGTAATCCTGGATTTAATTATTTTAACCTTTATTTGCCAGTCCTGACAAAGCTTTCACAATATGGCAAACTGTAGGATTTATCTTTATTTATCTTAAGAAATTTGAGACTAGGCCAGGTTTCAAATGAATCTATGCAAAGGTACAAGGATAGCACTGAATAATGTTACCATGTACTTCTCTGAAGGAATGCTGTTTGCAATAAAATTAATAAATCCTTGCTCTGTTTGCAGACCATAACTCATTTGTCCGTTTAAAACTGTTGATTCTTCTCAAATGAGCCGTGAAAACTTTACTGCTATTTTTCGTCTTTGTCTGCTAAGCACTTTGAAGAAACTCAAAACAAGATCAATAGCACAACTTGAAGATGATGCTTTTATAAAGTACAGACTCTTTTGTGAATAACTCATATAACATTGATCACAAAAGGTTGAAATCATTTGATTATGAACCAAGATGACCTTAAAAACTCATCAGAAACAGTATTCTTTCATGGGAGATATCCCTTCCTCTTCCAGCTATCTATGTACACCAAATCTGAGATTGTAACATCTCAGGGAAAAGATAAATCTTTGTGCTTCTGCAATCTCAGTCTTTCAGAGCAAAATGCCAGAATCACAGGTAAGTGATCACATCTCAAGAGTGTCCATCACTAGTGTGTCAGCCATAAGCCCAGCCCCCTTTAAAGGGATAATCTTGTCATACACAGGGAGCACAGCCTAAAAATGAATTAACACTATGCATATCGGTAGCTATTTAGACAGGAGAAGGCTGCCTAACCTTTATAGAAAAATGTGCATTACAACCCAACTAGTGTCGCACTGCTGTAAAACACAACAGAATCTGGCATTTTAGTCCAGAGTATCAAGGTTAAGACTGTTCATGGTTTCATAGTTTAATACTAGGCTATCTGCCCTGGGGCATTTGTAAGCCTAGCCATAGTGATGTGGCTTTCGCCACCCCATGAAATGGTACAAAAATGCACAGAATAGATTTAGAATACTGTGCCTCTGTCTAGTAGTGACACAGTGAAGGTCCCCTTATATAATAGAATTAGTTTACTGTGCCCTTGTCTAGTAGTGACACAGATGTGACCCCTGGGGTAAACTTACGATCTCCCATCCACTCATCAAGATTTCTCTTGAAGAGAGTCAGTAAGGGGCTCTGCCTAACATGAACTGGGATCTTGTTCCAAAGCATGGGAAGCCTCTGGGTTATGAATCTATCCCTCCAGCATGTCCTATTCATACTTGTGCCAAGGTTTATACTTGTGCCGAGGTTTAAGTCTTTAGCTCTCGTGGTCCTGATGGATTTGGATTTTTTGAGGTGGAGCATGCCCATCAGATCCTGATTGGACATGGCCTTGTACATCAGGCAGAGATCACCTCTGAGCAGGCGGTATGCTACTGAATAGAGCTGGAGTTTCTTTAGTCTGGCAGAATAAGACATATGTTGGAGACCCTTGATCCTCTTGGTGAGGTACTTTTGTGGTCTCTCAAGCTGTTGCAAATGCCGGGTGAGGTACATACCAAATGGGGCATTGTACTTAATCATGGGTCTGATGAGGGAGGAGTATAGGGGTACAATGACATCCTTGGATCTGGATGTGAATCCCTTCATGATGAGGTGTGCAAGGTAGAATGTTTTTCTAACCACTTTGGCAATGTGGGTGTCAAATGAGAGGTCGCTGTTGACTTGGGTCCCTAGGTCTCTGATTACTTTTTCCATACTCAGTGGGTTGCTGTCTATGTGATAATTTGCGGGTACTTTGTTTTTCCCAAAGGGGATGACTATACATTTTTTGGCATTTAGTTTAAGGCCGTGACTCTGGCACCAGTTGTCCGTTTCTGTGAGGCCTTTTTGTAAGATGTATGTGTCTGCTGGTGTATCGACTATGGCGCCTAGTTTGCAGTCATCTGCGAACTTTGTCAGCCACAACCCTCCCATGTTTGCTTTAACATCTGAGAAATAAATGCCGAACAAGAGGGGTCCCAGGACAGATCCCTGTGGGACACCACTTGTGACTGGCTTTGAGTCTGACATTGCTCCAGCGATTTTAACTTTATGGGTTCTGTCCTTTAGCCAGTTTGCAACCCATCTAGTGACATAAGGGTTTACGTTTAAGCTGTTGAGCTTATCTATGATGCCTGAGTGGGGTATTGTGTCGAAGGCCTTAGCCAAGTCCAGGTAGGCTGTATGGACTGCTTTGCCCTCATCAATGGCTCTAGTGATTGTTTTGAAAAAGTCAACCAGGTTCAAAAGGCAGGATCTGCCCTTTACAAAGCCAAACTGGGTGGGGTCAAGTGTCTGTAGGTCCCCTATGTCTCTGTTTATGAGTTCCATAATGATTCTTTCCATAGCTTTGCAGACCAGGCTGGTTAAGCTTATGGGGCGGTAGTTCCCAGGGTCTGTAGAGGTACCCCCTTTATGGAGTGGGACCACTGTTGCTGTACGCCAGTGTTCAGGTACATATCCTGTAGTAAGGCTAAGGTTAAATAGCATTTTTATGTGCAGGTTTAGCTCCTCTTGGAGTTCACGTAGCACGCAACCCGGGATACTGTCAGGTCCCATTGATGCTGTGTTTTTAGCTTTGTTGAGGGCGGTTCTCACTTGGACATCTGAGATGACAGGGAGATTACATTCAGCTGGGATAAGTATTTCTTCTTTTTGGGGTGAGGGAGGGGAGAAATTTTTCACTGAACCGGTCAGCCAGAATGTTGGCAATATCTGTGGGTTCAGTGTTTTTTTTGTTGTTGTGAACTAACTCTGAGCATATCTGAGGGTTTCCGCCCAGGTTTCTAACATAGCTGAAGAAGGCTTTGTGGTTATCTTTAGTGTCCTTAGCGATTTTTCTCTCAAAGTTGGCCTTGGATGTTTTTATGAGAGAACGTAGTTTTCTGCTAATGTTGATCAGAGATGTCTTCCCTTTATGGGATTTTGCTCTGTCGTGCAGTAGCTTCCTTCTTTTGTCATACAATTTGTTAATGGCTGAGGTCCACCAGACAGGACGCTTGCCTTTGGTGGAGAGGGACTTGGATTTATTTGGGATTGCATGATCCATGCATTCTTGGAGATGTCCATAGAAAGCATTTGTGAAGGATTCGGCATTGTGGGATGTGGTATCCACTGGCCCAGTGGGCATAAAGGATACCATCTCAGTCTTAAGAAGAGTGAAGTCTGCTTTTGAGAAGTTTTTCACTGTGGTCTTTTGTGCTGGGGGTGGAGGTGGGATATGTATATCCAGGGTGATTAGTTTGTGGTCAGATCTCACTAGTGAGGGGTATACCTCCGGTGTGGAGCATTTTGTCCCCATGTTTGTGATGATCAGGTCTAGTATATTATCTCCCCTAGTGGGAGAGGTGACTAGTTGTTCCGGTGCATTTGAATTTATGAATTCCAGGAACCTTTGGGCTAGGGTGTTAGGGCTGGAATAATGTACCCAATCTATGTTTTGGTTTAAACCCCCAAAGGAAACTTCTTCTAATTTTTCCAGGAAGGTATGGGGCCAAGGGGGGGGCTTAACAGCCCAGGATACAGGCCAATTTCCCCGTATGGTCTCTAGTTTCGGGAAAGGGGGGGGGGGGGGGGGGGGGGGGGGGGGGGGGGGGAGAGTGGGGGGGGGGGGGGGGGGGGGGGGGGGGGGGGGGGGGGGGGGGGGGGGGGGGGGGGGGGGGGGGGGGGGGGGGGGCGGGGGGGGGGGGGGGGGGGGGGGGGGGGGGGGGGGGGGGGGGGGGGGGGGGGGGGGTGGGGGGGGGGGGGGGGGGGGGGGGGGGGGGGGGGGGGGGGGGAGGGGGAGGGGGGGGGGGGGGGGGGGGGGGGGGGGGGGGGGGGGGGGGGGGAGGGGGGGGGGGGGGGGGGGGGGGGGAGGGGGGGGGGGGGGGGGGGGGGGGGGGGGGGGGGAGGGGGGGGGGGGGGGGGGGGGGGGGGAAAAAAAAAAAAGGAAAAAAATTTTTTTTTTTTTGGGTTTTTTGGGTTTTTTTTTTAAAAAAATAAGAACCCAAAAAAAAAACAAGGGAAAATGCCCCGAAAACAAAAAAAAATTGAAATAAAAATTCCCGTTTTTTTTTCAAAAAAAAGGCTTTTTTGCCCCAAAAAAATTTAAATTTTTTGGGGTTTTTTGGCCAAGGCTTGAACACACAAGAATACAGGAACTGTTCCTGTTTTAAGTCTAAATGTGGGGGGAGGCTAAACAGTAGACTGATTAAGTTGCTATTTGGTATTTTGCACACAGTTTTTAAATGCAGCAAACAGCTAAGAAAATTCAGTTAAGGTAGACACACTATGAAACAGTTAAGGGGGATGTAGTGCTTACTTACTACGAGAGTGCTTACTTAGTAGAGAAGTTTGAGATCAAGTGCTAAGCTTATAATATAGCGAGTAGTCTGATTATACTAAGAGTAGAGCTTCCTTAAGGGAAAATTTGAAGAGCAGACCTGGAGCCAGAAGAAGTTTAACCGGCTGCACTATGTAATGCGTTGCAAAGCACATACGCGGATTTTAAACAGGGAACTACAAAAGAGCTAGAAATGGTCCAAAACAACCAATTACTACAGCTCTTGTGCTGAGGTCACTTCCTACAGGGACAGGTAGGCTGCTCAAGGCTCCCCATTCCCACTGGTGGGCAAAGAAACTTCCTTCTATCCAAGTAAGGTAATGGACAACACAGGAACTACACCACAGCCCAGAATACAGCAATGCCTGTAAACTTGTCTAAACTAGTCGAGGAGAGACGGGAAAACAAGCATTATTTTTTTGTTTTGTTTTTTTAGATAGAAACACACAGAAAATGCAGAAACAGTGATAAATCAGTTACACAGGCTAGCACACTTTAGTGGGCAGTCTCAACAGTTAAATTAAACAAACAAACAAACTTTCGATCAAATTAGACTAAAAAGTAACTTTAAGTGCAGATTTTAAAATAATGCAGCAAACAGCTAAAAAACAGTTTAAGCTTGTTTAGGGTAAGCTAGAGAAGCTATTCCAAGTAAAAAACAGCAAAGATACTTAAATCCAGAAAGTAGTCGCTTTTCTGAGTTCTCTATAGCTAGGACCACTCTGCAGGACCACGAGGAGCTTGTCTGAGTAGTATAGCCAGAAAAAAATGCCCAGAGGCGGATTTTAAACAGGGAACTACAAAAGAGCTAGAAATGGTCCAAAACAACCAATTACTACAGCTCTTGTGCTGAGGTCACTTCCTACAGGGACAGGTAGGCTGCTCAAGGCTCCCCACTCCCACTGGTGAGCAAAGAAACTTCCTTCTATCCAAGTAAGGTAATGGACAACACAGGAACTACACCACAGCCCAGAATACAGCAATGCATGTAAACTGGTCTAAACTAGTTGAGGAGAGGCGGGGAAACAAGGATTATTTTTTTGTTTTTTTGTTTTTAGATAGAAACACACAGAAAATGCAGAAAAAGTGATAAATCAGTTACACAGGCTAGCACACTTTAGTGGGCAGTCTCAACAGTTAAATTAAACAAACAAACTTTCAATCAAATTCGACTAAAAAGTAACTTTAAGTGCAGATTTTAAAATAATGCAGCAAACAGCTAAAAAAACAGTTTAAGCTTGTTTAGGGTAAGCTAGAGAAGCTATTCCAAGTAAAAAAAACAGCAAAGATACTTAAATCCAGAAAGTAGTCGCTTTTCTGAGTTCTCTGTAGCTAGGACCACTCTGCAGGACCACGAGGAGGTTGTCTGAGTATCAAGCTTCATCCTGTAGTCTGGGGCTTCATTTCCTTTTACTCTTCATTTGACTGCTGTACGATTCTGAGCAGGTTACTTTACCAGAGCACCTGCGATGACCCTGAAAAGGTGGTTCTTGGTACTAGGATTACCTAGTTAACAAATGTAAAAAAATATATATGTCTTTCTAAATATTATCATATCATTGTCCATCTCTGTCCCATGCATACTGACAAAGTACTGCGTTATCTGCACACCATAGAAACATTTTTCCACTTTATTGTTTTTCTTTAATTTATACATTACCAGGCTATTGACACTTGAAGCTGCTTTGAAACAAACTCAGAGCTCTCAACTCACAGTCTAAAATCTTTAAAAACTATGTGTGCTGCATGGCTATGGATGTACAGTCGGTGCATAATATGCAAAGTCCTTCATTTATGTACACTGCAGTATTTGTCACATTGCTGCAGATACTGCATTAAAATTTGCTCCATTGTTAAATGTTACACTGCTCCATTAATTACAATGTTGCGTTGGCAACTAAATACACTGCTATTAAACTACTCCTCAGCATGCCACAGTTGCTATATTAGCAATATGGTTGCATAATATACTGCTAGATTTTCTAGACTTTTGATTTCATACTATTATATTGCACATTGTAACCTTTTACATTGTTGTGCTTGTATTATTCTGTACTGCATAGTGTGTTGTCACACTGTAAGTATTCCACAGAGATAAAAGGTTAAAATTTTAATGACACTTTTGTCTACTTTAAGTCTTGAGGAAAGTTAGAGATGCTTATTAGAGTAGGGCTATGTTCGGATGAATTTCCAGTATGAAATGACTAAACCACTCTATTTAATGAGAGCGCCTGATCAAGAAGACAAGATAACATAAACCAGAATATAACTCTGCAGTACTTTACAAAACTCCCTCCCCCGGTAAGGCTACCCTAGACGTGGACATGTAAAGTATATATTTATTTCTTGTTAGCCATTGGTTATGGGATGAAAATCTGTCCTGACAAGTACTAGATGTATAGCATAATGTTATAACTAGCATTTACTAATGCAGTATCTGCTAATTAGTCCATCCTTCTCCAGGTTACTGGACAATTAAACTGTATACTGAGAAGTTATAGGCATAAGGCAGAGAAACAGGGCTGCTGCATGAGATTGTAGTGCTTTACAGGACACACACACACACACACACACACACACACACACAATGAAAAGCCTGAAAAACAAGACTCAGCAGATATAAAATACACAGCATTCATGAGAACAGACTGAAGTAGCCCCACAATCAGTCATCTTAGTAAATAAGTCAAAACACTGGAGACAATTGCTGAATTTTATACACAATGGCTAAATTGTGGTACCTGAAAAACTGTACCATGCTAAACCAAAAATTTTACTGTGGCCATCCTTTATATTCAAACTTTTCTACCATTAGTTATACAAAATCTTTGTCGTATGTACACCTCTACAAAGTATTTACTAACCTGTACTTTATACATATGTCCATGATTCTTTTACATTATATGTATATTGTTAAGTATGACTACCTTGGGTCTGGGTCATGGCTGAAAATGGTCTTTCAGACTAGCCTATCTACACAGTTAGTTACAAGGCCATCGATAGAGTTAGCACAAATCAATAAATAAATGAAATAAACCTAAGTACAAAAACAATACTCCCCAGAGACACACCAGGAATAAGGCGGCCAAAGCACATAAAGAAAAAGTTGTATTTGATACCTAAAGGCTGTTCAGAAAGTCTTTGTTTTTAAAGTAAAACAGCCTTAATTTATTACAACTTTTTCTAAAGATCAGCTGTGACATTAGCATTTGCCTAATCAGACTCTTAAAATCTCTAACTATGGTAGCTCTCTTACATAATTTTAATACATGGTTGATTATTTTTCAGCTGTAACAGGATAAGAAAGACATATAAAAAGATAAAGACAGATAGGCATGTGTATGGTCTGCTTAGTATAATTAATTAGAATACATGTAATGGCAAATGCCAAAGTTTAATTTGCCTTTCATGCTATAGCTAAGCTTTTAAAAGCATGACTCTTGATTTTAAAAACATTCAAATCAACTGTAGCACATTGCTTAATTGGATGACAGGGGGTACAAGTATTGTGCAAAGACTTAAGCAGATTCTTTTACCTTGAGACAGCACTGCCCGGTAGCTGTTTATTTGAGCCTGTCTAATTTCAGCCTGACTAGCAATGAAAAATTGTAGTTTGTGACCTGCTCAACAGCAGTGGGATTCCAGTACACAGCATAGACCTGCCAGCTGCCTTATTCTGCCACCAGGGCCCTAACCTCACTTAACATTTTCACTCAGAGAAATGTCTACATTGAAAAGTTTACTTCCCATGAAGGCCCCTTAGGATAGCGCACTAGAAACAAATGTTTCATTATTTCTTTTCATTTTTACTGCTGTGAAGACTTGGCAAATCTTAGCACACACTCTGAGAACAGCCCTATAGATTTGTATTCAAAATGCCAGAATTTATAAAGACTGCAGTTACTAAAAACATTAAAAGTCATAACTGAATATAATCAAAAGTAAAAGATACACATTTAAAAAAGTAACACATTACTACTTTTCTATTCCAGTCTTGTTTGTTTGTGACAAGTATTGACAGATGTGCTAGCATACAATAAATTTATTGTGTTTCAGTTGTACACAACTTCAAAGCAATTCAATATCCACTGGTCCTGTATCTAATAAACTTATTTACAAGTCTTATTGACTAGCCTATGTTCTATTTCTTATGAACTATTGTTTCTCTTTCTGAAAGCATGGATGCACATTAACTATAGAAAGCTAGACAAGTATTTCTGTGGCATGCATCTAAACCAGTCTTACAAGCGAGAAAGTCCATGCAAAAACATTTGATTACAGATTATTAGGAATGCTGACTACTCACCATAAATGTTTCAAGAAGATAAAACAGTCAGCAGTTCATGAATATATGATCATTATGGAGTTTGCTTATTCACTTTTATGTGTCCTTTTTATTTTGTAAATAGTTGTGATTTGTGTATGGACTCATGCACACACAAACGTACGCATACAACAAAGGCTGGGATTCGTGAATGACTACACATCACATTAATCCTGTTCGCACAATGACCTGCAACAAGTGTGCTGTCTGAGATTCAGGAAACAGCAGTCCACTTTACACCCAGCTACAAAATAAACGTTAGTAGCCGAATATGGTAATTACTGAGTAAAGAGTTGAATTACAAGCTAATGAGGCAAATAATCATAGAGGAGTAATTCAGGAGCATATGAAATGAGTGCTACATACCCCCACTCCCTTTAGCACTGAAAACAAAGACTGGAATACATCCACAAGGGCACTTTGAAAATATTTGGTTTGCTGCAGCTAGCATAAATCTGTATGTGTAACAGGCTGTAATACAAGATGCTGTTGCTGCTGCCAGATCTCTTCCCAGAAGATGTAGGGTGTTCAGACTATTGTTTGACCTTAATAAGGACTTCATGAGACAAATGTAATAGACCGCTACAGGGTAGACAGGGTCACTACAGAACAAACAGTCAATATCTGCTGCATTCATCTCAGGCCCCATGGGAATTGAGGAGAACCCATCCCAGAGGAAACCAAGTAATATGCAGCATTTTGTATAATAGCTAATGTGACTTTTGAGAAACCCACAGGAGACATGGGGGTCTCACAGGTCTCTGTATCAAGAATTCTACACCAGTTTCTCAATGCAATGCTGAAACTTGTGGAAGAAAATACTTTGATGCTACATACCCCAGAGGAGAGAGCTACCACCATGCAAAATTTCTGTGCCATGACTCATTTTCCTGTGGTTCTGGAGATCATAGAATGCACACACATTGAAATAAAAGCACCTGGTGAACAGAGAAGGAGGCACATAAACAGAAAAGGCTAGCACTCTGTCAACTGTCAAGTGGTCTGTAATGCACAAGATATCATCTGTAATGTGTGGGTGTGAAGGTAACCCTAACAGTTTCCATGACTCCCACATATGGCACACCTGTGACCTGTACCTAAGATATTCTAGTGGCAACTTACTCCAAGGACATCTAGTGGGGTATACAAGTTATAACCTTGAACCTTGGCTCATGACTCCCATGAAAAATCTACACAACTCCAGTGAGCAAGCTTATAATAATACTCATGCTCATTCTAGAAACATCATAAAGTGTGTTTTTGGCTTGCTTAAGTCATGTTTCCAATGATTAGATACATCTGAATGTGCTCTGCAGTACAACCCAGCCACCTGTCAGAAATGAAATATTGCATGATGTCATTCTTAGGAAACAGTCACAGCAAAGAGACTCAGAACAAGGCCTGCAGTTCCCAGCACCACAGTCAGGACCAGCAGAAACAAATGAAGAGTCAAATGAAGACTCGGCAGCAGGGAATAATCATGGCTGACAGAGGCATGCACAATATGCTGTGGCCCTGGCTAGGAGGTAGTGAATAACTCACACACTCACCACTGTAGTAATTAACAAAATCAGCTAAGCACATACAAACAGTAACAATTATTTATGCAAACTTTCCACCCTTTACTTACCCATGTACTGGCTGGCTACCATGAGCATCAAACGTAGGTAACCCCAGACCTCAAAATGTGTTATCAGGGGCATTAACAAAGGTAAGTGATGGACCTGTAATGAAAAAGTAAACAATTAACCTTATATGTATGTACTGTACTTCAGTAAAACAAACTGTTGATATATGCAATATAGTCATACAAAAATGTGTAAGCTATTAAAGTTATAAAATGTTTTTTCCTCGCATATGTATACAACCTGTGCATCAAGCCAAAACAGGCCCCTGTCAAACAAACTTACAGGTGGCTGGGCAACATTATCATCATCTGTATAGGTAGATGATCATGGTTATAATACTTTATAAACTGAAAAGATAAGCTGTTACAACACAAATGAGGAGTCACAATCCAAAAGAGGACATACTATAAAAGGTATTTCCCAAAAACATATGCTTGGTCTGCTCACTACTGTGTATTAGACATAAAAGCTGCATAATTGGGCAATCTCAACATCATCTGCACAAGGGATCGAATAAGCCATAATTCATAATCAATAATACTGTACTGCTACTAATACTATTATTACTACTACTATAAGTATGAGCACTAAAAATACTAAGAGTAAATACAATTCTGTACATATCTTGATAAAAGCAGGCATCTGACTTAACAAGCACTAGCTGACCACTCTGTGCATCAGACACAGTCAATCCTAAGTCACAAAGAAATGTGCAAAGGTTAGGAAACAAGTCATCATTACTTGCACAGGGTGGGGGTTACAGGAGGTCAAGCCTGACACAAAATAAGTGTGTGTGTGTGTGTGTGTGTGTGTGTGTGTGTGTGTGAGTGTGTGTGTGTGTGTGTGTGTGTGTGTGTGTGTCTGTGTCTGTGACTGTGTCTGTGTCTGTGTCTGTGTCTGTGAGTGTGTGCCTGTGTTTGTAAGGTGACATGGACTATGTTACATGTACTGTGTATGGGTCTGCAGGAACACAGCCAATGTATTTGTGTTAGCAGTATGCCCTGCCTTCCTGGATGGATGTGAGCCATCCATGTAAAGGGTTAAGTTCACCATTTCCACCCCCAACCACGTGAACTTCCTTTGCCAGCAGTTGTACTGCTAGTTCCATGACTCTGCCCAGAAGTCAGGGTACTATCTGAATGTGAACAATGTCTGCTGGTTGAGCTCTCATCACAACTATGTCCACAACAATGACCATGTGATCTATCATTTCATGGTGTGCACATCTCAATGACTGACAGAGGAGTGAAAATAGTACTACTATGGGATCTGGATCTGCCACAGCTATGGCCACGCTGGCTAACATCTGACAACATACTGTCTCTTTGGCATCACGGATGCTGACCCTCCATCATATCTTTCATAACAAACACAGCACAGCCCAAAGTGTTATTCATCTAGTCCAAGAAGTCAAATTCATCGTTCAGGTCTTGAATGTAAGAATGCATGATATGCAGTACTCTTACTATCTCTTCTAAGGCCCTGGTGGAACTTGTCTTTGCCTCCATGATATTCATGCATATTCATTGGGTGGCAACTTCTGACACACCAACATCAGGTGGAGGGAGTTAAGCATGCCTCCTTGAGCAACTCTGCCAGCATCCCTGTGTGGCACTTCACCCTCACAATGGCTAGAGGAAGACTCCGTTAGCCATATTACCGGATCAACCATGTCCACTTCAACCTTTCCGGTCTCAAATGGTTCCATGTCATAGATATGTGTAGTCATATTGACTGCATCCAAACTGTTGAGGAAGAATCTGGGAGCTACATCCTCTATGCCAGACATACCCTTTGCAGCCCCAGACTGTGCATGTTCATCATTGCCATCATTGTCCGAAGCTATCGATCCTCCAATGTCAGGTGGTAGCAGCTCCACAGTGCTGGTGCCAGCTTCACCTATAATTATACCAGTGAAGCAGAAAAACAGGAGAAATGCAAAAAAAAAAAAAAAAAAAACAGAATATGCTACCTAAACTGGAATAAAGCAACAATAGATACAATTGCAAATAAGCTTTCTACTAAGGTATATTTACAGATCTACATATAAATAAAGACAAACTATGCCCATACCATGTGTAGGTGGTCATTGAACCTAAATATCAAATGGCCCTGGACATACAAAGTTGAAATTGATACAGTTATGATAAGCAATAAACAGAAGATGACCACTTAAACAAAACTTTCAACTTTATACATCCCCTTTTGTAAATCCATAATTGTCCCAAAGTTTTAACTTATCACATGATATACCCTCTAACATTTTTGCTCTATTATTTCCTCTCTTTCTGCGCTTGCCTCTTAAATCACAATTAGAGTCTCCTATTATTATAATAACATTCATATTTATCACTGCATTGTCTAAAATCTGATGAAATAAGCTTTCCATTTCTTTACAATTACAAGCATATAATGTTATAATTCTATATACTTGTTCTTTCTATTTTAAGTCTACAATGGTTAATATTCCCATTTTTGCTAAAGTTACATCTAATATCTTTACTGTATTTTACAGAATGTTGCTATTTCAGAACATCTCTCATTTCCCAAATTCCAAGTTATCTTTCTTCCCCATAGTTTCTCTGTTTGTAATCTTTCTTCATTTGTTAAAAATCTTGTGCCCTCTAATATAATTACATCTAAATCATATGTATTACCTGGAGCATCATTATGGGATATGCTGCGACTGTCTTCCACATCGGTCATCACATCCATCACAAAAATGGGTAACTACTCAGAGATTCTTGAATTCTAACAGTTGACAGGAACCCCATCTTCTCAGTGAGTGGTGGTTTGTTAGCAGGCCCACCCCGTATAGTCATTCATTCTTATGCCACATCCCTGGATCTACTTATACCATTCTTTATCATATCACTGGCCCTATGTCAGCTAGCCTTGTAGACATGGCCATGCCTACCCATAGCATTCATATCACTGACCACCTGCCACCAGACATGATTACCAAAAGGCTTCTCAGATAAGTGTTTCTCTATAATCCATGTCATTGGACAAAAGGGCTGTACACTTCTCTCATTTTCAGCATCTGAAAATGCAGGTCTTTGACAGAAAGCTGGTTTAGATTCCATATCCCTGTAGTGAATTAAAAAGGAGATATACCAAACACAGCACAACAGGGACTGTGTGGTTACAAGCTGATCTAACATTGGGCAGAAAAAAATCACTATATAGGCATCACCATTTAAAAATGTTAATAATTAAGTATATGAATACAAAAATCTAAACAATATCTGTAAAATTCCTCATATCCCTCTGTCACTAGCAATAACGCAACAAAATGTCAAGGATACAGAGCAGCATTAGCACTGAAGAGTTTCTTAAATGTCATTTTAACTACATAAGCTTTTCAAGTCAGACATGTGTCAACATCCTCAGAAAATGTTTCCAAAACTCCATGAAATACAAGTCAAGGATTATTGGAATAGCAACTGTTATACCTTCATTACAAAAAGAACATTGCAAAGTGTAGAGTGTAGTCATTTTGGTAATAAAAAGCAAGACCTTGTACAATACCCCAAACCCCAATGGCAATAACACAACTTCATAATGAAAAAAATACTGATGCCAGGGATCAAGAACAACAATAGCTCTGAACTGTTTCTGAAATGTCATTTTAACCTCACTGTCCTATTTGGATGCAGGGTATCATTATTCTTTAACAAAAACTTGGTTAGGCTTAGAAAGGCCCCCCAGGTCATAAGCCTAGTAAGAGTCTATGAATTTATGAATCAGTTAATCTTAAATAAGCGTCTCATGTTGTAAATATGTCACCATCCTCAAAAAATATTTCCTGAAATCCATGAAGTAGAAATAGAGGATCACTGCAACTGCAACTGTAATGCCTTCATTACAAACACAACAGTGAGGACTGTAGACAGCAATCATTTTACTAAGAAAAACAGACTAAAATAATTATGTAAGCAGTAGTTGTGTAGAATATAACATACCTTTACAGAAGTTGTAAGACTGTTCTCCCAAAAGATATAAATGCAGCAATTTTAACAGTCAGCAGCAGTAGTTCTGTTTGGTAGCACTTGGGGAATCCAAGACATTTTCCCTGGTATGATGGACGTTCTACAGCCCTAGGTTCTGTTGATGGCCTGTTGAATATGTAAATCAGGTGTTAGCTCATTATCATTCCTGAATCACTCCACCTGCTTAAGGTGCTTGGCAGGTAAACATGGTGTTAGAGCCTACATGATGCCATGCACACACCATAGCAGTAAAATCGAGAGTATTTGGAACTATGGCTAGGTAATGCCTTGTAAGTGTGGCTTATGAACAGTTGTGAGCAGCTAATTAAGTCTTTATCACTCATGCTAATGGGAAATGACACTTACAGAGGGTGTGTCAGAGAGAATGGGCTTACTGACAAAAGTTTCATGTATATTTACTGAGTTAGGAGATAACTTTTATACCCAGTTTATTAAAATATTGTCAGATGATGTGCCTCTCTGAGTACAAAATGTCTTTAAGTCATATTAAGCATATACAATGTACACATACAGACAAAAAGTCAATCTCACTGCAAAATGTAATACAATCGAGTTACAAAGGGATTGAAATTGAATAATGTCCACAAAACAAGGGAATAATACATTCTTGTTTTGTAGGAATTTGTTTGTACTTTCATATGCTTCACTATCATAACTTTTACAGGTGTCACATTCATCAAGATTTCTACTGAGAAAGAACAAATGGCAAGTGAAATAACATAGTTATCTTACTATCAAAATGTAAAATTTCAGAATTACAAAGCTGGGTATATGTGCTCTACTTTTTCTTCCTCAGTATGTCAACATTTATGTGACAAATACTTTATGTCAGAGTTTCATGGCAATGTCATGGTTTCATGCTTTAAATCTAGCAAGGGTGATGTCTGTGTAAAAGTCAAGATCCTTAATGTCAGCATGTTAAATGTATGAGTATAAAAAGTTGGCAAATCATCACACAAATTCATTTTTGTAATTCATCCTTTGCATAACACTTGACATTGCATGTCAGTGACTGTCAGCAGTAACTAACAATACACCACAGCTTACTTCCCAAGGTAGAACTATTAATTATTTATTTTACATTTGTTTACCAGGAGAGTCCAACTGGGCATGAGTCCCATTTTCAGTGGAGGCCCGAAGAGAAAAGCTCCACAAAGGTTAGTACAGTAACTGAAACACACAAGTTAATAAATACAGTACAAAATAAGTACAGCAGCTGTTGTATGATAATACAGTAAAATAAGCATAGAAAAGTATAACATATAAGACAACGTGGAAAATATACAATGCAGTTGTAGGACATATCGCATAGTTATTTGGTTGCAGTCATACAATAGTTAATAAAATTAACAAGTTGTTTGAGTACTGAACATAGAAAGGAGCTGTTGTAAACTATCGCAGTAATTTCAACATAGGTACCTGTATACTTTACAAATATGGACCATTATGGGAGGCCAACCAGGGTCTGAACTATTACATAGCCAAGATCTGTTTGTGTGATCTGAGGAGTTTAAGTTATTTTTGTTTTCTGTGGTCTTAATATCTAGGGGGGATAGAATTACATGTTTTTGCAACATAAGTAGACTAGAAGGAATCCCCAGAGCTATTTTTGTTATGTTAACCAGTGCTTTGTTGGTGGATCTTAGTTGGCATTGGTTAGAATAGCTGTTAAGGAGGCCCTGTAGTGCAGGAACTTTGTCAGGCTTATATAGGATTTGGTGGACCATTATAAGTTGGTTATATGTGAGTAGGTTATGTAATTCTAGCCAATGTAATTGCTTGATTGCTAGGCAGTGATGTGTAGTGGAGGGTGAGTCAGTCATGAATTTAGCTATTGTATTGTAGCAGGTGTTTAGTTTCCTTAATTCTGCTTTGTATAGGGTGATGAGTATAGGGGAGGCAAAGAGCAGTGTGGAGATTAGGTGGGTTCCAGCAATGGTAGCTTTACTATTGCTGGTGAGGTACTTTTTGCACCTATATAGGGTTCCAAGTTTTTTATGGACTTTTTTATTGTCTGTGCAATATGCATATCAAATTTCACTCTGTGATCTATGATAACTCCTAGCAGTTTGGTGTGTTGGACAGGTGTGACAGGGGTGTTTGTTAGCTGAGTATATTGTGAATGAAGGTATGGGGTCTAAGGCTTTTATGGGATGGAATATCATTAGGTGTATTTTGGGGGGTTAAGTATTAGCTTGTTGTTGGCTAACCAGGTTTCAGCAGTGGCAAAGGATTCTTGAGTCAATTTTTGGAGTTGAGGGAGTGATGAGGGTGGAGTCATTGGCATAGTGGACAAGGGTGGCTTGTTGGATGGCTTTGTGAAGTTGGTTGGTAAAATACTGAACAGGAGAGGACCGAGGATGGATCTTTGGGGGAGCTCCAGGGTGACAGGTAGGCAGGGAGAAAAAAAAATTGCCATTTTATTGCCTGTTGGCAGTTAGCTAGATAGTCCTGAAACCAGGCAAGAGTGGAGTGGCTTACATTAAGACTGGAGAGAGCAGTTAGGAGTTTGACATGGGAGACTGTATTGAAGTCCTTAGAGAACTCTAGGAAGACGGTGGAGACAAGATTGCCATTCTTGCGATGTTGATTCACAGTATTGGTAAAGCTAATAATGGCTGTGGCAGTACTGTGATTGGGATGGAATCTGTGTTGGGTTTTGGTCAGCAGATTGTTAGTCAGGAGATAGTTAATTATTGGGAATGTATACATTTTTTGAGGATTTTTGACAGGGGAGATAGAATGGCAATTGGACAGTAATTAGTTCCACTGAGTTACCACCTTTGTGAAGTGGTATTATATGTGAAATTTTCCATATAGAGGGAATGCGTTGTTCTGACAGAGAGTAATTGATTAGCAAGGCAATGGGATAAGAGATGGCTTTGGCTACAATTATGAGGTATTCTGCAGGTAAGTTAGCAGCAGCCAGAGCTGTTGGCTTAAGTTTATTCAAATGATTGTATGTTATGCTAGTACAGACAGGTTGTAAGGATAAGCATTTTTGGCTAACAGGTGAGGATGATAGGACTTAATCTGAAGCTGGAGAAAGAGGACTGGATCTGAAGTTGAAGAATTATTATCAGTGAGGGATAGAATGTATTTGGTGAAATATTCATTGAATTGGGTTGTAATATTATTGGACGTGGTATCAATGTCTAGGGGTGGAGCAATTGACTTTCCTCACTGCAGAATTTTATTAATGGCAGCCCAGAACTTTTGTGGGTTATTTTTCTGTTTAGATTGGATGTTTGTACAGTGGTTCTTTTTGTCTGTCCTAATTTTTTGGGCTTTTTTCCTTAGTTCCTGGAATGCCTGTCTATCAGTTGGGGTTTTATTGTGATGCCATATGTCCCATGCTTTATCTCTTTGCTTTTGTAGAAGTTGGGTATCTTTGGTAATCCAGGAGGCATAGTTGGATTTAGTTCTAACAGTTCTGATAGGGGTGAGGTGATTTAGAATGTTAAGGAAAGTATTATTAAGTAGTCAACAGCACTATCCAGAGAGAGAAATGAAAGTGGTCTTTAATTACATCGATTTAATGCAGATATGAAGTCTTGGGTTTTGAAATTTTTGTGTACACTGAATTTATTGGAGGGTGGTGGATTTTATAGGGTTCACTTGGTGTCTTATTACAAAGGTGGGTAGGTGGTCACTGAGGGTGTCTGGAAGGGAGCTGGAGAAGTAGGGTTGAGATGGATGAGTGAGGATTCAATGTAGGATTGACTCCTTTTTAGATGCTTTATCCACTCGGGTTCTGTTTTTTATTACTTGAATGAAACCATGTAAGTTGCTTTGATTGCAGGGGTGGAGTGAGTAACAGGAGGACCAGTCAATACTTAGATTTCCCAGTAAGATTGTTTCTTGGAGGAGGTTTTGGGAAGCCCAGTATAGAATGGATTTTACTGTATTAATGTTGTTGCTAGGGGGTGTTATAGGTGCTGATTATATTTACGTGTTTTTTGGATTGATTTTTAGCTTGGTGAATATAGTTTCTGCATTGTTGAACTTTGGTTGGTTGCTGACTAACATATCAATGGTCAGGCATTTTTAAAGAGTAATGCAATACCTCCCCCTCTTCTGGATGTCCTGTCTTGTCTGAGAACATTATACCCGGGGGAGACAAATTCATTTTCATTGATATGTGGTTTTAGCCAGGTCTCTGTGAGAAGAATTATGTGAAGGGAGTTAAGGGCCAGAGTTACGTGGAGTTCTGATATTTTATTCATTATGCTTCTTATATTTATGTTAAGTATTAGGAGGTCAGTGGGTTTCCGGGGGGGGGGGTTAGAATGTTATTCATCTGATTGCAAGGGGGGAGGGGTTGTAGTTTCAGTCAGCTTTGGAGAAGTTTTTCATGGTGGTTACCTTTGCTGGTGGTGTGGGTGAGATTTCCATGGTAATTAATTTGTGGTCGGATCTAACCAGGGAGGAACTGACTATTGGTGTTGAGCAATGGTTGCCCATGTTAGCAATAACTAGGTCAAGGATGTTGCTTCCTCTAGTGGGGGTAAGAATGAGCTGGTCCAGCACTTTGGAATTAATGAATTCCAGGAAACGTTGGGCAAGTGTATTGGTGCATGAGTAGTTTTCCCAGTTGATGGAGGGCTAGTTGACATCACCCAGTATGAGAGTGTTGGGTTGGACCCCAATAGTTTCCAGGGTGCTCAGAAACATGGAGTAAGAGTCTTGGGACATGGTTGGGGACCTATAGCAGGCTACGACCCGAATCGCCATCTTACCCACTGTTAGTTGTACCTGAAGTATCTCCAGTGCATTATGCTGGGCTACTACTCTGGAAATGTGCATATCCTTTATGAATATGGAGATGCCACCGCCTTTAGAGCTTCAGTCCATGTTCTGGGGCTGAAAGATGTGGAATGAGTTATAGCCTGCTAGCGCAGGGGTGCTTTCTGCTGCTTTAAACCAGGTCTCCGTTACAGCACAAATGTTGATGTTCCCCATTTTGAGGAGTACTTCGAGTGAATGCATCTTGAAATTTAGATTTCTAGCATTGAGCAGCATGACCTTCAGATTGCATTTCTTTATAGCTGTTATGGTAGTAATTTGGTCTTTGGAGCACTGCCTAAAAAGGCATTATGGGAATGGCAAGAGCCTTAGCCAGTATCCGGTAACCTATGTTTCATACCTAAAGTGTACATTGAAAAAAACATACCCACATTTCTGTCTGTCCTCTCCACATTGTTGGGAGGGGGGGGAGACATATACCTTCTCATTTTGGTTTTATTATTTTTTTATTTCCCTGTATAATAGATTATACTTTGAATATTTTTGCATAAACTGATTGCCATATAATTGTCATATTTTTTAATTATATCACTATCACCGCTTGGATTTTTTGTGTCATTTGTATTCCACTGTCAGATTGTATGTTTATGTGCTTTTTAATTACATCTATACTACTGATTTTAACCTTCCAGAGCTATTCTCCCAGGTCCTCCTCTGAAATGAATATTTATTACCCAGTTAAACTTTCCCAGGAAACAAATATTGATAAATAATAAATAAATATAATTTCCTTTCATTTATATGTTTGTGCTTTGCAAATGCAGTTGCCTACCTTGTCCATCATAGCATACAACCTGGGATGTATGAAACATCAATTGGCTGCCATTTCCCTCCCATCTTTCCTATTATCATTGGAAAAGCATGGCAGGTGATAGTGAGGGTAGTGTTCCATTTTGAGCCCAAACATGGTGTCAGGAGGAGTCCATGGTCTTTGCTGGACTCCTAGTAAAGTATTACAGCCAAAGGTTGTTGTAGAGACTATGCAGGGTCCCTTTACAAGGCTGGGGCTTTGAATAGCTTGGCCAAGGCTATCACCAGTGTAAGTGACATCCCACACAGTGGTGAACAATGTCACCACCATTACAGTGACTTGAAAAGCTGCAAGCAGGACCTCATTTTCTGACTGAAGGAAGAGTTTAGGACCACTGACTAACCTCATTTGTGTAAGTACTGTGGTCTGTTACTAGCCAATGCAATACCATGGCTTGCCAATCAAAACATGGGTTTATTATGATTTTTCTTTTTATTTTCTGTTTTCTATTCTGTACAGTTTCTGAAGAGATAGAAAGGAAGAGGGAGGTACATTGCAAAAAAACTTCAATACTTCAAAGAGTTATGAGGTAACTGCAGCTCAACTATGAAATATACCCATTTAATAACAGGGCAGAATTTGAAATTGCTTTATCAGTTCTGATAGCATCCGTCCATAATTGTTTGACATAATCAAAAATGAGCAGGTATACTCTATAACAAAAAAAAAAAAAAAAAACTACATGGAAAAACTCTTGAACATTGTGTTAGCCAAGGTTTCTGACAATTTAGCTAATTGAGGGTTCAAATCCAAGCATCAGCAATTAGTGTACATCACCTAAAAGGATATTATTTTACAATCAGTTAGAATAAAATTGTAATAATTTCACATGGGCGTTTTATGATTTGGAATGCATAAAGCACATATTCAATAGTCACACAATACACTGCCTAATAGTTTTTAATAATGAGATTAATGCATATTTTTACAAACAGGCAAAGCTTTACATTCATATGTGGATGTGAAAAATCTTAACATATGTAAGTGGTAATATGGATGGAATGTAATATATTAAAATTACATGGCATTTATAATATTTTCCATTGTGTCTCCCCCTACCATATTTCTTCCTTTTTATGTATCTTTTTTTCTATGATTCTTGCTGCAACAGCTGAACGACCACCAGCTTGGGAAGCTAGACTGACCCCAGGGGATTGGACCACCCTAACTCCATAGGTAGTTGCGACAGCAGCATCACAGGCAGCACAGATCCCCCCCCCCCCCAGCACATCTGGGTCCCAACCTGTCAGCATTGCCTCCACAATTCCTGTACTATATGCTCCAAATGAATCACATAGCTGTGTCCTGGTGGCTGATGGAATGATACCCACCAAGGGGAGTGCCAGTGGAGATGGCAATTACAACATTCATCAAGTGCTGCCAGGGCTAGTGGAGGACTGATGGAGAAGAGTCTCAATGCCTGTATTGGTTGAACTGAAAACAAATCCCACACTGAACAGCAAAGCTGATGCATCATATTGGACTATCCAATCTGTCTGTGACAGGAGACAGATTACAGTGATTATAGATCAGATTGCATGGGCTAGATTCTCACCGTACTCATCCTGGATGGGGATCTGCCATTGAAGTCTTCTACCAATCCCCAATAATGGTATCCCCCAATCTTTTGTGTCTATCACCATGCTTGTATGTCTTTTATGTCCTGTATGTCTGACCCCCTACTATCTAACCTACCTTCTTATCCCCAATTACTTTCCTCAATGCTACTCTTCTCCAAAAAAAAAAAAAAAAAATATTAAAACAGGCATCTGTCCCTCAAAAAAAAATTACACTTCACTTAAGTGAGAGTATGGCACACCTGATTTGGTCCAATCAGCCAGACAACATTATTACACTGCTATCAATCACCCACTTCTAATTCCTTAAATTACTCTCACAAATACTGTACATGGTTAACTTGGGAAGAGGTGGATAGCTATGGTGCTCTCCCATCACCATACAGCCACATCCGTTTATCCTTCTCCCAATGTCCTACCCTCTGCTTGCCCTACATTTTAACTGCTGTACTATAAACCCCTTTTCATATGTTTAATCTGGTCATAAAATAGATTCACATATAGCACACATGAACACAAATATCCATAAAAAAACTCTATTGTTTGTCCTCGGCATTTGAGTGAGACTTGGTGTCACTTACCAGTGTTAAACAACAGTAAATGACAGTTCACATTCTATGGCAAAATCTGAAGATGTTACCTTCAGCTACACTAATATGGTTCTCATCATGCAACTGAGCTTTACCCCACTATGTGACAGAAAGCAATCCTGATAGCACCTGAGGACACAGTCATTATCAGATGGTCTACAGGCTTCTGGGTATAATGTACACTGTATGGAATGTTTCATTTACTGTCATGAAGTGTTATGCACACATATGCCCTTCCTCCATACTATTTTCATTCTCCCTTCAAATATGTGAATTTGACTGGCTGAACTGTGACCTCCTTAGTGGATAATTCTCTCTCCTAGCAAATATTTAGGTGGGTTGTCAGTGGCTTGATTCCAGTGGTGTGCCAAACATCACTTAAGTTAGTCTTTCTAATAATATTTTCCCTTCTGCAGTACTGCATAGAAATGTTATTTCAACACTAGTATTCAACCTCTTCTTTTATGCAATACACCACTATTTCATACCTGCTCTTATGTTTCCACCTGTAAGTGATAAGAGCTGAAGAAAGGAAAAAAAGTAATGACAAATGCTCACAAATTGGGACAGATTACAATTATTTCTCCTTTAAATATAGGATGTTGCCAGAATAAAACATGTAGCATTAGCATGTATTTTTGAAGGATGTAAAAGTGTAACACATACATATATGTTAGTATCTACTAACTTCAGTCCTCGGTAATTTCCTAGATCAACACAGATTGTATAAGGAACATGACAATATTATGAGTTAAACATCTGGGCATTCCCAAACTTTGTGGACAGTGGAGTGTTATGCTTCTGCATTTTCCATATTATGAACACTATGGCAATGATCATTCCAGATGTTTAAATCAAGATATAGAATACTACATCATACTCAAGTTTTGACATGCCTCAGAATCAGAAATTTCTTTATGCCTGTATCCCTAATTTATGCAATGTGTGGCATGGAGCATCAAAAAACACTGGTATTTCACATTCTAAATTCAAAACCACAAGGTCTAGTTATACATAACCTAAAACTTTGTCATTGGTTGTGCAAATGTGCTCATCAACAGTACACTTCAGTAAGCAATTGTGACAGAAAGGAAGTAATCTGAGTGGCTTGTATTGCTTACCTATGACTTATTTGCTTCTTGTAGTCAGAAATGAGGAGTTTGATACTCTCTGCTTACTGTATAATGTAAATGATGTTTGCACCGAAACACAACACTTCCAGTGAAGCATAATCATTGGACACAAACTTGGTAAGCAGTATTAATGACTGCAAAAAATGTATGTTTAGCTTGTACGGCTTGTAGTTACCTTGCACAAAGTACACACATCACATAATCTGCACAATAATTCATACCATACATCAACATTGCCATACAATGATTTTGAAATGAGCAGTCTGAAATGTAGGGGCGCCCACTCCACTACTCGATACTGAAAGTATCAGCCATCATTTCAATGGTCACTACACCTTAATGTGACCACATGCATATCATTCATAGTAAGCCAATGTCAATGATTGAAGTGATGTAGAATTATTGCTACAGTATGTATCAATTTGTGATCAGCACATTGCCAGTTTAAGTTTCTGTCAAAACACATTGTCCAGTCATTCCAACATGAGTAATGTACACTACAACCATGTGCTGTCTGACACTTATGGAAAAACTTCTGCTGTAGTGTTCTCTAGATCTTGGACTTAGGTAGGGGTTCCAATCCAGTAATGACTAACTAGTGAGAGAGTGTGTGTGTGTGTGTGTGTGTGTGTGTGTGTGTGTGTGTGTGTGTGTGTGTGTGTGTGTGTGTGTGTGTGTGTGTGTGTGTGTGTGTGTATGACTCTACTGACAGTTAAGACTGGCCTAATCAATAGGTTTGGTATGCACAATTTCACTCAGGAGAAATATTTACATGGGGAGAGGGCTCCCACTATTATATAGCTCCTTTTTATCTCAAACATATGCTTTCCAACACAATGATTAGGTCAACCTTTCAAACATGTTCTGTCTCACAGTTGTATATAGACTTTTCCTGTGGCATGAGTGAATAAAAAGCTGTTCTCTATATTATACACCTAGATAAGTAGGGTGTTCATACCTGGCAATGACTAACTAGTATAAGTGTAACTATAATGGTAGGTAGGATTGGCCGTACTTATGTATTATCGCAACCAGATTTTCGCATACTTCAACTGAAACGAAGCCATGCAACACTGTAAAGTGTTATTGAAAGTCCTTACCGCTCAAGAAAAAGTGTGGGTTACCTTCAGGAAGAGCAAAAAGTTTATAAACCTCTTCCTGATTTGCATGCTGTACAGATGCACGCTTTAATTGCGAGGGCTGGCATAGTACACGCTGAATTCTGTAGGACTGTAAAACAGGTGTAACAGCAAGTTTAACAAAGTGCCCCTATTATATTGTGCTGGTTACATTTAACAAATGTGATTTATTACTAAATAAACACAGACCACAAGGTATGCCAGATTTCACATAAAGTAACGGTTCTGACTCATGGGCGATGACTTATCAGTAAGTAACAGCAAAAAAAAAAAGGCAGGTAAATATTAACTCCAGGAAACAACAGAAGGTCATTGTAACATCTTTCATCCCTTGGGCTCTGCATTTTGCTATTAATAAATCAGGTTTGTGAAATTTTAGCCACATAATATAGGGACGCACTGACTCTTATACCCCTTTTTACAACCTGGAGCAATCTGTTCTTACACATTCCATTTCTCAGTACGATAGCAGCCATGACTTTTCAAGCGTGCGTCTGTAATGCACACAAATCAGGCAGAGGATTTTATAAATTGTTTGTCCTGAAGGTAATCCAAACTTTCTCATCAGTAATAAGGACTTTGGACTTTGAAGGACATATTACACTGTTTCATGCCCTCATTTCACTTGAATTTTCCGAGTTTCGCAACCGCGAAAATCTGGTTGAGATAATACGTAAGTACTGGATTGGCATAGCCAACTTAGGTGTGCACACATTCTCTAACTGGAAACATTTACTTAGGGAGAGGGCTCCCAAAACTATTTAACTCTCTTTTAAGGCCAGCATTTGCCTTACTACATGATGATCAAATCATACTTTTAAATATGTTCTGTATCAGAATTGTTCTCTAACTTCTTCTGTGGAATGAGTGGATAATTCACAGTTCTCTACATTGTGGACTGAGATAAGCAGGGGTTTAAATCTGGCAACATATAACTTGTGTGTGTGTGTGTGTGTGTGTGTGTGTGTGTGTGTGTGTGTGTGTGTGTGTGTGTGTGTGTGTAAAGCAACAGTGACAGACAAGCAGAAGCAAAGCTGGTTCAACAGCACCCTGGTCTGGTACTATGAAAAAGCGCTCCACCACCTCAGCTGTTCAAGTGAAGAGCAAAGCACTTCACTGTAATAAGCCAATTGCTACATCATAAGCAGTGAGCTTACTCACCCCAGTTCTTCCATTGAACAGAAAAAAGGATGCTCCTTCTACTGGCATATCAGCCAGGTAGCCAGATGCACAACGCACACATTCGCCCTCCTTCCCCAGATGCACAACACACACACCCCTCCTGCCCCAATCCTCCTCCAACATATTTTATTTAAAAACATAATTTCTTCTTTTAAACTGTATCAAACTGTTTGTTACAAATGTAACAAATAGTTGCTACAGTTTATATCCTGCCTGCATGGAGCACTTCAGTGCTCATGTTTTAGTTTAAAAAAATTCCTCTTTTTAAACTGTAACAAACTGCTTGCTACACATGTAGCAAACAGCTGCTACACTTTATACCCTGCTTGTATGGAGCACTCATGTTTTAATTGAAAAATATTCTTCTCTTTAAACTGTAGCAAACTGCTTGCCTCAATTTGCACAGTTTATAACCTGCCTGCATGGAACACTACAGCGGACAGGTTTTAGTTATAAAAAAATATATATTTTTTTTACTTTTAAATTGTAGCACAGTTTATACCACATGCAGAATGAGACTGTGCTTAGGCCTGACCACAAATCAATAGTGCCTTTTAAAGGCAGATATTCCATTGAAGAGAGATCACAATCAGCTCATCACAGCCCCCAACATTTTGCACCAGGGCAGTTGCTCCTCTTGCCCCACCCTAGCTACATTACTGCAGACAGGACAGCAATACTCAGCAGATAGTAATATGGTTGTCTCACACTTGTATAGACACTGACATGCCTAAAGGATTTTGACCCCTCAGTATACGTTTTATGGGATATACAGTATGAGCATTCCAAAACAATACATTGAAGTGCGTGTTTTCTGACATCTGTAATTTAAAGTCTCCTGTTTTGGAAGCAGTTAATACACAGCTCTATAGAATGTGGACCTAGTGGTTCAACTCCAGATATTACCACATATCTTGGCTGTATATCAGATGAGGCAATTGGTTTATTAACAGATGTGATGTGGATACCATTAGGGAACATGTCATTTGGATGAATGCAGTTTTGACAAACACCAAAAAAGCAAGTGTAGTTTGCGGAGACTACTTTCACCACCAGTGGAGTTTGCTCTTTTCTCCGCTGTTGTGCGACCTCTAATTTGGTATATATAAGTCTGGGAGATGTGAGGGTAACCCTTCATATAGGTGGTGCAAGGGGCTTGCCCCCTGCAAAATAAATTGTTCCAGTGTTTGCCAAAGATGATTTCAGTGAATGGGTTTTGATTTATTTCTGTTTGCTGAAATTACTTTCAGTGAATTGACATGAATCTGAACATTGACATGACTACATCTCTTTGATAACTCATCAGCATTTTTTGTGGTTCATAATGCCCCTAACACACCACTATGTCATCCCCTTAAATGTGTGCTTTTTGACAACTGTAATAATGATGCTGTGCTCTGCGGCATCCACAGTTAATATGCAGCTCTGTATTACTGGGAATGTAGATGGGCATGAGTTTGAATCAGGTAATGCATTGTTGAAAAGAATAGTGTCAGACAGGGCAAGCATACTCTGCAGATGGTGACATGCAAACCTAAACTACTGTGAACACTAACAGGGCTGATGGTTTATGAGCCAAAGAAGACATTTTAGTGGTGTCTTAATCATTGCAACATACTGCTGATGTAATCCCTTCAAGTGTGTGCTTCATGAAATGTCAGAAACATTTCTGTCCATAGTATCATTGTTTGATATCCTGCTCTATGAGCTATGAACCCGAGTAGGTAGGTAGGTGGTTAAGTCTGTCATGGTGTAAGCATAGAGTGCATAACAGGCTAGCAACATGCAGGACTGGCTTATCAGAAGAAAATGATTATTTTAAAACTTTATGAAATGTAAACATTTACAGCTGGGCAAACTTTTCTAATCTCTTTAATGGGAGCCATATGCATTCAAACACAAAGCTTATATTATCGATTCAGGTGAGCGCTGTCTGAAAAGTGTGATATGAAGTCTGGTGTGATGTGTCCAATTGGTGCACTGGTTAAGAGGATCTTGACCTACAATGCAGATATTCTACTCCATGGTGTATGTCTTCTATTACTTTGTTCACATTACAGTGTTTAGAGGTAAGAAAGGCTTATTCAACAGATCTTGATATATGCCATGGGGTCTATATCAATTTGTTGAAGGTTCACTTCTGTAAACTTTTCTTCATTGACCTGAAACCACTGAAAGTTCAGTTCCATGAATGTTCATATCCGCAAAATATTTAAGTAGGCCAAGGAAGCAGTTAGCCAACACCACAAATTTGCCTTTTCCCCACTGTAGTACAATCTCAGAGTAGTTAGGGGGTGTAGGTTTGACATACTGCAGTGTGTGTTCCAGTGTAGTGTTGGCCAAGTGCTTCCTTTCCCTGGTGAAATATTTTTTCGATGTGAACATTTGTGGAAGTGAACATTCAGTGGTTTTCAGTCGATGAAAAAAGGTTTGTGGACAAATTGATATAGACCCATACCATGTTACATAGTGGTCTAAAAGTGCAACAGAACATTTGTTACGAGAGTTTGTCAAGGCTGTGGGATGGGTAGGTGATATTTATCCATTAATTGTTTTTCCTTATGAGCATGCCCAGTATAATTCTATATTCCATTGTGCAATGATTAGTAGACAGCACAGAAAGTAATCTATGTTGTAGAATAGTTATTGCCAGTTTTCGTTTTGGGGCAAAAACTGTTGAGAATTTGCCTCCAGCAGCAGAGTTTGGCCTACAGTTAGTGAAGGGAGGCCAGCAGCCTATATGTAATGGACAACAACAATGTGCATCCGAGATTATCCAAGTGCAACTAACTCTGGGCAAGACTGCAATCCAAATTGTAGCTTGCTACAGATCCCCCACCATGCCCCAGGATTCCCACTTCTCATTTCTTGATACACTAGAAAATATTAGATTACAACCCAACATCCTAATAATGGGCAATTTCAAGTACCCCACCATTAACTGGGAAAATTACTCATATACCAACTTTTTTGCTCAATGTTTTCTGGAATTCATAAATTCCATTGGCTTGGATCAACTTATCCACACCCCCACACCAGGGGCAGCAATATCCTAGACCTTGTCATTACCAACATGGGCAACCGGTGTTCCACACCAGAGGTCAAGTCCTCATTGGTCAGATCTGACCATAAAAGCTAATCACCCTAGACATCCAAATCCCACCCCCCCCCCCATTAGGGAAACCACGGTAAAAAATTTCTCCAAAGCTAACTTCACGCTTCTTAAGACAGTAGTGGCAAACCTCATGACACCCATGCAGATGGACAATAGAGGTACGACTGATGAATCCTACACAAATGCACTTTATAAGCACTTATATGAGTGCATGAATCATGCTATCCCTAGCAGAACCAAGATGCTATCCTCCAAAAAAAGTAAGCCGATCTGGTGGTCCCCTGCCATAAACAAACTCTACAACAGAAGAAAGAAACTGTGCAAAAAAAAAAAGAGTAAAATCCCATGATTGGAGGAACTCCCTGGTCAGCCTCGATAAGAAGCTGAGATCCCTCATAGAATCCTCCAAAGCTAGTTACGAAAACAAAATCACCACTGATTCTAAAGGCAACCACAAAGCATTCTATAGCTATGTCAAGAATCTAAATGGCAACACTCAGATCTGCTCTGAGTTACAGCACAATGGCACTAAATATACAGAACCAACTGATATTGCCAACATCCTGGCAGATAGGTTCAGTGCTAACTTTACCCCCTCTCACCCCCTAAAGGGCCCATCTCTATACCAGTAGAATGCAAAGTTCCTGTAATCACAACTGCAAAGGTAAAAACCACACTCTCCAAAGCCAAGAATACAGCATCCATGGGACCTGACAACATCCCAGGCTGCATTCTACATGAACTGCAGAATGAACTGGCACCCCACCTAAGCACCATATTCAATCATAGCCTCACCTCAGGCTTTGTGCCCACTGAAAGGCGCACAGCAACAGTTATCCCACTCAACAAAGGGGGAGCCACCATGGACCCTAGGAACTACCGCCTCATTAGCCTAACGAGCCTGGTCTGCAAGGCCATGGAACATATCATCATGGATCTTATACGCAAAGACATTGGTAATCTCCACACTCTGGACCCCACCCAGTTTGGGTTTGTAAAAGGCAGATCATGTCTCCTAAACCTGATAGACTTCTTTGAAGCAGTCACCAAAGCCATAGATGAGGGTAAGGTGGTTCACACAGCCTATCAAGATCTCACCAAGGCGTTTGACACCATCCCCCACTCTGGAATTATAGATAAACTCAATAAACTAGGTATAAATCCCTATGTCACAAGATGGATTGCCAACTTGCTCACTGACAGAACCCACACTGTAAAAGTAGCAGACTCCAAATCTGACTTCAGACCAGTGACAAGTGAAGTACCACAGGGTTCAGTCCTGGGTCCTCTCCTGTTTGCTATCTACATTTCTGAAGTACAGGCTAACGCAGAAGGTCTTTGGCTAATGAAGTTCGCAGATGACTGCTAACTAGTATCCATAATCGAAACTCCTAATGATGTGGACATCCTACAAAAGGGGCTCATGGAGACATATGCCTGGTGTCAAAGCCATAGGTCCATAGGTTCATAGGTTCATAGGTTTATACTAGGCTATCTGCCCTAAGGCATTTATAAGAAAAATACTGTGCCCATTAGTTTGTTGTGCCTCTGTCCAGCAGTGACACAGAGATGATTCTCGATCTCCCATCCACAGGTCTAGATTTCTCTTGAACAGAGTCAGCGAGGTGCTCTGCCTCATGGACCGGATTTTATTCCACAGCATAGGGAGTCTCTGAGTGATAAATCTATCCAGGTTTAACTCGCTTGCTCTAGTGGTTTTGGTGGATTTGGATTTTTTGAGGTGGAGCATGTCCATTAATCTTTAATTCCGGGTGGACATGGCCTTGTATGTCAGGCACATGTCACCTCTGAGCAAATAGAGCTGGAGTTTCTTCAATCTGGCAGCATATGACAGATTTTATCCTTTTGGTGACTCTCCAATTGCTGCAGATGTCGGGTGAGATACATCCCGAATGGGGCATTGTACTCGATCATTGGTCTGATAAGTGAAGAGTACAGAACAATGACCTCACTAGATCTGGATGTGAATCCTTCATGATCAGGTGGGCAATGTAGAAGGTCTTTCTAACCACTTTAGCAACGTGAGTGTCAAAAGAAAGGCCACTGTCAACCTGGGTCCCCAGGTCCCTGATAACCTCTTCTGTGCTTAGTGGATTGCCACCTATATGGTAGCTTGGGGTTACCTTGTTTTTCATTTTTGGCGTTTAACTTCAGGCCATGGCTCTGACACCAGCTATCTGTTTCGTGAGTCCCTTCTGAAGGATATCCGTGTCCGATGCACTTTCCACTATGGCCCATGTTGGCCTGTACTTCTGAGAAGTAGATGCCAAACAATAGGGGGGGAGGAGACCGACCCTGTGGGACACCACTTGTGACCGCTTTGGAGTCTGACACAGCCAGCAACTCTAACCCTGTGGGTTCTGTCCTGCCAGTTTGCAACCCATCTTGTGACATATGGGTTTACATTTAAGCTGGTAGGTAGGCTGTATGGACTGCCTTTCCCTCATCAATGGCCTTGGTGACTGTTTAAGAAGTCAACCAAGTTCAAAAGGCATGATCTTCCCTTGACAAAGCAATGTCTGCAAGTCCCCTATATCTTTGTTTATGAGCTCCATTATGATCCTCTCCATAGCTTTGCAGACTAGACTTGTTAAGCGTGGGAGGGCACGCCTGTGGTAAGGCTGAGATTAAACAGCTGCCTTATTTTAATTCCTCATTTAGCGGGGACACCATCCGTCCCCCATTGATGCTGTTTTTAGCTTTAGAGAGCTTTCACCACCTGCGCATTTTGAGATGTCGATAGTTATCTCTCCTTAGGGGCTGAACCTGTCTGAATGTCTGTGGGTTCAGTGATTTTTATCATTTTGGACTAATTCTGAGCATATCTGGGGTTTCCACCCAGGTTCAAAAGGCCTTATGAGTGCTCGTATTTTTTTACTAATAATGGCCTCAAGCTCATGCCAAAAAGTGCACTGTCATCCCCTTTGGTAAAAACTCTGTACCCGTGAGCTAACACATAGGTGGTAGTCTAATTAACACTGAAAGTGTGATAAGAGACCTTGGGACACAGGTGGACAGTAGTCTCTCCTTTGATAATCACATCACCACAGTAGTCAGGAAATCCTTCAACATGGCACACCTCATCACATAAGGATTCTCATCCAGGAAAAAAGAGGTCATTGTTCCCCTCTACTCATCACTCATTAGACCCATTATAGAGTACAATGCCCCTTTTGGTATGTACCTCACAAGACATCTACAACAACTGAAAAGGCCACAGAAATACCTCACAAAGAGGATTACCAGCCTCAAACAGATGCCCTATGCAGACCGTCTAAAAAAACTCCACCTTTACTCAGTCGCATATCACCTACTCAGAGGCAATCTCTGCCTAACATATAAAGCTATGTCAAATCCAGAGCTGTTGGACATGCTCCACTTAAAGAAATCCCAATCCCTCTGAGCTACACACTCTAGGGATCTAAACCTTGTCAGTACAATCAACAGAACATGCTGGAGGGATAGATTCCTGTCCCAGACACTTCCCATACTCTGGAACAAACTACCTATCTATATCAAACAAAGCTCCCCATTAGCACTCTTCAAGAAAAATCTTGATGACTGGATGGGAAATAGGAAATTCACCCTTGGGATCACCTCTCTGTGTCTCTGCTCAACAGGAGCACAAGAAAATCATTTTCTTGAGTGGAGAAAACCAGGGTACATTTTTGGCTAGGCTTATATAGGCCAGTAACCTAGTACCTACCTATGAACCTATGATAGGCCACTGTAAGCTAGAGATCTTGATCAATGGCTGCTTTCTGCAATTCACTTGCTACCAAAAGGTAATATTTCACCTGTCTGTGAAGTGTGTTGCATATTGTGATCCAGATATTAGATGTGTTGCACAATGCCCAATTTGGGATGTGTTTGGTTTTAGGACATAATACAATACTGCCTTCAGAGGTTTAATTTCTCAGACTGCGTTAACTTGTGTAGGAGTGCCAGCAGCAGAAAATACACCCATAAGGCACAACTGCTTCATACTTCCATCACATATATAATAAAGTGGAACAGTGCAAGCAGCATTTGTGATTACACAATATTGACACCAGGCACACTTCTGTTGTGATTATTTCTTCTAGGGGCTATCATGTGTTTTCTTCTTTTCAAACATACATAATCATGTCTATAGACATATGCTGACAATCCTACACACCTAACTATTATGTTAAGGGACTGCCTCCAAAGGACTTGTCTCTTACAGGATTTCCATCTTAGTATATTATATATTTCTCATGACATGTCCCTCATCTCCTCTGTAATTACATCTCATCTGTTGTATTTATACATCTACAACTATGCACCTGCAGCATAATGTTCAAGTGATATGCTGTTCAAAGAGACAGGTCCTTGTGGGATGCACTAAACAGTTTGATTTGGGATTGATTATGTATCCTAGTTCTTACCCTCCCCAACAGGCATGCTGCTGCCACAACTGTTATCATTGTTTCCAGTATTAGTACTTGTCTGGGAATTATGCCTACTAGTGCTTTTTTCTCAATTGTTCCACAGTTTTATTTATGGTAGCTCCCCATTACACCTTTGTTGTTACTTCAGTATACATAAAGGCATGCAAATGTGTATACATTTGTGTTACCTGCATGTCTGTTCACACTCCACAAGTGAATCATTTAGAACAATTATACTTCCTGTGTTTTATGTCCTGCTATACCTAAAAATACATATATACATACAGATATTTCAAGCACGGGCAATAATGGCCTTGTAGCCTGCCAATATACCACAACAGTTGTTCCTATAAAGTGTCCAGGCTGTTCTTAAAAATATCTAAACTAGTGCTTACGTTAATGTAGCTTGGTAGTCTATTCCATGCATCAGTTACTCTTTCATTGAACCAGTTAGTACACTTCTCATTCCTATAGAATCTTCTACATAAGTTTCCTGATGATTCGCTGCTACTTTTTGATAATTCCAAGCATTCTCTGAGGTAGTTGTCTCTAAATGCCCTGTATATCTGAATAAGGTTACCACTTAAATATCTATATGAGACACTGTACAAGTTCTGATATTTTAGTATTTCATAGTAATTTAAAATTTAACATCCATGGATGCCCTTGGTAGATTTCTGCTGGATTCTTTCTGGTTTACTCATGTTTTTTTTTTTTTTTAATTATTTTTATTTTATTTCTTATAAAGTTTCCATATTGTTACTCCATACTCAAGTTTGGGTGTAATATAAGTAACAAATAATGACGTCATCATTTCTGATTTCCTAGAATTTATAAATCTTTTTATACAACTTATAGTTCTCTAACTATCATTAACCAATTTATTAATATGATTAGAAAAACTGAGAGCTAAATCTACCCATATACCCAAGTCCTTAAATGCATCTACAGTTTCAATTACTGTGTACTGTATTAAGTATCTACCTTTCAGTTTCTGTCTCCCAACTCTCCTATGCTTAATTTTTGATGTATTTATCAGCATATTGTTTTTCTGTGCCCAAATGGTCAGTTTAGTCAAGTTCTTTTGTAGACATGCCCTATCTATAACACATGTAATCAGTTTACCCATTTTCTAGTCATCTGCATACAGACTGTAAAACAGCTCAGATGAAAAAAATGGATCTGAAAGATACAATCTAAACAAGTATGGGCCTAGATTAGAGCGCTGTGGCACACCCTGACTGTAACCTTGCAATTCAGCTATCCATCATATCAAGAGTACATCAATACTTAGTTGTTCTAATTTATTGATCCATGTTTGGAGTATGACATTATCAAATTCTGAACTTAAATCTCTATAAATTACTTCATGGCACAATGTTTCATTCTTTAGCTTATATTATACTGGTAGAGAACATCATGTTACAGGTTGTAATGGATTTATTTTCAACATGCATCCTGATATATAGTTTCAAGTCCCAAAATTTCCATTTCTGACAAAAATGTATCCAATATAACCTTCTCCATTATTTTCCACAACATGAAAGTAAACTTATGGGTCTGTATGTCTGTGAGTTTATCTTACTTCTCCTTCCCTTAAAGACAGGTTTGACAAGTCTCCAATCATGAGGAATATTTCCATATTTATACAACCTAGTAAATAACAAATATAATGGTACTGCAAGTTCATGCTGAAGTGTTCTCAAATCATTATTACTAATTCCATCTCCTCCATGTGCTCCTTGTGGATCTAGTTTGTATAGTTCTTTTTTAGTATATCTAACCTGATTTCAGTATCTGAGGTTACCTGGATGTCACTAGGACAATTTATCATCACCTTTGTGGAGGCAAACTGCTTTACATAAGATTTTGTAAATATATCTATAATCTGGTGTATCTGTGAATAAATTTTAGAATCTACACACAGTTTATCGGTTTGAATGTCTTTACTCCTACCACATCTTATGTATCTATAAAATAGCTTCATTTTATGCTTAATATATTAATATAAATTTTACTCAAAATTTTCTTGATCTTGTCTGACACTGTATTTAATTTGACTGTCCAATTTGTTTATTTCAGTGTTCAAAGTCCTATTTTGACCTATTTTCTATTTCTTTTTTTGTCTCTCACCCTAATTATTTATCTTGTTCTTATTGAAATATATCCTTCTGATGTTGTATGCCTAGATCCTGATGTTTTTTTTTTTTTTGCATTCAAACAATTTCTCTTTCAAAATGTTTCACATTCCTTCTGTAGTTTTTCCACTGAATGCATAACTCTAATTAGTTTTATATAATGACTTTTTGTTTCCATATAATATGTTATTAACCTTCTGTGCATTTATTTAGATTTCAGATTGGCAGAATTATCTAGCAAGAAATTAACCTTTATAACTGCATGATCACTGCACATCAATGGTGGTAAAATATGACATGAAGTAACAGTAATTTCTTTAGGAACACAATGTCTAGTATGTTCCGATTCTTCGTAGACTTTTTTCAGTCTGAAGCAATTGTTGGTCCTGAACATACACAGTAAATAATCTCCTTACTAATGTTGTTGAATAAGTATTATTTCAGTCTGTTTCTGGAAAATGTAAGTCCCCCAGTCACTAATATTCTTCCTCCTGTGTCTCATGCAATAAATGTATGAATTCCACTAGGTTATCAGCACTTGACTTTGGTGGTCTATACTCCAGCAATTGTTATATATTCCATGGTTGTTTTTATTGTCACAGTTACACAATCTAGAGTATTGGTGTTACCACTGAACATGTAATAATTACAGGACTTGTGACGCCCGTGCCCTGGCCCAGCAATCAAGGAGCCTCAATCCCCACCACTAACACCAGAGAGGGCGTCTCATATACGAGGAAAGGATAACAAATACACACAGTAAAGTGCAATTTCCCTTAAGAGCACACAGAGATCACAGTCAGTCTGGGGCTGGTCACTCCCTTGCTCTCCAGGTCCACAATAAGACTCCCCCACTGGCACAGTTATAGGGTCCAGATCTCAGCCAAGTGGGCAAGCTAAAACCTCTAGCACCCTCTCTGTCCAACCAGTGCTTTGTGTCCCCGCCCAAGTAGCTGGCACACACACACTTAAGAAGAGTTTATACAACCACACAGACACTCCTGGGGAAGGCTGTCACAGGTTCTCCAGCTGTGCCCCTTTTTCACAAACTATATGATAGTATCACCTGTCACTACCCAGTAATAATTATCAGCTACTCAAAGGCCCTTAAAAGGGTGTCCAATTATTACTGTGCAATATTATTATCCAATTGGTAAGTGTGATTAATCAGTAAAGGCTTATTTGGAGTGACTTGGACAGTAAACTCTATAAATATACAATGTACTCTGGAGCTTAACTTATCTCTACACAAACCAGCCACAGTTAAAGGATTTAAAATATTTAATAATAAATAATTAAAACCACAAGACAATACTTTCTACTACAAAGAGCTAGCCAAGAGTTCAGAGATCACACAGAAATACTTAAAATAAATCAGTAGTACAGTTCTGACATCTCAGAAAAACACTTAGTCTAATCTTTCTAGTTCCTAGCTATTTCTAAATGAAAACACAAGTCTAAGATAACTTACAAATGAGCAAGACAGTGCTGTGAGTTGGATGATCAAGACAAAAATGCTTAATGTCTTCTGATTCCCTCTGTTTAAACTGAAATTGCAGTTCTGATAAACATTACATCATTCTTTCACTTTCCTGGTGTTCCCAGGCTGACAAATATTACATTCTTGTTATCTTGCATTTGCAGGAAACTACATCAATAAAACATATTCCACATGTAAACTCTAGTAATTATTCCTTAAGTTAAAACAATAGGCAGGATGCTTCACTCCAGACTCAGCGACTCCAAATTCTAACTTCAAAGGGACAGGCATGAAATAATTTCAGCTTCAAAGGACAGACAAGAAATGCTTGACTTAGCTTTCTTTACAGCAGAGGGCAATGTTGCTGCATTGTTTTAAGTTCAACATTTCACAGCATATTCTTTCATTTAAGAAAACAAGCCTGTATTTCAACATTTCACAATATTTTCTTCCAATTAAGAAAACAAGTCTGTAGTTCAACATTCATATTTACAAATTGCAGAATTATCTGCACAACTATCTAGCTAGGCTGGCAGCCTTCACCCATCCCTACTAGTCTTCACATTTCTCCCCCCCCCCGGAGAACTCAAGATAGTTTTTCAAGTGACCCTTGAAAAATGCTGCTTGAGAGAGTTAGGTCTATCTGAGTATACCTTACCCCATTCCCTGTCTTGAGAGCCCATCTGCATTGGCATTGCTACTCCCACTATGGTGCTGCACTGACATATATGCTTGCAACCCTAGGCTCCATCTTAGCAACTTGGCATTTTGCTGGCTGGCTCTGTTTAACCATGTTAGGGAGTTGTGATTTGTCATAACAGTGAATTTCCTTCCATACAGATAAGGCTGAAGTTTCTGCAGTGCCCATACTATGGCTAGACATTCCTTTTCTACAGCTGCATAGCATTCCTCCCTGGGTTGGAGCCTATGACTGAGATAAACCACTGAGTGCTCTTCTCCCTCTGAAGAAATATGGCTAGGTACAGCTCCCACCCCATGGTTTGAAGCATCCACCTGCACAACAAATTATTTGCTGTAATCAGGACTGGCTAACACAGGGGGTCCTCACAAAGCTCCTTTAAGCTTCTGGAATGCCTGATCACATGCTGGGGTCCACACTACCTTATCTGGCCTGTTCTTCCTTGTCAGGTCTGTGAGGGGAGCAGCTATGATACTATAACTGGGGATGAACTTTCTGTAGTACCCTGCTGTCCATAAAAATGTCCTCACCTGTTTTTTAGTAACAGGTGCAGGCCATGCCTGAATGGCTTCCACTTTGGCAGGTTCTGGCCTTGTCTTACCCCATCCCCACTCTATGTCCTAGGTAGGAGACCTCTGCCATACCCACCTGACATTTACTTGGCTTAATGGTCAACCCTGCCCTCTGTAGTCTGCCCAGCGCCTCCCTGACATGCTGAAGATGCTCTGGCCAGGGAAGTCTGTAGATGGCAATATCATCTAGGTAAGGAAGGGCAAACCCTCCTGCTCCTGCTAGGATATTATCTACCAGCTTCTGGAAAGTTGCTGGGGCATTCTTCATCCCAAAGGGCATCTTTGTGAGCTCATACAAGCCAAAAGGAGTCACAAAGGCTGACTTCTCTCTAGCACTGGGAGTCAAGGGCACCTGCCAGTAACCCTTTGTAAGATCAATGGTTGTAAGATACTTAGCCCCACCCTGCTACTCTAGAGCCTCATCTGTCCTAGGCATGGGCAAACATCTGACTCTCTGTGACTATTTAATTTCCTGTAGTCCACACAGAACCTGATGCTGCCATCCTTCTTTAGCACCAGCACCACTGGGGAGGCCCAGGGTCTGTTGGACTCTTGAATCACCCCCTAGTTCCAACATCTCCTCTACATCCTCCATCAGAGTCTGTTTGACTCTCTCAGGCACCCTATAAGGGGCCTGCCTAATAGGCCTTTGGGGTCCTGTATCCAGCTGGTGCTGCACCAGGTGGGTGCACCCTGGTTTCCCAGTGAACATGTCCCCAAATTCCTATAACACTGCTTGAATTTCTCGAACCTGGGTAGGAGATAGGTGCTGGGACATTGCTTACCTTTCCACTGAGGTGTCAGCCCAAACCTCACTGAGGAGATCAGTCCCCAGATCTCCCATAAACTCCTCCTGCAATCCACTTCAAATACTTAACACAAGGGCCTCCCTATCATGGTAAGGTTTCATCATGTTAACATGGTACAATTTGTGCCCCTGCCTTCTGCCTAGCAGTTCCACCATGTAGTTAACATCCCTTACCTTTCTTACCACCTTCTAGGGACCTTCCCAAGCTGCTTGCAGCTTGTTGTATCTGACAGGAATGAGACCATTACCTGCTGCCCCACAGCATACTCTAGCTCGAGCATTCCTGTCATACCACACCTTTTTCTGTTTTTGGGCTTCTGCCAGGTTCTCCTGGGCCAAGCCCATGAGTTCCCTGAGCCTTATCCTGAGGTTTAGGATGTATGCCACAACAGACTCCTTGTGAGGCTCACACTCACCTTTCCACTCATCTCGAATTAAATTTAGAGGTCCCCTCACCCTATCCCCATACAGCAACTCAAAGGGCGAAAGAAATGTGGATTCCAGGGGAACCTCTCTGTAAGCAAACAACAGATGGGCAAACATTTGTCCCACTCCCTCTTAAACTAATCTGCAAATGCCTGTAGCATGGACTTGATTGTAGAGTTTAACCTCTCAACAAGTCTGGGGATGGCAGTGGGTGGTCTTCATGTGCTTCACCCCACAGGACTTCCACAGACAAGCCAGCAGGTCTGACATGAAATTGGCACTTCTGTCAGTCAGTATTTCTTTTCGGAAACCTACTCTGCTGAAAATCTCTAACAAAGCATTTGTCACCTTCTCTGTTTCAATGGAGGACAAAGCCCTTCTTCGGGGTATTGTGTAGCATAATTCACTACCACTAGGATATACTTTTTCCCTGTGGAACTTGGCGTACTCAGATGACCCACAATATCCATAGCTACCCTCTGAAATGGCTCCTCAATCACAGGCAAAGGCATCAAAGGAGCTCTCAGCTTGTCTTCTGCCTTGCCTACCTTTTGGCACTGCTCACAGGTCCTGCAGTACCCTGTTACATCTTTGGAAATTACAGGCCAATAGAAGTTCTGCATAATATGCCTCTTTGCACATTTTATGCCCATATGACCTGCAAAGGGAATATCATAGGCTATAGTTAGAAGTGCCAGATGGCAGGCTCTACACACTGCCAACTTCTGTACTCTCTCACCTTCAAGCCCTCCCTCAGGGTTCCACTCTCTGTATAGTAACCCTTTGTCCCAGTATACAGATTCCCCCTTTCCTTGAGAATCAGGTGCCTCCCTAGCTACCTGCCTCAGGCCTTGCAATGTAGGGTCTGAGAGCTGAGCCTGTCTCAACTCTCTCCTTGTAATCCTTCCCAGCTCCCCTTCCACAGAAAGTCTGACATCCTCTGACAGCAGTCAGCCAGAGTACAACTAACTCACCTCTACCTTTGTAGTCACTCTGTCCAAGGGAACATCAGTACCCACAAGCAGCTGTGGCTCACCTTCAGTCTCACTGCTACAGAGTAGCTCCCTCCCTGAAGTAACAACCTCACCAGTCCTGGCTGCAAGTATGTACTCTGTCTGGGTTTCCACCAAGCTACCAGACTCACATGCTTGTCTCCTAGCCTGACTGTGTGTAACTGCATAAGCACATGGTACTGCCTCATCCAAATCCTTCCCTCTCAGGACATCTGCAGGAAAGCAGTTTAGTACCCCTATTGTCTCAATACAACCTACTATTGGCATTTTGTCTTTCCCACTTGCTGGCTCCCTCAGCCTTTGTTCCCCACCTTCCGTGGACACTTGCATGCCACATGGCCCCACTGGTTGCATTCAAAACATTTAACTCTAGCTCCTGGATGTGTACCTGGACTAGTGGCTTCCCCTGCTACTGGCAGATTATGTTGTGGCAATCTGTGCTGCCCACCATGGGTTCCTTTAGACCCATGAGCAGTACTGGGGGTCCACACCCCATGCAGGGCTGCCCTGCTTGCCAGGTATAGGTCTCATTTCTTCCCCAACTCATCTGAAGTAGCACATTGTCTATTAGCTAACCAGATCCTCATGTCCTCAGGCAAAGTGCCAAGGGCTTGTTACCTCACTAAAAGGTCTGCAAGCCCTTCAAAAGTGGTGACCTGACATCCACTCACCCACCTATGGAAATAAGTGCTCAGTTCAACAACATATTCACACACACTTTCATCTGCCTTGCGTCTATGCTCACGAAACTTTTTCCTATACATTTCAGGTGTTAGCTTAAACAGTTCTAAAAGACATTTCTTAGCAGTATAATCAAAACATGCAACGACGTCCAACATTTCAGATAAAACAGTTAAAGCTTTACCATGGAGTAAGGGGGTCAGGAACCATACCCAGAGCCCTTGGTCAACTTCATATTGTTTACATACCTTCTCAAACATATGAATGAAACTATCAAAATTATCTCCCTCTTTAAACTGCGGAAGAAATTTACTGACCTTTTGTGCTTCTGGGGTCCAGTTACTCCCTTCCCCATTACCTCCATGACTCTGGCAAAGAGTCAGCATCTCCTTCTTATGCTGCATCTGCCTTTCCTTTTCCTCAGCCTCCAGATGTAGCAGTTTCTCCTTTTCCTCAGCCTGTAGACTCCTCAGTCTCTCAGCTGCTTCTATTTCCAAATGCATGGCCTCCAACTCAAGTCTCTTTAGCTCAAGCTGGATTTTAGTCCACTGCAGAAAGGTTGAGCTGTCCATTCTCAGAGGGTATTATACCTCCACTGCCAGTCTGATTGTCCTCCTGGTTGCTGTTTTCTGATGCAGTTGTAACCAAGGCTGCAATCAGGTCTGCCTTAGTCAGGTTTCCATGCACCAGTCTCCTAGCCTGGCACATCTCTGCCAGCTGGCTCCTTGCCAGCTTTCCATACTTCTCTGCTGACATGCTGCCTGCTCACGCTGACTAACTAAGCTAACAAAAGAAATAAAACAATTGTGATCTGAACTCTGAGTATTCACTGCATGGCTGTTTTAGAGTACAAAACACCTTCAAAGCTGACTGTACACAAGCTACAGGATTCACTCTACCCACACCACTACAAGCCAGTTAGTATTTGCCAACAAATTAATAAGTGATGTGGATATCCCCCACTGCTGCCAAACACAAATCTGAGGATATCCCACCACAGTCACCAATTAATATGTGATGCCCGTGCCCTGGCCCAGCAATCAAGGAGCCTCAGTCCTCACCACTAAAACCAGAGAGGGAGTCTCATATATGAGGAAAGGATAACAAATACACACAGTAAAGTGCAATTTCCCTTAAGAGCACACAGAGATCACAGTCAGTCTGGGGCTGGTCACTCCCTTGCTCTCCAGGTCCACAATAAGACTCCCCACTGGCACAGCTATAGGGTCCATATCTCAGCCTAGTGGGCAAGCTAAAACGTCTAGCACCCTCTCTGTCCAGCCAGTGCTTCGTGTCTCTGCCCAAGTAGCTGACACACACACACACACACACACACACACACACACACACACACTTTGAGAAGAGTTTATACAACCACACAGACACTCTTGGGGAAGGCTGGCACAGGTTCGCCAGCTGTGCCCCTTTTTCACAGACTATATGGTAGTAACAGCTGCCACCACCCACTAATAATTATCTACTCAAAGGCCCTTAAAAGGGTGTCCAATTATTACTGTGCAATATTAGTATCCAATTGGTAAGTGTGACTAATCAGTCAAAGGCTTATTTGGAGTGACTTGGACAGTAAACTCTATAAATATGCAATGTACTCTAGAGCTTAACTTATCTCTACACAAACCAGCCACAGTTAAAAGGTTTTTAAACATTTAATAATAAATAATTAAAACCACAAGACAATACTTTCTACTACACAGAGCTAGTTAAGAGTTCAGAGATCACACAGAAATACTTAAAATAAATCAGTAGTATAGTTCTGACATCAGAGAAAAACATTTAGTCTAATCTTTCTAGTTCCTAGCTATTTCTAAAAGAAAACACAAGTCTAAGATAACTTACATATGAGCAGGCTAGTGCTGTCAGATGGATGATCCAGACAAAAATGCTTAACTCTGTTCAAATTGAATCTGCAGTTCTGATAAACATTACATCATTCTTTCACTTTCCTGGTGTTCACAGGCTGGCAGATATTACATTCTTGTTTTCTTGCACCAGTAGGAAACTACATCAATAAAAGATATTCCACATGTAAACTCTAGTAATTATTCCTTAAGTTAAAACAACAGGCAGGATGATTCACTCCAGACTCATCGACTCCAAATTCTAACTTCAAAGGGACAGGCATGAAATTATTTCATCTTCAAAGGGCAGACAAGAAATGCTTGACTTAGCTTTCTTTACAGCAGAGAGCAATGTTGCTACATTGTTAAGTTCAACATTTCACAGCATATTCTTTCATTTACGAAAACAAGCCTGTATTTCAATATTTCAGAATATCTTCTTTCAATTAAGAAAACAAGTCTGTAGTTCAACATTCATATTTACAAATGATAGAATTATCTGCACAATTCTATCTGGCTAGGCTGGTAGCCTTCACCCATCTCTATCAGTTTTCACAGGTCTCATAATAATCTTCAGTCCCTAGCATAACACCTCCACTTCATTTTTTTATTAAAATGTCTGTTAACCGGGAAAAGCCGAAAGATACAACAACAACATTAAAATGTCTGTTACAGTAAAAACATTTATACCCTGACAGAACCGGTTTTCACTCATTGATGTTTAACCATGTTATACAAGCAATAACAGCAGCAATCTGATTGGAACATAGCAAACTGTCCAATAAAAAAACATTTATTATTAATGGTCCTAGCATTAATAACCACCAGAGATGCATCAACTGCTGCTATCTTTGAACTGTTAAATTTCCAAACTGGAAAAATTCATGCCTTGCATTTGTCAAATATTGCAAAATATCTGTTGCAAAATTCTCTTTCCTGATCTTGACAAGTGCATGCCATCATGTCCAAATACATGTGTACCACAAATTAGGCTCAGATGCTCTACACTAGGGTCCCTAACCACTGGGCAATGGACTAGTACCAGTATTTGGATCATTTGGTACCGGGCTGCCAGGCATGGAGAAGAACGAAAAAGTGAATGTGTGCATGTATGTGTATGAGTGTGTTTATGTATCTATCTGCATGTATGAGTGAATGCGTGCATGACAGCAGAATGTGTGTATGTGTGTGTGTGTGTAAGAAGAGATTGTGTGTGTATGAGAGAGAGTGAACAGTGAGACTGATCAAGCCATTATTCTACACAAGCTAAGCAGCACTTCTGCTGTTTAACGAGTGTACAATAAAAGTCAAGGAAGCCAAAAACAGTGTGTGTGTGTGTGTGTGTGTGTGTGTGTGCGCGTGTGTGTGTGTGTGTGTGTGTGTGTGTGTGTGTGTGTGTGTGTGTGTGCGCGTGTGTGTGCTTTTGTGTGTGTGTATGTTTCTGTCTGCATGTGAGAGTGAATGCATGCATGAAAGTAGAAGAGTCCATGTGTTTGTGTGTATTTCTGTCTGTATGTGTGACTGAAAGCAAGAGAGACTGTGTGTGTGTGAGAGAGATCGAGAGAGTGAGAACAATCTTCTGTGAGTGAATACATGCATGAATGCAAAAGAGATTGTGTGTGTGTGTGAGAGAGAGAGAGAGAGAGAGAGAGACACAGGCAGAGTGAGAGTGATCCCTGGCAGCAGCAGCAATGAGGTTTGCATACCTCTTGACCATACCACTCATCCTCTCATACAATAAATCCGGATCATACCTCTCAACCTCTTAGAGCAAGAAATCTGGACAAAGCCAAAAATAATGGGGCGACAAAGATCCAAAAATAGGGACACGTAAGTACTGCTCTAACAAACTTAGAAAGTAAATAGAAATACAAACAAGCCAAGAAAAACAGGAAGGAACAAACACTATGTAAGCAACGAAAAACTGGAAACCTGCAGCCTGCGAAACCAGCACTAAAGTAAAAAGCAGTCAGAATAATTCTGACTGCTTTTTACTTTAGTGCTGGTTTCGCAGACTGTAGGTTTCCAGTTTTTCGTTGCTTAAACAGAAATACAGGTTTTGCATTAGCATGTATTTTCTGAAGGGTATGAAGTCTGAAACTCAACTGTCATCATTTTCTCACTTCAAACCTCGATGATCTGCCAGTGATTTACCAGAAAACAACAATTTTATGAGAAACAGACCAAAAATATGAGGCAAAAATCTGGGCATTCTGCGAAAATATGTACAGTTGAGAGGTATGCGTGGACAGAGCCAGTTAATAGGGACTAATTTTAAATATTGCTCTTATAAACTTAGAAAGTCAGTAAAGTTGTCATTAGGTTTCCATACCTCTTGACCATAGTAGATCAGTATTATGCTGTTAAGCAGAAGGTATAATTTTTTTTGTTGGTTTTGTAATTACTGCCAACTGTCTTGTTATTGTTCTTTGGAGCTTTTCTCCCCAGGTCTCGGTTGAAAATGGACTTCTAGCCCAGTCGGACCTCCCTGGTAAACAAATGTCAAATAAATAAATACATACATAAATAAATAAATGTTATGCACTTTGTTATGCATGTGCAATGACCAGTCCGTGGAAAATTGTCTTACATTAAACCGGTACTTGGTACAAAAAAGGTTGGAGACCGCTGCTCTACACATTTCCATTTTTTAAAAACGGGACATTTTTTTCATGTAGGTATTTACCCCAAAAACCTTTTATGGTGACTTGACTCCTTTCTATATGAGATTTGTGAAAAATATATCCTCACACGTGTGCAAGCTATGCTATCTAAGAGGCCTTTAAGTTCCCTACTAACACTCGGAGAGTCCTTGCAGATGATATCATTTGTATCAACGTGAATAAAAACAGTTCTGTACTTCCTTTTATTAAGGCATTTCTCACATCCTCTATTTTTGCTCCTGGCCAGCATAACACTATTTGATGTCCATTATCTATTCTGCAAATACAAGTTATCAGCTCCTCTAACAATTAAATCTCCAATTACAAGAATATCTTTTCTGATCAGTCCTGAAGAACTTTCAGCTTTTAATTATGTACAATCTGCTCTACCAGTCATTAGAAAGGAACAATCTTCACCATTACTCTTATTAATCCCTCTGTTTTCATTGCTTAGTATACGTATAAGGAAACAATTTGCATGCAGCAGGCTTTGTACATTCACAGCTTGAGCCATGTTATCACCTTCTATCTTTCTTTTTTCTTACAATAATGTTCTTCAATCTTTCAACTTTCAGTTTTGATTTCTTCCCTTTCATCTGCCCCAAGTCTCTTTTTTCCCCTTCCCTTTAGGACAAATGATGCCTTTTTCTGTAGACTGAAGGTTTTCTGGTAGAAAAAATGTTATCATTCCTGTAATCTGTGTGTTACCTAACAATGTAGTGCCCTTTTTAGTATGTATTTTCTTTGCTTTATAGACGTTAATCAGTTTCATTTTCTTCCATTATTTGTTGTGAACTTCCCTTCTTTCCTTTTTATTTTCTTCTACATGCCCTGAATCGTCAGTTTGCTGAAAACTTGTATCCTGAATTCCAAAGCTGTCAGTGGTGTTATCCTGTTCAATAAGGGTTGAGTGATTTGTAGAGACAATAGAAACTATCTTTCCTAAATGTTTTCTATGTGACCCTTACTAACATTATTTATCTCATCAGTCCATTCATTGATATATGTAACAACAGTTCTCCAAACTGAGACAATTGCACAAGTGGAATTATCAGTAAGTCTGGAATTACTGTTAATAATGATAAGCAAAATCATCCAACTTTTGACATGAGGAACACAGATCAACAGTGTTATCAGGTGTTGCCTTTAAATATGCACAGCATTTAGTACACTGTACAAGATACTTGTGTTTTAGCAAGTCATTAATGACATACTCATTTAAGGAATCCATTTTCAGCTGCAAATTAATAAATAGCTCTAAAAGAAAAAGATAAAATCAGATACCATAAAATTTACAGAGATATTAAATCAACATCTATGAGACAAATCACACAAACAATACCAACTAAATATTAACTTAAATAGAATAAAGTTGTTGTTCCGACCCTAATAGTTGTGAAAGTCACACCTCTTTTTAACAGTAAAGATGATTAAGTTACAAACCAACACTCTGATAAACCTTGTCTACAAATTATCCCTGTCTTCCTACAAACAGAGAAAAACAATGAAAAAATATATATATATAAATCAAAATAAATCTTCTCTAGCCAGGCATCTGCACAATCAATCATAAACCAACAAAGGATTGTTTAGATGCTCAGGACAATGATACTAAATCTCTTACATGTCCACTATTAGCATTAAATACAATGTCCTACTGTGTCAGGTTTCCTTGTGCACTTTTATCACGCCTCTCTATCCCTGAATTTCAAGGATGCCCCGAGTGTGACTCCAATTTTAGCTCTGTCTTAATCCTATGTAAGAATGGGTATCTGATTCTTCTTTTGACTTTTACCAGTTAGGGGTTGCCACAGCAGATCACCTGTCCGCTCATGATTGGCAGTGGAGTTTTACAGTGTCGAGTTGCAAGCCCTGCACCCAACCTTCCACAGAAGGCACACACACGTACACACTCACACCTAGGGCCAATTTAGAGTGTCCAATCCACCTACAGCATGTCTTTGGAAGGAAACCGGAACACCTGAAGGAAACCCACGTGACCACAGGGAGGACATGCAGACTCTGCACAGAAGGCACCCCAGCATCAAACCAGAGAACCTCTTGCTGTAAGGCGGCAACGCTAACCAATGCACCACCGCGGCCACCCCTAAGAATGGGTATCTGATATGGTGCAATATTTATGCAAATGAAAAACAAACCTAATCAATATAAAAAACTGCAAATTTCTCCTCATCATCTATCTGAATTTGTGAGGACATTCTTTCAAAAGGTCACCAACTTCCTCATTAACTCTGTGTTACCTCATCAACATCTTGCATTTCTTGGTGACAACAGCTTTCAACTTATGGATTGAACTTGAACTGATCTCTCTAACTTAGGAATTTATGTGAATCATTAGAATTTCAAGTCTGTTCAATTCAGTTCCTTAGCTTATCTATGTTACATCGATTATGATATATGCCAGATACTGATAATAGATACGATGCCTTCTGAGCTGGTGGTGGAACCAGTCTTGTGGTCTTGTCATTTCTTGGTCCATTTTGCTGTTATCCTGGTTTATGTGCTCATCATAGTATTGAGATTGCCCTTATTTGAAACGGAATAATTTTACTATGGCTAGATATCAATGTTTATAGTCCCTGTAGCCTGCTTGATCTCTCAGTAGCTTTTGGCACCATAAATTTAAAAATCCTTATTGTATGATTATATACTTATTGTATATATTTTTGAGCATTCATTTTGTTTTCCTTGCAGGTAATTGAAGTGTGCATTTTACAGTCTCCTGACTGAATTTATTAATTACTGTGTTGACTCCCTGTGCTAAACCTTTGGAGAAAAGTGGTGAATTTTATTAAAGCAAGTCATGACACTGATTAGAGGTGTCCACTTATCTCACGTCTGAGAATGTCTACCACTTCACACCCTCTTATTCTGTCAACATCTCAACTTATCTTACTAACAATTTAAAAAGTTTACTTGATTGTCCATAGAATTTCTTCATTTGTCCCTCATTTAGATTATGTTTGTCCCTGATTCAGTTGAGAGCACTGATTGATTATCTATGTGTTAGGCTTCCCCTACCTTTTATGTTTTACAAGTTGTCCTTGCTAGTTTTGCGCCATTTGTGTTTTCAGTTACTGAGGTGAAGCTCATTTACCATACTATGGTTACATTGTGTGTTTGAACACTGCTGCACTTGCGTGTCACTGCTAGCATGTGTTCTGACCATGAGAAGGTGGTGCTCAACATGTAGGGTTTCTTAGAGTCTTTCATATTCAATGAGCATGCTGTTCATCACACACAGACAGACAAGCATTTAGGCTTTAATAATGCAAATTATATAAAAATATTTGCTGAAGTAAAAATAGACCAGCTCATTTTCCCTACAGTACTGAAGAATATGCAAAGAGAGAGTTAAACGGCATCTTTTTTGCACAGTGTAGGAAACAGAAAAACAATGCACCTGTGTGACATATAGTCCCAATTATAAGTCACATTTAAAGTCCTTAGTCCTTGTGAGATAAGATACATGGATAGATGGATAGACAGATAGACATATACATGTGGCTCCATTTCTACACCTTCAATAACCTGACACTCTCTCAGAGTCCAAGGGTCTGTCTGAGTTCCCAGTTCCTGTCACTGGACCTTTTTAAGTATTACTCTGTGACTCCATTACCATATGCCATATAGCATCCAAAGTAATATTACACTGATGTTCTCTGTACTGTTGGATCAGGCTTATGAGTTTGCCACAAGAAATGTCAGAAATGTAGGAATTTCAAATTCTGTAGTTAATGGCTGCCCTCATAACCCTCCATAGACACACGCTTACACAAACACACAATGACCAAATGGAGGTCTGTGTGAACTAAAATGAGAATCTTCCACCATGTGTTAATTAGCATGTAATGCAGAAGTGCTAAAGAAGAGAAACTGTCAATATGCTGCAAACACTGACTCTGAGCACCCAACCCTGAATGTCTTCTCTTATGGGACTGTGATCTACACTGCTACTTCAGGGCTTCCAGCAAGTAGACATGAAGATGAGAAAGATATCAATCAATGTTTGCAGTCAGTACTTGCACTCTTCTTACAAATGTTAAATTTATTTACTTTTATTTGCAAATCAGCAAGAGAATTAGTCTTTTTAAAAGCTTTTTCACCTTTTCAGCCATTACCACATTACAGGATAAATTTTAAATGCAACACAGGTAGAAAATTCTTAGAGAAGACAAGCGGCCAATTTATTTTAGTATGTGTAAAGAAATAGGATAGCATAGCGTATATACAGAGAATTTTTTAAGTGCCATAAGAAAGCTCACATAGACATGAGAAAAATAAACTCCACATAGACATTGACCAGAAGTCAGGACTGGATCCCAGACCCTGAAGCCATTAGACAATAAAGTGACTATATGTCTAGCTCTAGGGAGGGGTGAACTAGTGGGTACAGCTCAGATCAAGAAGCCCATGTCTCTACTGTGATGGTTTTGGGGAGATAATCATACAGAATTTGTTCACAGAAGGAGCAAATAAGATTGTGAAAAATGAATCACTCCCTAACAGATGAATATCATTGGGAGGGGCAGGAAAGCAAGAAATAAGGGAGAAAGAGAGAAGGCTAATACAGAAAAGTTCCACAATTTGATAATTATAAGCATTCATACTTTTTTTTAACAATAAACTTTATTAATCTTCTGAACAACACTAAGGTCAACAGATCAATATACACGAAGCATGTTCAACAGATTAATATAGTAGAAATATAACACTCAAAATCATGCCAATATAAAAAGAAAATATTCCAAAACTCTTTGAAACAGTCTTTGTATTTGTGATTATGGGAATGAAACCATACTCAGTGTTCATGTATACCAAGGAAACAACAAAGTTTTGGGGGTCATATCTCCATTTAACAAAAACAATAGCTAGCAATATTAGACATGTCATTCAGATCCATTACTTCTGCACTTCAGTAAGGTTGTACTTTTCACCCCTAATCCTAATAACCAGAATTTGGGTTGATCAAATGATCATAATCCATAAAACTCATCATAGTCCATAAAACTCAAATCTGCCTAATCTTAGGGGATAGCCATACCATATGCAGATAGTCAATGTGCCAGACTCTCTCTCCAAAATTCATTCTTGGACAAGAGACCCCCCCCCCCAAATAAACTTTCAAGAGAACATTGCCATGGTTCATACATCAATGGCAACACTCTCTTTCAGGAGAGTGTTGCATTGATGTATGATCTTGTACCATGTAAAGGTTAAATGAGGGACTAGCAAGAAAGTCAGCCATGTAGCCACATTCTGAACCCAAACTTTGCTTAACATTTCTTTCCCTAACTGCATAAGACAAACTATCCTAGAGTGTAGATTAATGGATTCTGGATGACTGTTAAGGCTCCAGTACAACATTGTAGTGTACCCTTTGCCATGTTTCTCTTGTTCCACAAGGATATAACAGCATTCCCTAACCACCCCAATCTACTTTCTGACTATCCACCAAAATTAGCTCTAACATATCCACATCTAAGCTGCAGATAATGAAAAAAATTAATGTCCTGTAGATGGAACTGTAACTGCACTCAAGTTATTTAGAGAACTTCAGTGTACAGCAATCTTCCATATCTCTCCAGAAAAAGATTCCCTTAACAAACCATTGATTTCCCATCAATTCTGTACCATTTGTGATCCCAAATTCTGTCCCATGTCACAAAGAAAGGCTTGTCTTTCTTATAAGTGAACTTCCTACCTAGCCAGGATTAAAGCCACCCCATGGATCCCATATGTTCTGCTATCATGTGTACTAGGATGGAGACACTGGCCATGTGCAACAAAAAGATCAGGAATCATCCAGTTGAGAGCCAGGAAGCATCTCACTTGAAGCTGAGGCAACAGCATAGGCCTAGAAATTTGGTAGTTGAAGACCTCCCTGATTGAAGGGAACTATGAGTTTTCTTCTTGATCTCATGGGTATTGGTCTACTCCATAGAAAGCACGTAACATGCTGGAACTCCTGTGGATATTTGCTGGTAGAAATAGAGAGCAAGTGCCTACACTGAACAATAAACATAGGAAGACAAACATTTTCATAACACTTAAGCTAGCAAGGGACTGAAGCTTCAGAGGTCACCACTCTACTGTCATATGTTTAATCCCCATTAAGTATGGTTTAAAATTCTTGTCTGTCATCTCTGACAAACTGATCAAACATGAGTCCCCATATATTTACAGTTATCCAGCATCTTGATCTCAACACCAGCTATGACCTCCCCAAACAGAAAGCATGTTAGGTTTAGTGGGAACAAAAAGGATTTGCCTCTATTCAAAAGCAATCCAGATAGTGTCTGAAAATGGTGTACAGCCTCCAAATAAATTCTAAATTATCTTGTGTGTTAGAAATCCAGATCACCCTCTCATCTGCAAACCACATAGAAGAAATTACTGTACCATCAGGAAATGTAACAAAACATCTAGAGCCCTTCTGATTCAAATAAGCTGCCAATGTACTGATCACTAACATCATTTTGGATAAGGGGCAACCCTGAAATGTTCCCCTCTGAAGTGGGAATTCGCCAAATAGTACCCCACTAGTATTGACCTTAGGGAATAGGGATTCATATAACAGCTTGAATCTTGCTATAAAAGTATCTTTAACCCATATGAATTTAGTATGTCACATAAAATATACCATTCGATAGAATCAAAGGCCCGACAAAGGTGGGGGGACAAGGGACCCATAGGAGCATCATTGTGGTCTGCCCATTTAATCATGTTCATCCAAACCCAGACCAAGTCCAGACCTACTAGTCTACCCTTCACAAACCCTTGGTGATTACTGGAAAAGAGTCAAGGCAAAATCCACAGCAGATTCTTAGCCAGTATCTTGGCAAAGAATTTGGATTCCACCAGAGTATGTAATATAGGTCTGCATCATTTAAGGTAGGCCAGTTCCTACCCCTCCTTAGGAATTAGGACTATGTTCACAATCCTGGATGAAAAGGAAAATCTACAATTACACTCTCTCTGTAAAAGTAAATTATAAGGATTAAGCACCAGCTCTTCCATATATCAGCTATAAAACTCCACTGGCAGCCTTGCCCTGGGGCATATCCTTAATTGCCTGCTTAATCACTGCCAGTTGAAGGGGATTATTGAAACTATGTCTTCCTTCTACAATTGGGGCAATGAAATACTGCTTGAAAAAGAGGATCTATTCAGTTTCTTGCTGCTTATCCTTTTCTGCCAAGTTGTTTTAAAAGCCTCTGTCATGCTCTACGTGATCCTGAACAGACTGATATGCAAACATCTGGCTCTGCCCTAAATTACTCAGTTTATAACTTAGTAATTTAGGGTCTAAAATACATTTCAGTCAGTAAATATTCTTGCACCACCTCCCATCTAGTATCCACCAAGATAAATTATATCACCCTATATTCCTTTCTAAGTGCAAGAAGCTCTACTTTCATAAACCTAGCCTTAACACTCAGCCTTATATAATACTCTACAAGTTAAGCAATCCTGACTTCCAAGGCACTCATTTCCTCACTATTATCTATCCTCTCCTTGGCTAATAACAGTTTTGAAATGCTCTGGATTTCTCCTTTGAACCCTTTTCCATGCATGAGACCAACAGCTGTCTAGCATCTGTTCATCTTTCCAAAACTCCAAGATAAAACTGTTCAGTGTTCTACAGAAGGGCCTTTTCTTCAGTAACCATATGTCAAACCTCCAAGGAAACATTGCTACAATGGGGTTAGGCCAGACTCGGGGGGATGATGCCCCCTGTTAAAGCAGGAAGTAGTAGTTCACAAAAAAAATGTAAAATCTGACAGGCAAAAAAGAGAGCCATGAAGATAGATTAAACTATTGAGGGTAAGGTAGAAATCATGTATTGTTAGTATTATGTAAAAAGGCCTGAATTTCCAGATAGAACACATTCAGAAAGACTGAGAGAGAAATTAGAAGAAAGAATAATACTTGCACAAGAAAAACTGTCAAAAGCTTCAAATGCATATTTGGGTTTATTATTACAACATATCCATGAAGAACATTACATAGATAAAGAAATTTTGGACAGCCTGTAAAAAGAAGTGACAGAAGAAATGCAAAATTATAAAGAAAAACCCAAAGATTTTTATAGAAAAGAAACATGGATATGGAAAAGAAAAAGAGATTTGATAAGGTGCAGCATTTATGCAAAGGAATAAGCCAATGTAATCAATATGAAAAAGCAGCTCCAAAGATATTTGAAGAGAAATACAGGCAAAGGCAAGCACACAGACATGGAAAATTTCACAAAACAAAAAATAAGAAAAAAGGGGGAATGCAGAACAGAGGATTAGTAAGATAGAAGTTAAACAAATAGAAACTGAAGTTATGGACTACCTTTGAAGAGAAGGATATAGTGTAGAAAATCCAACACAGGTAATGTCACAGCATGATGGAACAGTGAGTCCCAAAATTAAGGAGACATCTGAGGAAGAAATATTGACATGGGAATGAAAATAAATCTGATATGGTACAATGTTTATGCAAATAAGAAAGCAAAACTAATCAATACAAAAAAACTGCAAGTTTCTCCTCATCAACCATCCATCTGAATTTGTGAGGGCATTCTTTAAAAAGGTCACCAACGTCCTCATTAACTCTGTGTTCCTTCACCAACATTTTGCATTTCTTGGTAACAACAGCTTTCAGCTTATGGGTTGAACTGGAACTGATCTTTCTAACTTAGGAATTTATGTGAATCATTAGAACTTCATGTCTGTTCAGTTCAGTTCCTATCTACACTCCATTGATTATGATATATGCCAGATGCTAATAATAATAATAGATATGATGACCTCTGAGCTGGTGATGGAACCAGTCTTGTGGTCTTATTTCTTGGTCCATTTTCCTCTTATCTTGGTTTACATGCTCATCATAGTATTGAGACTGACTGTTTTTAAAAGTGAATAATTTTACTACGGCTAGATATCAATGTTTATAGTCCTTGTAGCCTGCTTCATCTCTCAGTATCTTTTACAGACACCGGACTGAATTCATTAATTACTGTATTGATTTCCTGTGCTTAATCTGCTGTTTCCCTTCATTTTTACTATTTGTAATTTAGTTACTGATACAGCAAAGCTTTAGAGAAGTGTGTGGGCAGGCCGAGAGATCCGATTATTCTGAGACAGAGTTCAAACTACTGTTGTGTCTAGAAAGCTAGTATTATTGGCTGGGGCCAAAAGCTTTTTTTTTTTTTTCATTTTGTTTGTTTACGTTCTTAGCTCAGCTATAATGATAACAGTGCACAAATAATGGAGGCATTTTGACCTCATTTTAAGAGCAAAAATCCAGGAAGTACTTTTATTCTCCTGCACTTATAATCAGCGATTGATTTCTTCAGTTGCACTAGGTATTTAAACAAGTTTTTCTCATTTTATTTAGTTTCCTTGCTGAAAGTGAAGTGTCGGGTTTGTCCTTTCACCTGGCTGGATTCCTTAATTGCTGCATTGCTTCCATGTCCTACTTGTTAACCTTCATTCTAACTGTTTCTGGCATTTTTAGCAGTATGCAAACAAGTTTGGAGCATTTATTTTTGCCTTTTTTTCCTGATAATTGAACTGAGTGTTTCAAAGTTACCTATATTAATTAATTACCATATCCGTATCTCTTCCCAAGTTTAATATGTTGTTTTCCCTCCATTCCTACTATTTATAACTTGGATACTGACGCAGCAAAGTTTTAGCTGAATGTGTGGACAGTCTGAGAAATAGTGATGATTAATCTGTGAGAAGAGCTACTCAACTGCTGTTTCTAGAAAGCTAACAGTATTGGCTGGAGCCAAAAGCTGTTTAAAAGTTGTTTTCTATTTCATTAGTTTGTCTAACTCCTTAGAGCAACAATATCACACTAACTAAGGCTTGTTTGTGGCTGTTCTCTACAAGACTCAAAAAGTTGACAGAAGTGCATACATATTGAAAAAGCTAAACGTGTCATTTTGACCACATTTTAAAGATAAAAATCAGGAAAGTAGTTTTATGATTCTGCACTGAATGCTACTAGCTGATTTCTGCAGTTTTACTGGTATTTCAACGCGTTTTGATTGTTTTTTGTGTTTGTGCAGTCACTTGTTTGAACTCATTAATTGCTGTGTTGCTTCCATCTGCTACATTTCCTTGTTTCCCTACATTTTAACTGTTTCTGCTATTTATAGTAGTAGCTTACTGATTAGTTTTGTCCACGATCATGCAAACCTACATTCAATAGGTGCAGGCCCTCCATTTGAAGTTTGACTCATAGTAAGCCTAGTCAGAGCTGTACCCATTAGTGGGCTGTCCTAATGGTGCTACCTCTTTATTTAGGAGCAAGTAACGTTACTATAAGCTGCTTCTAACTTAGTAGAGCATCTGCAATAATTAATTATTCTATTACACTACAAATGTTCAATTAAGTCTTATAATATCATTCAGATAAGTCCATTATCCCAAAATGTATACATTCTTTGACTAAATGGAAGGTCAGCCAGATTGTCTTCCCTCAGTTGCTCACTTCATCATACTTGGTGTGCTCAACCAGTGTGCAACTGCCTGGTGCTGACAGACAATTAAGTACCACTTGCCCTACCACATATTGAGTGCAAGAGATGGAAATATTTAACTAAGATGGAGAGATCACTCACAAAAAAAAAAATTGTGAGCATCTCATAGGTTCATAGGTTCATATGTTGGTACTAGGCTATCAGCCCTAGGGCCTATACAAGCCTAGCCATAACAATTCCCTGGCTATTTCTTCCCACATTATTTACTTTCCTGGACCCCTGTCTAGCAGGGCGACTGACGTGATCCCTGGGGTGAATTTCCTTTCTCCCATCCAAACGTCAAGGTTCCTCTTGAAGAGGTCCAAAGAGGCACTCTGCTTGACATGTATGGGCAATCTATTCCAGAGTCTGGGGAGTCTCTGGGTCAGGAACCTATCCCTCCAGCATGTTTTGTTTATTGTGATGACAAGGTTTAGATCCCTGGAGAGTGCACAACTCAGGCAAATACATGGAAAACTGTTAAATGCCGAGGTGGCAAAAAAGTCATTGTCTAAGACACCAATGCCAGAGTTTCCAAGCAAGATCAGATGTCAGCAGAAAATGAAAAAGAGAATACATGCTGCTACATCCATAGTTGAGTCATCAAGAAAAAACTGTCCCTCTACTAACAATAATTTACTTGCGATTGGTGACTACATAATAAAGCACACTGCATAATAAGGCTGGACAAATCAAGGTGACTGTGAGCTGTATTTCAGTTGGCAAGATCTCCAGTGTCTCAGTGGCTCTTAAGGCCCTTTAAGACAAACAAGGATGACTACAACATGAGGTGATCCATGTGAGTGTAAAATGACTTAACATGCAAAACCCTAAGAGTAGCCATGCATCCCAAATCTCTGAAAAGTTCGGATAACCTTGATAAGTGTAAGCATGGGCCTGGGAGATGAACCATTTACAAGTTACCTCTGTCCATCAGAGACATGGGTGCCAAACCAGGGGTGAATTTCTTGTTTCCATTCCAATTGTCCAAGTTGCACTTAAATTGGGTTAGGGAGGAACTCTGCTTCACATGGATGGGGAGCCTGTTCCATAGACAGAGTAGTCTGTCGGATACATACCTATAATTTCAGCAGGTCCTATTTATATCACAGACAAGTTTTATGCCTTTAGAATGGGTAATTCTGGTGCTGCTTATTTTGTGGATATGCAGGAGGTCCATCAGAGTAGGGTCTGACAATGCCCTGTATGCCAGGCATAGATCTCCCCTCAAAAGCTTGTAGGAGACAGAATACAGAGAGAGGGCCATGAGGTGGTCTGCACAGGACATATTACTTACACCCTGTATTCCTTTAGTGAGGAATCTCTGCGAACATTCCAATTGTTGGATAGGCCTGGTTAGGTATATACAAAAGGGGGCATTGTACTCCATGATAAGTCTGATGAATGCCGAATACAATGGAACAATGACCTGCTTGGATTTAGAAGCCATAATTTTGTTTATAAGTTGCGCAACACAGAATGATTTCCTCACCACTGTAGGCACATGATGATCAAAGGCTAGATTACTATGTATGTGTGTCCCTAAGTCCCTGACTACTGGGTCAACTCTAAGGGGTGTGTTGTCAATATGATAATTACCAGAGATGGATGACTTCCCCAAGGTAGGTACTAGGCTATCGGCCCAAGGGCCTATGTAAGCCTAGCCAACAAGGTTCCCTGGCTTACGCCACCCAAGAAAAAGTTATTTTCCTATTCCACTGTTGAGCAGAGACACAGAAGTGATCCCTGGGGTGTATTTCCTATTTCTCATCCCCTCATCAAGATTTTTCTTGAAGAGTACTAATAAAGAACTTTGCTTGACATAGATGGGTAGCCTGTTCCAGAGTATGGGAAGTCTCTGGGACAGGAATCTATCCCTCCAGCATGACCTGTTTATTGTGGTGACAAAGTTTAGGTCCCTAGAGCGTGTAGCTCGGAGGGATTGAGATTTCTTTAGGTGTAGCATGACCAACAGCTCTGGGTTTGACATAGCTTTATATGTTAGGCAGAGATCACCTCAGGATATGTTAGGCAGAGATCACCTCAGAGTAGGCGATATGCTACGGAGTAAAGCTGGAGTTTTTTGAGGCGGTCAGTGTAGGGCATTTGTTTGAGGCCAGTAATCCTCTTTGTGAGGTACTTCTGTGGCCTTTCCAGCTGCTGCAGATGTCTTGTGAGGTACATTTCAAAAGGGGCATTGTACTCTATAATGGGTCTAATGAGTGTCAAGTAGAGGGGAACAATGACCTCTTTTTTCCTGGATGAGAACCCTTTTATGATGAGGTGTGCCATGAAGAAGGACTTCCTGGCTAATGTGACTATCAAAGGAGAGACTACTGTCCACCTGGGACCCAAGCTCTCTTATCACACATTCGGTGTTAAGTAGATTGTACCCATGAACTAGCACATAGGCAGCAATGTTTTTACCAAAGGGGATGACATTGCACTTTTTGGCATTGAGCTTGAGGCCATGGCTCTGACACCAGGCATCTGTCTCAGCAAGGCCCTTCTGTAGGATGTCCACATCATTTGGGGACTTGACTAAGGCTCTTAATTTGCAGTCATCTGCAAACTTCATTAGCCAGAGGCCTTCTGTGTTAGCCTGTATTTTAGAGAAGTAGATACCAAACAGGAGAGGTCCCAGGACAGAACCCTGTGGTACTCCACTTGTCAGTGCTTTGAGGTCAGATTTGGAGTCTGCAACTTTTACAGTATGGGTTCTATCAGTGAGCCAGTTGGCAACCCATCTTGTGACGTAGGGATTTATACCTAGTTTAGTGAGTTTAGCTATAATTCCAGAATGGGGGATGGTGTTGAAAGCCTTGGCGAGGTCAAGATAAGCTGTGTGAACCACCTTACCCTCATCTACGGCTTTGGTGACTGCCTCAAAGAAGTCGATCAGGTTCAGGAGGCATGAACTGCCTTTCACAAACCCGAACTGGGTGGGATCCAGAGTTTGGAGGTTACCAATGTCTTTGTTTATGAGTTCCATGATGATACGTTCCATGGCCTTGCAGACCAGGCTCGTGAGGCTAATAGGTCGATAGTTCCTGGGATCAGTGGTGGCTCCCCTTTTGTGGATTGGGATAACTGTTGCTATGTGCCATTCAGTGGGCACAAAGCCTGATGCAAGGCTATTATTGAACATGGTGCTTAAGTGGGGAGCCAGTTCGTTCTGAAGTTCATGTAAAACGCAGCATGGGATGTTATATTGTGCATTTCTTGGCATTTAGTTTTAGTCCATGGCTCTGGCACCAGTTGTTTGACTGTGTCAACCCCTCCTGGAAAACATTTGTGCTAGTGTGAGATTCAATGACAACTCCTAATTTGCAATCATCTGCAAATTTAGTCAGCCAGAGACCACTGACATTGGCCTTGACTTCTGAGAAGTAAATGCAAAAAAGGAGCGGGCCAACAATTGATCCCTGAGGGGCTCCACTAGTGACTGGCCTCTTTGTAGAAGTGGACTCCCCAATTCTAACTTCCTGGGTCCTGTCAGTGAACCAGTTGGCTATCCACTGGGTGACATATGTGTTTGTACCTAACCTCTTGAGTTTGTCAACAATACCTGAATGCGGTATTGTGTCAAATGCCTTGGCCAGGTCAAGGTAGTCAGTGTGAATGACTTTGCCCTCATCCATTGCTTTGGTGACCTTCTCGAAGAAGTCCACCAGGTTGAGTAGGCATGATCTGCCCTTGACGAAACCAAATTGGGTTGGGGCCAGTGTCTGGAGGTTTACTATATCTCTATTGATCATCTCCATGATAATTCTTTCCATGGCTTTACATACAAGACTAGTGAGACTTATGGGTCTGTAATTTCCAAGGTCCATAGATGGCCCACCTTTGTGCAGAGGGATGATTGCTGCCTTTCTCCATTCATGAGGCATGAAGCCTGTTTGGAGGTTACAGTTAAACAGTAATTCCAGAGGCCCTGATAGAACATGTTTCATGCTATTTAGAAGGCATCCTGGGATATTATCTGGGCTCATTAATGCAGTGCTCTTGGTCTTAGAGAGAGCATCAAGGACCTGTTCTCTAGTAATAGCAGGGGGAGGTATATTTGATGATATTTCCTGAGGGAAGGTTGAGGGGAGAAAGGGGTAAAGTTGGAGCTGAATTTATCAGCCAGGAGGTTTGCTATATCTTCTGGCTCAGCATAGGTGGCTCCATTTACAATGAGCTCTGCACACAACTGTGTATTGCCTTTGAGGTTGTGGACATAGCTAAATAATGGTTTGTGGTTGTCCTTGGCCTGGGAGGACAAACTTAACTTAAATTTGGCTTTGGTAGACTTTATTTCTCCTCTCAGTTGTTTGTTTAGTTTGATGAAAGCACTTTTATCCTGCTGGATGCTGCACCTCCTAATTTTTGCCATGATTTTCTTTGTCCTGTTATACAGCCAATTGATTTTGTGATTCCACAAGGATAGCTTATTTTTTGAGTTAGTTTGGTACTTCTTCCTGAGGGATACACCTGCCTCTCTGCAGCTATTAACATGGTTGTACAGGGTTTCTGTGAACAGTTCTGCAGAGACAGACGTGTTCTCAGGGTTTATGGGGGCTTGAAATTTTATCAGGTTCTCACTTAATAGTAGGAGGTTAGCCTTAGAATAGTTCCTAAATATTCCAGCTTTAGTTGGGGGCCCAGGTTTGATTTTTATTTCAAAGGAAACCATTTTGTGGTCTGACCTTACCAGGGAAGGCATTACAGTACGGGCTGTGCAGCAGTCTCCCATAATATTAGTGAGGACCTGATCGAGTATGGTTGCACCCCTCATTTGTGTATTGGCTATTTGGTCCAGCAAGTTTGTGTTTACAAACTCCAGGAATCTCTGTGCATGTACATTTAGTGTCATATAGGATTCCCAGTTAATAGTGGGGTAAATTAAGTCACCCATGAATATGGTATTAGGTTGGATGGTTAGTGTTTCTAATAAGTTTAAATACATGGTATGGTTTTCCTGGGTCATAGAGGGGGGCCTATAGCTTGCAAGGAAGTGGTACTGGATTTTACCTATGGGGATTTGAACATGGAGCAGCTCACATGCATTGTCCTGTGTGACCGGCCTTGAAGTATATTTATTTTTGATGTAAATAGAGACACCTCCACCTTTAGTCCCTGCCTGTGAAGTAGCTGGCCTAAATGTGTGGAAGGCATTATAACCTTGCACTATTGGTGTACTCTCTGCAGCTTTAAACCATGTCTCAGTGATTGCAAAGACATCAGCATTGTCTAGGGTAAAGAGAGCTTCTAGGGAGTGGAGTTTTTTGTTTAGACTCTTAGCATTGAGCAGTAATACCTTTAGATTTTCTTGGTTTTGATTTGTTATGTCGGAAGTGCTTTCAGTTTGGCATTGCCTAAAAAAGGCACTATGGGGGAAGACAATGTTTTAACTAATATTCAAAGCGTAGAGGGGTGAGGTGTAGCCCATCCACGGCAAAGTAGCATGGTCTGTTGACCATCTCTTTCCATGCTGACAAATATTACACCCCCTTAGAATGACCCCAGAAACTAAGCCAATTATTAAAGTCAATTATCTTTTGTTCATATTGTGGCATCATCCTTGGAGAAGGTAAAATGCTGCTCAGTGCTGGTCTTTTATGTAGACAGAAGCGCTTAGCCAAGTCATTTATTAAAACATTTTTTTAAGTTTGTCATGTCTTCTCACTGTGACTACATTAATATCACTTTGCTATAGTTATTGGAAATGGCTAGTATCGAGTGATAAAGTAAAGAGGACTATAAAGAGGACTTTGAGCTGGAGAAAACAGGATGAGGTATTATACCCTATACTAATGCAGCAATATAAACAAGAATCAATGAAACTAGTCGGAATGGGTAACTGATAGAATTATTAATGGAATCCAAGAAGGGCAACTCATCAAATGGGAGATTAATAAGAAGATGGTAGAAAAATTACTAGATGACATTATTATGTAGGCCAAAAACTGAGGAAGAGACGGAGTAAGTTGCTTAACAGAAAATTATAAGGAGAAGAGTGACAAGAGCTATATATACCCCAAGACATGTCATGATATTGAGAAAGTTCCTAATTTTTGCATGGTGCTGTCTCCTTAAAACTTTATACCCACTGAGTATTGTTAGTCAAATATTTGTCTTGAGGGAGACCAGAGAGATGTGTAGCAGAAGAATTAGGCATTTGGAAATATTTTTAGGGGGACTGTAAAGGGTTGAAGGATCTAAAAAGAGGTTTTGTGCAAAAAATAGAGTGGTAAGGGATTAAATTGATGAGGGCTTATTGCTATTAAACTTGGATCCACAGTTGAGGATGCCATCTCATGTTAAGGCATTACTCACACTGCTCATGATTATGGCCAAAAATATATATATTACTAGAAAATGGAAAAAAGAGAGACTCTGGCAATGACCGAAGTAATAGAGATGACAGAGGGCATTAAAAAGAGCAAACCATTGATATGAGCCAAGGAAAAAATTGGAAGTGTCTATTAAATATGACATGGAACAGGATGACACTAGCAGATAAAAGGGAACAAATGTTACAAAGGGCAGCTCAACTGGGTAAAACCTGCAAGGTAGAGAGTCAGCATATAGAACAGAAATGTACCGCTTCAAACGATACTACAGTAATATTAGATATATTTGATACACCACAAGTTTTCACACACAGATTAATTCTCAAGTAAAGACAAAATGAACAGTCTAGACAGAAGAAAATACAAAGTAAAGAGTAGAAGTTCCAAAGAGATGAAATAACAGGGACTGAGTGTGGAAAAGGAGGAGGGAGTAATGCGGAATTTGTTAGCTTTCCTTAAAAAGATGTGATGGGAACCATGAGTTCTATGTAATATAACAAAGTTAAGCTATACCATGTTGATTGGTTTATATGAGCTGTAATGCTTTTTTTTGCTTTTTGGAAACTTAATTTATGGCTTGAAGATGAATAAAAAGCTACTTTCATGTAAAAAACAAATGAAAAAATATACAGTAAAGTGTGGCATGAGGCCATTCCATACTCTAGAAGGAAAGGAAAATTTTTGATAAAGGTGGCACATAAAGCTAGAACAATTGTTATTAAAATTGAAGGTAGCTGACCTGCCTAAAGGTGACAGAGATGTTGTAAATGCAGACAAAACTGGAAAATGAGCCCTTTGGCTTCTGAGGTTATACTGCAAAGATGCAAATTCAAAAGGAATAAGTCAGGTTTTAAAAGAATGAGATTTACTGAGAGGGTACTAAATGGTTAGAAACTGGGATGCAACTTGACAAGAAGGGGGGAATCATATTGAAAGCTAAGATTCAGAACTGTGTCATATAGCAAATATGATTTAAAGAAAGGAGGAAGGATGCAATGAGGGAGGAAGGAAATAAAGATGATGGTAGTGCGGGTAAATATACAGATGTGGACCACTCTAAGATGGAGTGCAGGAGAGAAAGCATCAAAGGTTAAATAAAGTAAGTGGCACTAGGGGAAGCAAGGAATAGTAATGAAGGGGTAGGGAAGTGAGGGGAATTACTGACAAGCAGAACAGATTACAACTATACAGTAAACAAAAAGTATTACCAACAAATATAAGAATATTTGAGAAACGTGCTGCAATTTCAGATACTGTGAGGAAATGATGTTACAGGGTACAAATTATCATTTTCAGAAAATGCAGCAGACTGGATATGCTGTAAGAGACTCAAGTACATTCAAGGATGATGGAGAAGGAAAGAAAGATCACAGGCCAGACAAGTATTCTAAATAAGGTTGTAAAAGACAGAAGGCTACAGCATGTTTTAAGAAACATAGAGTGCGATAGTGGATGAGTTGGTATTAAACAGAAACGTCACAAGAAGAGACTAGACTTATCTTCTGTAAAGGCCACTAAATGTTTAAACAGAAGATAAGGAACTATAATTAAAATAAAGACTAGGAAAACGAAAGAAAAAGAAATCAGGTACTTGTAAGGAATTTAAGATTACCTAAAATGTAAGGAGGAGGGGTGCTACCACCTAAAAGATAAAGAAGTTTATCACAGAAGCAAATGCAAACCAAGATTAACAGGAAGAAGTAAAAAGTACTAAAAATGCAGAGTGGGTGGTCTCTTGTAGCATTAATGAAGCTAAACATGTTAGGGTGCTTGAGACTGAGGGAGACAATCACCATAAGCATTTAGCTTCAGAGAGAAAAGTAATGTTGCATGAGTTTGCACAGAAGTTAAGTTTATTCAGTGTTACTAGCTCAACAGAAACACTAGGCATTGATGCCATGAGGAAAAGAAAGCCATAAGTGACATCCCACCACTAAATTCTTCAATCAGTTTAATAGCACTGAGACAGTAGTGCAGGATTAGGGGATGGTGCATTTCATTGGTGACATCAACCTGAGGTCTAATCTGCCTAAACTAGTAGCTATGTAGGCTAAAGCCAAATTCTCCCATTTCATATATTGAAAATACAATGTATATAATATATTCTTATTTGCTTAGTAACATAACAATACACTAATGATATGCTAACATAAGATTTTACTTAACTTTCAAGCACATAAAATTATGAAAGGGGAAAAGGAAGTAAACCAACATTAATGCTTTCAAATAATTTCCCAAACATAAATCACAATAAAAACTACACAAACATCTCCATATTCTGGCAAAATTATATTTCTATTTTCTACTCATCTTTCCTTTTTGGAATAATAATTATCCAAGAGATTTTTTTTATACCCACATAAGTCACTAGAATATTGACCTGAACATTTTTAAAACAGTTAACCATGTGAAAGTGATGTATCTTGGTCTGTGTTGTGGTCAGAAGGTTATGAGAGGTTACACATCTGTATGGTTTCTATCAATGTCATATGAGTGAGCCTAGAGTAAATAACACACCTTACAAATTAAGTGTTGAGAAAAGTGATCATGTTTCAATTTTCTGTCAATTTTTGCAGTCCATAAATTTATAGATGATTCCACCAGCTGTATTTTATTAATACTGTAACTTATTTTGAAGCAGTTGCATTTGCTGTGAAAGAATAGCACTTCTTTATTACAATATTGCAAATTACATAATGATAGCTCATTACTATTCAAAACCTTGCATGCTAATTGGACAGCCCAAACAATGTTTCCATTGTAAATCGAGCATAAACCAATAGAAAAAAGTATGGCCACTTAAGTACCATTCAGTGGCCAGACTTTTCTATTGGAATATGCTGTAGAGGGATAGTGCAAAAAAAGAAGAAAAATTAAGTACGTTTGAAAAATAAAAGAACAGAAACATATCAGATTTTCTTCTTTTTTGCACTGTCACTCTATAAATCTCAGCAGACTGTTGTACCTGTTGATTTTCCAAATCTTTTCACAACATTCAGATTTTTACCTCATAGCGGCAACAGAGATTTTCTTTCCCCATTACTACTCTTAAAAAAAAGCAATGGATGGGGATTTTCTTTTCTCTGTTACTTTTATTCAACAGCATTGATGTACTGTGTAAGCGTGAGAAAATAACTTGCATGCGCGGTACATCAAAAATCGCGGATGAATGGCAAAGAACATGAGGAATACTATAGCACCATTATACAAAGACATTATTTAAGAAAGATAAGCAATTTCTTTTTTAGATAATGTCATTGTATAATAGCAATAACCCACTCGTAGGTGTGGGTGCATCAGGATTTACCCAGAAATGGCTTTATTTAATCACTTAGGCTTCACCCTTGTGATCAAACCACACCAACAGTGGGTAAATCCTGATATATCTACACCCACTTGTGGGTTACTGCTTAAGTATTTTCCTTAGAATGGTTTCATTATTAATCTACTGTGCAACTGTTACCAGTTTTAATTCCACATTGGGAGACAGAAGAAGAAAACTGCAAACTGTCTGATTTTTTGACTATTTTGCCATCATAAGGAAATTAAAAAGCTTTTTTTAATGGTGGCTCCTAAGTTACAGCTCTCAGACTGGCCCCTTCAGTTCTGCATAATTGGAATAAGTCTTCAAATAGAAACACTAACAGACACTTACTCAAAATATGTATTATCTTCTAAAAATACTGTTACCTTGATTTTGGCTGACCATGGCAGGATTTAAACCCACAATCTTCTAATCTGAAAACAGACACCTTATCAATTAAGTTGCATGGTCATTAGACTAGCCATTCAAATAATTGAATAAGCACAGTATTTCAGAAGATTATGAGCAAACTTAAGTCTTTAATGCAAAGACCGAGAATTGCTGAAAACTCATTTGAAGGTGCTGTTTTATTGCTGGTAAGGCCACATTTCCAAATAAAACAAAATCAGACAACACTTGTATCATAAAGATGAACATTAAATAATGATAAAAAGAGATGCATTCACCCACTACAAAGTTAAGCAATAGAATATACTTATGTTAAATAAAAACAACATAGTTGCTACAACATCTTGCTGAATAAATACATTGGATTCAGCTACCACTAATACTGTCTTAATTACAGTGGGGGAGTTACAAAACTTTTTGCATTTCTGCTATCACAGGTATCACAAATTACTTACCCTTTTCTGTCATGACATTAACACTTCAACAAAATCATACCCCTTAGCTGATTATGCAGTTATCGCCTATTTCACTGAAATTTACTCTGTGGAAACTAAATCACTTTAGAAAATCTTCTCCTGCAATTAAAGCTCTTCATGCTACTTCCTTTAAGAGCTGCTGATGAAATTGCCAACCATTCAACTATATATTTAATATTTCCCTGTCTGCTGGACTAGTACCACCAGCCTTCAAGCATTCCTTCCTTCTCCCTCTCAATATTCCTCATATAAACCACTCAAAGACTTTATACCCATTTCAAAGCTTTAATTCACTAAAATATTTGAAAAAAAATCACACATACACAACAAACAGTTACATACTACTGCTTGACAATCAGCAATGCTTCATTAATGCTATCAGTACCTCAGCAGTCCTGCTGACTGCAACTAACACCATCTACAGTAATATCGACAATGGGCTCATCACTGATGGTGTCTTAATAGACATGACAAGAGTACTTAAATCCATAAATTATAACCTCTGTAAACGTAGGGCATTTAAAACTATTAAGTGGCTACAAAGGTATTTCAAAAATAGAACCTTCAGGGTCTACACCAACAAACAACTCTCTTCTCTAGGCATATTCAATAGAGGAGTCACTCGAGGCTCCATAATGGGTCCCTTACTGTTTTCCCTCGTCATTAATGACATAGCAGAGGACATTCCCTCCTTAGACATCATTCTGTATGTAGATGACATTCTTCTTCTTCAAGCCAGCAAGTGCCTCCCTATGTTGTAAATCTAACTGCATCATTCCTTCTCTGAGCTACTGTATCTTTGGGGTAAATCTAATAATCTCATCAAACATAAAAAGTTTGCTTCCAACTGTAAACTAGTTTGCCTTTTTAATTTCATCATCAAAGACACCTGTGTTATCACACAAGTTACAGAATATAAATATCTTGGCTTGACCCTGGAATCGACACTTTCTTTATCATCCCACAATGATACAATCACAAAGTCCTGTCACATATAAAACTCTGCTATAGGATCTCTCATCTTCTTCCCACTGTGGCTCAATTTGTCCTTGCCAAAAATGATCTCCTTCCCAAACTAGAATATTGCCTTCTACTCTATACCTTTAACTTAGTGTATAACATTCATAGATTACAGAAATTATACAATAAATATGCATTATCATTCACTAATGTGCACGCTGATTGGAAGGCCCTGTAAGCATGTCCATTTTAAATCCAACATATCTTAGCAGAATCAAGTCCAGTTGTTAAACTACTGCAAAGCAGTGGCCAGACTGATTGTACTTGTATAATTATTGGAAGCAAGCAGCATCTAATTTACAGAGTATCCCTTTTTTTCCTCTATCCTTCATAAAACTACACTATTAGTGCTAAATTGCCAAGCTACAGTGCTAAACTTGCTAAACAATTCCAGGCAACTTTAATACTTTATATGGCTAAAAACAAAACTTTTAAAATTAGTTATAGTTATATTAAAAAGCTCTCTCTGAATATGTGATTTCTATCCACAACTAATTTAACATTCAAAAACATGCACACTGATAGGACAAGCCAATCAGCATGCTTATTATAAATTGTGTTCCTGGCATGAAATAAAGTGCCTTCTCCATTTTGCTATGTAGAGAAGTTTTACTTTAAAAATATTCTCATGCCAGTAAACTGTTCCATGAAGCAGAATAGTACAACATGATTAAAAAAAATCGTCATAGCTCTTGATGCCGATGTAGTGATATACCTTTCATTATTTAGTGACTTCAGCCTCAGTAGTTGCCAGAAATCTGCAGCTTTTAGAAAGACCAAACAATAATTCAAACATTTGTACAAATTTTGTACAAATCTAAACAATCAGAGAAACAATAGATGCACCATGATAATGAAAACACTTGAAAATTAACTTAAAAAAGCAGATACAGCAACCATTTACAATTTAGAGCATGTGCAGTGCATATATTGTATACCTCAGATTACCAAAAGCTATCAGAAAAACACTGAAGTCCATGTTTACAATGACATTATTTAGAAAACTGAAGACTTTTTTTGCTAAATAATGTCATTGTATAATAGCAATAATTGCTTCCCCATCATGATCAGACCACGTCAACCATGGGCAAATTCTTTGTTACTCACAAGCAATCATGGATTATTGCTACAATGTTGTTGTTCCTTCGGCTTTTCCCGGTTAGGGGTCGCCACAGTGGAATTCCGGTCTGCTAATGATTGGCAGTAGATTTTCACAGTGCCGAGGTGCCAGCTTGACGCCCAGCCTTCAATGAAGGCACGCCCATTCACGCATGCTACAATAATATCTGCTATTTTGATTTTCTTATACACTCCCAATCACATGGCTACAGTGTCTTAAAGAACTTAAATTGGTTTCCTATTACAGCAATAGGAATCTATTTATTAGGGACTTTGCTGTACAAAATTTTAAATAAGGTATATTGCCCACATTTAAAAAGAAAACTTCCTGTAAGAAAACAAATATAGTCCTTAAGAAATACTCAAGAAAACACTTTAACCCTATATAGCTCCACTTTGAAAACAGTTATTGGTGAGCTCACATTTTCCAGACTGGGAGCTGCTCTATGGAATAAATGTCCTTCTGATATAAAGTCTGACAATTGTCATGTCAGTTGTAAGTATATTCTCTCGGTTCACCTTCACAAAGATACTGGATGCAAATGCTTTAAAGATAATGGTCAACTTCTATTCCACAAGGTTTAACTCTCCCCAAATACAGCCAAGCATTCAGCAATGCTCTTGCTTCTACTTTATTGCAATTTCTTATATACTGTAAATACATATATTGTGTGTGTGTGTGTGGCTTTACATTGTACATATTGTTCTTCTTTGATTAATGTGTCTATATGCTTGTCTGCCAATAATCATCTCTGGACCAACCCACCATTTAATAGTAAATAAATAGTTAAAAACATCAATTATAGTGCTCACATTTGTGTACAAACTATAAATAATCAGCACTGCAAAGTATTTAATGATGTGAAGTTTTCAAGATGACAAGCAAGTCTGAAGACATGACACTTTATAGCATGTCAGACACTCACAACATGATTTTTGAGTAAATTTATGGTGGGAACCTACATAAAAAAGAAAAAAAAATAACCAGTAGTAGTTACTGCAGATATAGGTTCATAGGTGATTACTAGGCTATTGGTGCAAGAGCCTTTATAGGCCTACCAAGTAATAGCCAGGATATGAAAATATTAAATCTTAATTCCTCTGATATGGGATGGGGTAGGATCAGGATAGTGGGTGTTTGGGCGTTGGAGCCCCGAGTCATTTTACAGACTGCCTCTGTCCATAAGGGACATGGGCAGTACCCTGGGAGTGAATTTACACATCCCCCATCCATTTATCCAAATCTTTTTGAAGAGAGTGAGAGATGGGCTTTGTTTTATGAAGATAGAAATTGTATTCCAGAGACAAGGTAGACTTTGAGATGCAAATCTGTGTCTCCAGCAAGTTCTGTTAAAGTCATAAATAAGGTTAAGGTCCATGGGACGTGTAATTTTTTTATAATTTTTCTTGTGAATATATGACATTTTCTTCAGTCCTGGATCAGGCATAAGTTGCCTCTCAATAATGATTTGAGACAGGGTAAAGGCATAGGGCCTTTAGTTGGTCTGCATAAAACATGTGTCTTACACTTTGTATTTTTTTAGTGAGAAATCTGTGGGGTCACTCCAGTTTCTGTAAGTGCCTGGCTAGGTACATGCACAAGGAAGCATTGTACTCAATTATAGGCATGAAGAGAGCTGAACACTATGGCACTATGACTCCCTTTGACCTTGACTCCATGCCTTTACTTATAGGTTGAGTCACACAGAAGGATTTCCTCACTACTATACCTACCTGGTGGTTGAGATATACAGGTTACTATGTATCTGTGTTCCTAGATCCATCACCACTGGGTCTACTTTCATGGGTGTGTTATCAATATTATAATTTGCATAAATATCTGATTTACCAAAGGGTATTGTTAAGCATTTTTTAGCATTTAGACTTAGATCACAGTTTTGGCACCAGTTGTTTGTCATTTTTAAGCTTGTTTGTAGGATGTGAACATCATTTGGGGATTCAGTGATTGCTCCCAGCTTACAGTCATGGGCGAACTTGGTGAACCACGGGCCCTCAACATTGGTCTTCACTTCAGAGAAGTACCAAACTGGATGGGTCCCACCAGTGAGCCTTGTGGGACACCATTAGTTACATGTTTCTTATCAGAAATGGATTCACATATCAGGACAACATGTGTCCTGTCAGTGAACCATTTTGCTATCCATCTAACAATGTAGAGTTTATGCCTAATGCAGTAAGTTTATCTATGATCCCAGAGTAGAAAATTGTGTCAAAATCTTTGGCCAGGTCTAAATAAGTTGTGTGTACCATTTCACCCTCATCCATGGCACTGGTGACTTTCTCAAAGAAGTCCACCTGACTGAGCAGGTACAACTTCTTTTTGACAAAGCCAAATTACGCCTGGTCCAGTGTTTGGAGATTTTCTATCTTGCAGTTAATCAGGTCCATGATAATTCTTTCCATGGCCTTGCAGATAAAACTGGTCAAGCTTATGGATCTGCAGTTCTCTGAGTCAGTTGATGGGCCACTCCCTTGTACAGAGGGGTCTATATTAAATTCTCAAAAGCCAACAATGTCGAATCTGACATTGTCGACACGGAAATAGCAAAACTGCAGAACATTGAACAAGTAAACGGAAATCTCCATAAGGGAAGATTTCCGTTTACTTCAATGTAGTGCGGTCTCGGAGTTGGTATATTTAAGTAGCGGGGGGGTGTGGGGCACAACCCCTCACGTGGGGGGTGCAGGGGGGCTTGCTCCCCTGCCTACACTGTTTTTTTTTTTCTGAACATTTGATGTTTTAACAGTTCGATCACTAAAAATTGACCTTTAGTGATTCAAACTGTTAAATATTCAATGTTCTAATATAGACCCGTACTGAGCGATGACTATTGCAATCCTTCATTCCTCTGGGACAAAGTCCACCCAGAAGCTGTGGTTAAAGAGGGTTTCTAGTGTCCCTGATACATTCTGTTTTAAGCTATTTAAAAAGAATCTTGGAATGTTGTCAGGACACATAGAGGCTGTGTTTTTGGCTTTAACAAACTCAATAAGACCTGTTCCCTCAGAATGACTGGTAGGTGGGATGGTTGCAGGTATTTCTTTGGCTGTGGTAGGAGATGATGGGGACAGGAGTTTGAAATGAAGTTGTCAGCCAGCAGGTTTGCTATAGTTTCAGGTTGGGTGTAAGTGTTGCCATTCATGATTAACTCGGCACATTGTTGAATGCTTCCCCTGAGGTTACGAACATAATTAAAAAAAAACTTATGACTATCTTTCACCTGGGAGGTTAATGCTTTGCCTCATAATTTGCTTTGGCAGATTTAGCCAGCTCAATAATTTCTTTAGATGTTAGACTGGTGAGTGTCTTTTTGCATTGTTTTGTCTGTTCCTTCTTGCCTTTGAAGAGGTTTTTTTTCCTTTTGTTGACTAGCCTATTTATGCTAGGGGCCCACCAGGGTGGTTTATTTTTGCCAGTAATCATAGATTTGACTCAGACAGGTACTTTCTTCTCTGTGCACTATTTGCAACTATGAATGTGGTTGTACAGTGTTTTTGTATACAGCACAGAGCAGACCTCAGTGTCATCCTGGCTCAGAGGGGCTTGGAAGTTAATAAGCTGTCACTTAGTTTGAAGTAATTGGTCTTAGCAAAGTTCTTAACAGGTATGGAGTTTGATGGGCGTTCCAGGTTAGTTTTAATAGTATTCTAAATTAGATCATTTTGTGGGTCAGATCTTACCAGGAAGAATTTAATGTATGGAAGGGACTAGCACCCCCATGTTTGTGAGTACCAGGTCTAAGATATTTGCACCTCTAGTTGGGGATCTAATTAGTTGTGCCAGGATGTTTGCACTGATGAAGTCCAAAAACCTTTGAGCAGGTGAACTGTGGGTCATATAAGTCTTTCATTTTATGGAGGGGTAGTTGACGCCACCCATAATTATGGTATTAAGCTGTATGTTAAGAGTCTAAACATGGGATAAACTCTTGGCTAGGCTTAAAAGGGCCTCAGGGCCAATATCATAGTAACCTCCTATGATTCCAGTAGGTTTAGGTAGGAGGTAAGGTTTTCCAAACCCATGTTAGGGAATCTGTAGCTAGCAGGGATGTGATGGGGGAGGGGTCACACTTATGGTTAGCTGGGCATGGTGCAGCTCAAGCATGTCATGTTGTTAGACCAGTTTGGTGGTGTAATGAACACTGAGACACCTCCTCCCTTTGTTTTTTCCTTAGCTGAGGGGGATCAAAATGTATGAAAAGGATTTTAGCCTTTGATAGCTGGGGTGCTCTCCATGGTTCTGAACCATCTTTCCATGACTGCACATATGTTTGCATTCTCCAGGGTGAGGAGTGCTTCCAGGGAGTGCAGTTTTTTTTTTTTTTTTAATTTAAACTCCTAGCATTTTAGGTGGTTGTTAGTAATTTCTGTTATGCTGTAGGGTTTAACAACTTGGCATGGCCTAAAAAAGGCACTATGAGGATAGATTAAGTTTTTTCGAATATCCAGAATCCAAGTGGTGACAAGGGCAAACTATCTCTGGCAAAGCATCATGGCTTGTCGATTATATCTCCCCAGGATGACAGATGGTGGAACCCTACTTGTGACAGCAGAAACTAAGCCAATTGCCTGGTCAATTATTTTTTGTGGTACTGTGGCATCACTATTGGCGAAGGTAGGATGCTACTCAAGACTAGAGTCATACTGGCCAGGGACACCTATTCAAGGAGCTTTATCATGTCTTTCTTCATATAGTCCACTGAGGTACATCATAGGTTGTTTATGTCCACATGGACCAGGACCATGTCATACTGTTATTTTTGGTTTAATGACTTAAGTGCACACATGATCTGGTAGATCCTGGCTCCAGATAGACAGCTCACTGTGATCTTCTCCTTGTTTAGCCTAATAAGAGGGACATCAGTATATATTTCAATGGAATCTCCAATAACTAGAATGTTTGGCTGTGTGGTTTATTGCCTTATGGACTTGGAAACTAGGCTACTATGATTTTTAGAGTTGTGTTGTTTGAGGCACTGTCTTTTTTTAAATGTGCATGGGGTCACACAGAGATATTTTTAGGATTTATTGACGGTTTGGGTAGATTACATGTGAGTACCTCCACATATGTAGGTCTGTGCGTTTGTTCTTTAGTGTTGGCAGTCAGTGTTTTGGGTGTAATGCTGATAACCTGATTTGCATTTTTTGTGTGTGCATGTGAGAGCTTTGTCTCCAATGACATTATGTATCTACAGTACATCTCTCATACACTGTTTCTCTGTTCTAAAATTAAGTGATTGTCAGCGAACATAAGGCAGTCAGTACTCTGCCTCAGGATGCCAATATCCACCAGGCCAGAAACAGTGATGACAGGGAAGTGCTTATCCATTATACCAGATCCTTAGTAGATAGAAAGGAGTAGGGGAGAGTCACTTAAAGGAGTGAGAGTGTTTAGTAGTATACTATAGGATTGCCTGCAGTGGTGCTGCCCTCTGCACAAACTGTCAGCTCTTTGAGCAGCTATGAACAGTGGGTGACTATGGAAAGTGTTTCCTATAGAGGATTTTAAACTTGAGAGGAGTACATATATACAAGGCACTGGTATGCACATTTGAGCGTCACATTTACACCAGCATGAATGGGGACGAATGACTTTTACACAGTTAAGCCCTCAGACCAATCAGATAAACACACAATAAGCCTTCAACCAGCAATTCCCAACTCTGGTGGGTCAAATCAACCCTCTTCTTCCATCAGAGTACAGAATAAAACCCTCTTAATGTAAAACAAACTGATTTTGAGCTCAAGTGCAGTAACAAATGCTTTACAACAAAATGCAGAATTCCTGAGGTATCAAGGATCCTTAGAAATAAATTCAGAAACCCTGAAAAATGTTCCCAAATACATAAAAATGTGCACAAACATAGGAAAATTTTTACAAACACACAAAAAACCTTGCAAAACTTAGAAATATTTAGTAAACTCAGAACAAGTTTTGCAGTAGCAGAGGAGGTTAGGAAATATCAAGATACTGCTAAAACAAAGTGAGAGGAGTACAATAACAAACAGATGGCGTTCCTTTAACAAGTGTAGGCTGAAAAACAATGATAAATTCAAACAAATCAATAAATATACCACAGAATGGTTAAATAACGCTGAGATAACAATTGCAAATATATATATATATATATATATATATATATATATATATATATATATATATATATATATATATATTTCTATCAGCTTTGTAGGTCCACAGATGGCTTAGATGCAAGGGTCTTATAGTCACAGGAGTCCAAACCAGGCACAGGGAAGCTCTGAATAAATAAGCTTGCAGTGGAGATAAGAATACAGCCATATCACATATGTGATGTGGTGGCTTGCAAAGGTGAAGTGAAAAGGGAAACAGTAATTGTAGATGAATGTTTGGAAATCTGTGTTAAAGGAGAGCTACAGTCATATGCCCTAAAACAAAACCAAAGGGTCAACACAGTGATGCAGTGTTTAATAGTGCCATCTTGTACCTCTAGGATCTAGAATTTGATTTATATTTCTCATCACCTTATGTGGAGAATTTCTGCATGCTGCTTATATCTGCTTTGCTTTTTTTCCCTGGGTGCTCTTATTTGAGCCAGTTCTGAAAAATATGCTCATTGACTTACTTTTCTAAAACGTCCATGTATATTACATTTGACCATAGCCATATGTCATAGATTTGTGCTACACAAATGTCCACAAATATCAATTCAATTAGTTGATTAACAAAAGGCAATACAAAAAGATGTTTGCTAGCATCAGCAATTAAAGACCATTACAAACCCAGATTGCTGTGACAGAAGATACATAATTGTATGATGGATTCAGTTGTGTATAGTGCTTTGCCTAAAGGAACAAATTAGTAGACAAAAAATATATAGCGGCTGTTTTCTACATTTATAAATAATGAAAGTATTCATATTATACATTCTTATAAAGATGTTACAAAAGTGCTTATGTGTGAACTGGAAGTGATTTTCCCATTTCTGTAGCATGCAGCAGTGTTATTAATCACTGGTGTGGAAGCTATCTATTCTGCAGTTGCAAATATCATTTCCTAACACTTTTTACTAAGCTGCTTCCATTTTAAAAAGAATCTGCAGTATTATAAAAAGGTAGTTAAAGAATTTGAATGATTTTTTTCCAGTGAATGATTATAAGAAATTGAATAAAATACCATTGCACAATATGGGCTTTTTTTATGAATATTAGAGATATCACTTATATATAATATATATATATATATATATATATATATATATATATATATATATATATATATATATATATGTGTGTGTGTGTGTGTGTGTTTATATCAAGGAGGGAGTTAGTAACACTTCAGAAATGAACAGCTGTAACAGCCAACAGGCAGCAACATAGTATTTTGATACATTAAAAGATAGGGTGTCAGTTTTGCAAAGGGCTTCCCTAGAAAGTCAATCCTGCCCGATATTAGTAAATAGTGGGAGGTTGGCATAATGGTTAAGGTGTTTACCTTACAAACACAAGGTACAGGGTTTGATTCTCACATGGGGTAATTGGCTAGGCTTAAAATGACCCACAAGTGCAGTTAGCCTAGTACTAATCTATGAATTAACATATAACATAGCATACGTATAAATGATGGAGTACATTCAATATAATAAGGTAGTATAGCCCAGTCAACGTAAAAGAACAGAAGATCTGGATTTTACTGTAGATCAGAGAAACTGTACTAAGAAATTACCTCATAATACACTTGCGTACAATGTTGTGTTAGTGAATTGCATTACATAAGCATTTTGTAGACCAACACAACTTACAGCAGCAGCAACATAAGGGGGCCATCATACACTGCTTGGGATGTCAAAGTAAAACTGTTACAGTGCAGAGCAAAGAATGGCAGGAAAAGGAAGCCTCAGAGATGAAGTAACATAGACAGTGCACAGTAAACGGGAGATATGCTTGTATCTGTCTATATAATATACACAGTGGGCCTTTTCCAAAAAACAGTTGCACATAGTGTAGTGCATGGAAGGAAGGCTTCAGTGAACTAAGTGTGGATGCAATTCTAAGAACTGCCAAAACCCAAGCATAAATACTAATGCATTCAAGGCAGGGTAATTGCAGACACTGCTCATGCTCACTCACTTCTGAGACACAGCATGTGGGCATAATGACAGTGAATAGCAACACAGTAGTACTCCAAAACTTCCATGCAAGCACTTAGTGCAGGCCATTTGTGAACTTTCAGATTACTGAAAATTAAAGATTTATTATGAGCTAATACAGTGAATTCTACAGAAAACCTATAAGAAATGCTTTTCACAGTAAATGCACTCCAGCAGGCCAGGGTGTTACAAGCAATATTGGAGTATATTCAGCAAATACATCCTATTGAACAGTTAGAATGACACCAAGTCAGGCTAATGACACTAAGTCAGTTAATTACATTAACAGAAAAGAGGGGCTTTGCTCTGTTGTGAGGTAGTATGCTCTGCAGACGGCATAATTATTAATCTCATAGCCACACACCCCTATAGTGTGCATGATATTGCGTTAAGGACAGAAAGTGACTTAAGGTCTGCCTTCCAAGGGGCTGACATCCCTGAGGGGCTACTACTTGGTAAGTACATATAGGCATCAGTAATGTGTTTTGTCTCCCAACATGGTACTGTGAAGCACTGGTCCTTATATTCTATATGATTATTCCAACAGGTGGCAGCAGATATCCACTGAAAGCCAAACTCAAGACACAATTCAAAGCCCCATTTATGCCTGCTGGGGATGCATTTAACCAAGCACAAACCATGACAAAAAATACCACTGAGCAATTGTTTGCATGCTGAAGTCATGATAAAGATGTCAGGACACATCCAGTGTGCACTGTAGTACACACAAAAAAAGTTGCACAAATGGTCACTGTGTGTGCCATATTGCACTATACAATTCCATCTAGATATGGTGGCCTCCCAGCACTGGGTGTGAGTGAGCTAAACCAAGAACTCCAGATGTCTAAAGTGGAGCTATCAGAGTATTTATAGGATTATCAGGAGGACACAAGGGTGAGAACATTCTGGAGTGGGAGATGAAGGTTGTTGCCATAGGATCATAGGAAGTTACTAGGCTAATGGTCCTATTGCCCTTACAAGCCTAGCCAAGTTCTACCTTTATTTCCATGATCTGCACCTATTGCCTCTGTCCAATTTACAGTTACCCATCCAATCGTCCAGACTGTGTTTGAAGAGGGCCAATGAGGTGCTCTGTTTGGCATGAAGTGGGAGTCTGTTCCAAAGGTGTGGTATCCTCTGGGAGACAAATCTGTCCCTCAAGCAGGTTCTATTAATGTCACATACTAGGTTAAGGTGTTTAGAGTGAGTAACCTGTGTACCATTTGACTTTTAGAGATGCAGGATTTCTAATAAAGCAGGGTCAGAGACTGCCTTGCATGCAAGGCAGAGATCACCTCTGAGTAGTTTGTATGAAACAGAATAAAGTGACAGTGATTTCAGATGATCCAGAGAGGACAGATGCTGAAGACCTAGAATTTTCCTTATGAGTAACCTTTGTGGTCTCTCCAATTGCTGCAGGTGCTTGGAAAGGTACATAAAAGGGCATTGTACTCAATTATTGGTCTGATGAGGGAAAAGTATAGGAAGGTTATAATTTCTTTTTTTCTGGAGGCAATGCCCTTACTTGTGAGATGAGCAATATAGAATGCCCTTCTTACCACTGTGGTGACATGGTGGTCAAATATGAGGTTGCTGTCGACCTATGTGGCTAGATCTGTCACCACTGAGTGCATACGTAAGATGTTGCTATTGATGTGGTAGTTAGCAGGAACATGACCCTTACTGAAAGGGATGATAATACATTTTTTGGATTGAGTTTAAGGCACCAATCATTTGTTTGTGTAAGACCCTGTTGTAAGATGTTGACATTCTTTGGAGATTCTATGACCACTCCTAGTTTACAATCATCAGCAAACTTTGTCAACCACAGACCTTTAGTTCTTGCTTGTACTTTGGAGAAATTGACTCCAAACATTAGAGGTCCCATGACTGATCCCTGTGGAACACCACTGGTTACAGGTCTGCTACTGGAGGTGAAGTCCCCTATTTTGACTACATGGATTCTATCAGTGAGCCAATTAGTGACCCATCTAATGATACAAAGGTCGATACCTAGCTGAGTGGTCTTTCAGATAAGGCTAGTCAGGCTAATAGATCTATAGTTCCAGGGGTCAGTGGAAGCACCACCTTTGTGAAAGGGGATCACAGTGGCCATTCTCCATTCAGCTAGGATGAAGCCGGTGCTTAGACTATGACCGAAAAGAGTACCCAGTGACATTGCTAATTCTTGTTGAAGCCCATGTAGAATGCAGCCTGGGATGTTATCAGATCCCATAGGTGCTGTGTTCCTGGCCTTAGAGATGGTGTTAGTGACCTGTTCTTTAGAGAAACAAGGTAGGGGATAGGTGGCAGGGATGTCATGGGGTACATGTGGCAGGGACAGCGGAGTGAAGTTTTCACAGAACCTGTAAGCCAGCAGGTTAGTTATGTCAATATACTAAATCAGGCAACATGCCAACTCTGACGCAGAACATTTGAGCTATGACTTGTCAGAAATACAAACAAGTACATGGATAACAAGTGATGTAGACCCAATGGTAAACACATAATATTATAGGTGACAGCTACAGTAATCCATCTGACAGTTGTCCACGGGGAACCTCAGACATCCAATATAGAGATGTGTCATCCTGTGTAATAAACAACTGCATGCACAAATGAAATAGCATATATGTGAATTTGTGTTGAGAAATATATAATTGTAAGTGAAAGACTGTAGGACTGGCACACTGCCAACTATGGACATATCGGTATGTGCATGACCCATATGTTATGCATACTACTGTAATATATAAAGGCCAGTGGTATTGTATCTACATGCATTACAGTTATTTGCCTGTCAGCATGCACATAGGGTGGAAGTAACATATCAGAAGGAAATGTGCATGAGGTGTACATTGTGTGATAAAGACACATAATGGGCATGATGCATGGCTATTTTAATGTTCCTGACATGATTCTAACATGCAGACTGCAATTTGATTAATAACTCTATAAAAATATGCACTCACCATGTTAAATATGCACCAATAATGTTACAGGTCTTAGAATGGACACACAAACATCATAGGAAAAGGACTGTCCTGGCCTGTAATATGAAATTACACGTGACTGTAAGCAGAGCTGGATCCAGCACTAGAGGACCTAGGCAGTCGCCTAGGGCCTGTTGACTGGGCGGGGCCCACTGGTCGGGGGGGGGCTGCCACAACATTTACTTTTTAATTTAAAAAAATGACATGTCTTCTTTAAGGACATTTTCCTTCAAGAACGCCTTCTGTGTGCACTAAAGATATACATCCCTGCAGGCATTGACACACATACACACATGCTGTTCCTTGTTTCTTTTTTTTTGTGTCTGCACATGGAATTTAAACACACAGCATTCCTACAGCCTGCTTCTTCTCTCCACCAAACGAAACATATCAGTAAAAGTGTGTGTGTGTGTGTGTGTGTGTGTGTGTGTGTGTGTGTGTGTGTGTGTGTGTGTGTGTGTGTGTGTGTGTGTGTAATGCCCTAGTTAGGGATGGCAGGTTAGTTCATTTACTCAGGCTCAGATCCTCTACATTGGTTACAGGAGGCAAGAATCTGAATCCTCTAAACCAACTACCTCAGTGTATATTCAAGGACTATTGAGTTTCAAAAATTGTGAGTTTTTTATGCATTTTTAAGGAATTGTGAGCTGAATAGTGAGCTTCATGGGAAGAGGTGTTGACCGCTGATGATGCTAAGCCTATTTTCAATGTGCAACTGTTTTCTTTAGTAAATGGTTGTCAATGTTTGTGCTTGAGAGCTTGAAACTAGAGCTAGTAGCACAACAGGTAGCATATTTGCTTTTTAATGCGGAAGGTTGTGGGTTCTACTACCACACCATATAGATGGACTGCTGATGCTGTGTTGCACTTTGGGGGGAGGTACTGCAGTCCGGAGTGTTTCCTTCTTTGGATGAGATGCCTAGTTACTATGAAGCCACTTTCATTTTGCCATCCATTCCCTATTGCAATATAACCAGCCTGCCATTTTTTTTAATGTAATATAGGGAATGTATTCTTTAAGGGCAAAAGGCACTAAGTTTGTAAACAAAACACTGAAATATAAAGTTGTTTATTAGTAGCAAATGCTTCATTAGTTGCAGAGCTCTTTAATGTGGAATTATTCAGATGACACTTTTGCAGAGATTGTGCATATTGACTGATATTGGTGGATTGTAATGACAGAAGTTTGAGTGACCTTCTATGGTTGGAATGTTCTGAAATGGGCTGTTTTGTCATTATTGGTTCATACATTTTGTTTCATTGCTTACTGGAAAAATGTTCAAATTTAAAACACACTCTAACAAGTGGTGCTGTATTATACAAGGAATATAATTTAATACAATCAGGAAGGCTAACTTTTAGTTATGTACTTACCATAACTTCGGATGTATGGGATCCATCTTGCCTACATTCATAACTGATGGGTTCGGAGCCAATCCATCGGCTCCGACTCGACCACTATATACTAGAACAAAGTCTCTAATTGGCTGGGCTACCCCTTATCCCAGAATGCACCACGCCTGCTTCCCCAGATCTTGTTTGTTCACTTTCATACCTACATCCAGACACAGAGACATATCAGCAACTGTAACAAACTAAAGTCCTTCAAGAGAAAAACTCAGTAAGTAGCAGCATTCCCTCTAAATCCAATGGGAAGGGGGAAGGAGGGCGGGTACGTATGAATGTAGGCGTGATGGATCCCATACATCCGAAGTTATGGTAAGTACATAACTAAAAGATGTAATGGGATCCTATCTCGCCTACATTCATAACTGATGGGATAGCGTCCCTAGCACCTAAATCCTGGGTGGCTCATTGGAAAACACTCCTGAGAACTGTGGAACCAAAGGAAGCTCTACCTCGAGAAGCCACATCTATCTTGTAATGAGAAATGAAGGTGTGCGGAGAAGTCCAGGTAGCGGCCGCACAGATATCATCTATCGATAATTTGGAGTGGAATGCTACAGAAGTAGCCATTGCCCTGGTAGAATGAGCCCTGACTGGGAAGGGTAGCTCTTTGCCGGACTGTGAATAAATGAAGGAGATGCAATCTTTAATCCATTTGGCTATGGTGGTTTTAGCCACCGGTTGACCCAACCTATTTTCCGCAAAGGACACAAACAGCTGATCTGACTTTCGTGTCTGATTGGTCCTACTTAAATAAAAACACAGTTGTCTGTGAACATCCAACTGATGAAAAATATATTCTGCGCTATTGGAGAATTTGGAAAAAAAACACAGGAAGCTCCAAGGATTGTTGAATGCATAAGGGGGGATGCTACCTTGGGCAAGAAAGAGGGATTTAACTTGAGGGACACTCTGTCTTTGTGAAAGGTCAAATAAGGAGGATTAGAACAGAGAGCCTGAAGCTCTGAGACCCGCTTGGCAGAGGTTATTGCCACCAAAAAGGCGGTTTTCCAAGATAGAAATTTTATATCACAAGTAGCTGCTGGTTCAAAGGGGCGGGCAGTTATAAAAGCTAGAACCATATTCAGGTCCCAAGGGGGCACAGTATGGGCTATTGGGGGCCGAAGGAGCCACGCTCCTTTAAGGAAAGATTTGCAAAGCCTGTTTGCCATTAAGGAAGGCTCAAAGGAGACATGAAAATTAGAGATAGCCGCCAGTTGGACTTTAATTGTGGAAACTGAAGAGCCCAAATAAAACAAAGAAGCCAGGAATTCTAAAACCTGAGGTACTGGGGCGGTAAGGGGATCTATACCTCGTTGCTGGGCCCAAAGAGCAAACCTCTTCCATTTGCTGGAATACAGTTTAATAGTGGAAGGTTTGTGAGAAGAGGACAAAATGTGGATGACGTCTGGAGAAAGAGAGTTATCTCTGACTAAGGTTGGAAGTGGAGTAACCAAGCGGCCACCCTCAAGGACTTGAGGGATGGGTGAGACTGTCCCAACTGATGAGTTAACAGGTCGGGCATCAGGTCCAAAACCATGGGCCTTCCACCGCATACCTCAGAAAGAAGGGGAACCAAACCTGACGAGGCCAGTGTGGAGCAATCAAAATCATGTCACTTCCTAGATAAATCGCCTTCTGTATCACCTTCGGGAGAAGGGGAACCAGAGGGAAGGCGTAAAGTAGACCGGGGGGCCAACTGTGAGCTAGGGCGCCCCTGGGAATCTGCCCCTGAGAGGGAGTCAGAGTGAAGAACTCCCTGCATTTCACATTGTGAGGGCTGGCGAACAAGTCGCAACAAGGGAGGCCCCACTTGGCGAAGATGTTTGCAGCCACTCTGTCGTTGAGGGACCACTCGTGGGGCAACAGGAAAGTCCTGCTCAGCCTGTCTGCAATCACATTGGATTTCCCCGGAATGTGCGTTGCCACTAGGAAACGCTGGGTAGCAATCGCCCAATGCCACACTCTCATGGCCTCTCGGCAAAGAGGGTAGGACCTGGTTCCGCCTTGCTTGTTTATGTACCAGACTACCGACATGTTGTCGGATAGAATCGCAATACTACCCCGGGGAAGAGCATGATGAAGTGCTTACAACGCCAGTAGCACCGCTCTCATTTCCAGGATATTGATATGTAAGTGCGTTTCATGAACCTGCCATGTGCCTTGGACAGACCTGTCCAGATAATGACTCCCCCACCCTATCTGGGAGGTGTCTGTGGTCACCGTGGTGACGGGAGGCTGAAGAACAAAGGGTCTCCCCTGGTCCATTTTGGAGTGAAGCAGCCACCAACGTAGGTCCCGACGGCAAATTTCCGTAATCTGGACCAAATGGTTCAAGGGGAGTTCCTGAAAGGACCATTGAACCGACAGTAGCCATTGCAGCACCCGCATGTGCAGCCTGGCTAAGGGGACTAGAAGAATAGTTGAGGCCATCGTGCCCAATAACTGCAGAATCAGTCTGGCCTGAACTCATGATCTGGGTAACAAGGTTTGGACCTGAGACTGCAGGACCTGAATCCTTTCTACCGGCAAGAATGCCCGCATTCTTCTTGTGTCTAACTCTGCGCCTATAAAGGTAATACGCTGAGACATATGCAGCACAGATTTTCCCCAATTGAACGTGATTCCTAGTGAATGACCCAAACTGACTGTGGTCATAAGTGCCCGAACTAATAGATGCTTGGAGGTGGCAGTAAGGAGCCAGTCGTCTAGATAGGGAAACACTTGGAATCCTAGACTTCTCAAGTGAGCTGTCACTACTGCCAGACACTTGGTGAACACCCTGGGGGCTGTGGTCAGACCAAAGGGCAGTGCTCGGAACTGGAAATGACTGGCTCCCAGGCAGAAGCGTAAATAACTCCTGGACTCTTGACTTATCAGGATGTGATAGTAAGCGTCCTTGAGATCTAAGGAGCACATCCAGACATCCTTCTCCAATAATGGGAGAATGGACTGAAGGGTGACCATTCGGAATTTGGATTTTTTTACAAAGCAATTCAATGATCTGAGGTCCAAAATGGGCCTTAAGTCCCCTGTCTTTTTTGGCACCAAAAATAGTCTTGAGTAAGTTCCTGATCCGATCTGGTTGGCGGGGACAGGCTGGATGACTCCTTTTCTTAGCAGCTTTGAAACCTCGACCGCTGCTTGATCCCGCTGACTGGGTGGAACATCCGGGATTTTCCTGATAGGAAGAGGGGGATTCTTGATGAAAGGGATGAGATAGCCTCCGGTTATGGTCCGGAGCACCCACTGATCCTTGGTGACAGATTCCCAAGCCTGCGGGTGTTCCACAAATCGACCTCCAACTGGCTCCAGAGATGCGCAGTCGGGCCACGTCTCAGGGACGGTGAGCGTAGGATGGACCACGAAAGGAATCGCGGTCTCCAGAGTTACGGGGGCCTCTGCCGCCTCTGGGGCGGTGTCTTCCTGAATTCCCCCCCCCTGCCTCTAGAGGGGGGATCACTCGGTGGAGTAGGGAAAGACCTTTGAGATTTCCTGAACCACATTTTCCCTCCTCTCTGGGCCTTGGGATAAGGTCTAGAGGGAGCAGAAAAACAGGCCCCCACGGCAGTCAAGGTCTTGCCCTCCTGCTCGCACCAAGTCAGTGTGTCCTTCACCTTGGGTCCAAACAGGGAGGACCCATCAAAGGGGGCGTCAGCGAAGGAAGACTTAAAGGCCTCCGCAAAGGGATACAAGCATAACCAGGCATGTCTTCTAAGAGCCACGCCTGTTCCCGCTGCTCTACTCGCCCCTTCGGCCGCATATGATATGAGCCTCATGGACGAGTTGACTATCGAAGATAGGGTAGTCATCTGGGCGCCAACAGTTTGGGCTAACGCCTCAGGAAGATTACCCATAAGAGACTCACCTAACTCTTTGAGGAGGTCCCTTTGAAGCCTGGTGAAATGACAAAGATAATTCAGCGACCACAGGGTAAAGGCCACTTGAAGAAAGGGTACACTTCCCGTACCTATCCATGCCCCTGGAATCCTTATTAGGAGGGTAAATAGACGTTGAAGCCTCTGCCACGTCCTGCTGAGTGGCAGATGCCACCACCATCGCATCTACTGCAACTCCTTTAATCAAAAATTCCTTTTGAGGAGGGGCTGAGAGGAACTTGTTAGGCCTGGCAGGCACTGGTTCCACAGTGTCAGGGTGTTCCCACACCCTTCGAGAAACTAAATCTAGTAATTCATCGAAGGGTGGAGACACCCAGGAGGCGGAGGGCTGGGCCCCAAAGGCCTTGAGGAAGACTGACTCCTCTGCAGAAGGGGTTTTGGACTGCCAATCGCCTCTCTGTCTCAGGATCTCGGGGATATCTGAGAATGAGACGTCATCCGAGGACAATTTTGGGGACCCCTCCGCATCATCGAGGTCAGTATCTGATGTGATAGACTCATCCTGGGAGTCAATGTGCTTCCTCTTGCACAATTTTTTTCTTGGAGGTTCATCTGAAGCGGATTCAGAAGGACCTCCCGGGAGAAGGGAATCCACCAAGGGGGTATCCTCAGGCCCTGGGGCCCCACTGTCATGGGAATGAAGCACACCAGAAGCACCAGTTCCCAAGTTTAGGGACGGTGAGGTAGAGACTTGCTGAGCCGGCAATGACATGGCCAGCGCACTCCTCATGGCCTCAAAAGCAGGACCTCCAGACTCTACGAAGGACACAGGCTGAGAGACCACGATGGTACCGGGAGTCCCTGCGGCCGATGCTCCAAGGGGAAGACTAGGCACCGAAGCTACCAGTTCCAAAGTGTTCTCCTTGGCCCCGACCGAGGAAGTCCCGGTACCGAACCCTGACCCCGAGGACAGGGTAGGAATGATGGTCAGAACAGAGAAGCTCTGAGGGAGTCTCGGTTCTGACTGGACAACTCTGCTCCGCTCTACCATCACCGACTCCAACGGCTCCGAGGAGGTTGGAGGAGGAATTGGATGCGTCGAAGTGGGGACCGGCTCCGGAGCCGAGTGGGCTGGAGCCGAGACCATTTTTGCAAAAAACGGGGACTGGAAAAGCCTCTGGATAACTCTGTCCAAATCTGAGTCTGACAACCTGGAGGATTTAGAGGAACTAGATGGGGGCCAAGACGACTGCTCTCTCAGCTCCGATAGACCAGGGGACCGGCTCCAAAACGGCTCCAACACCATTGGCACCAGATCCGGAACCGTATGAATAAACATCGGCGCCGAAGGGGACTTCGGGGCCGGGGGGGGAGTCTGAGCTGCACACCTCCAACGGCTCCGAGACCAAAGGAGCCGAAGCAGATGATTCACCTCTCGATCCCCTAACCTGTGGCTCCGACAACAATGGAGCTGAGGAAAGAGGTATCGAGGCAGACCCTTCCACCCAAGGCTCCAAAGCCATTGGAGCCGAGGAAGAAGAGGTCGACCTATGCTTCTTGGAAGTCGGTTCCGACGGACTGGTCGGAGCCACCGACCTTTTCTTTTTAGAAGCTGGAGGGGAAGGAGAAGCCAAAGCTTCCTCAAAGAAGGGCTTAATAAGGCCCTTAAGGATCAATTTATTTTTTCGTTCTTGAAGGACCCTAGAGGAAAAAGCATGACAAACACTACATGTTTCCTGCAAATGTTTTGGTCCTAAACAATATACGCAAACAGCATGGCTATCAGTAAGAATCATTTTGTAGTTGCACTTGGTGCACTTTTTAAAACCAGACTTCTGCTCTTTCGACATCCTATCACACAACTATTTCCCACAAAACGAAAAGCAAACCTTAAAGTAGGGCACGAGCCCTTTGACTCAAAATGGGACTGGCCCAAGATACAGAACACAAAATGGGCAGAAGCCCTCTAACTTAAATGGGCTTAGCCCGATAAATCAGGACGTACAGAGAGACAAATCAACACACCCACACACAAATAAGGGCAAGGGCCCTCTAACTTAAACGGGCCTTGCCCGGTAAGTCGAAAAATACCAACAAACAAAAAACAGGTTCACACACACATGTAAAGCTGTTAAAACAGCTGTTTGTTAAATTTGTGAAGAAAACCCTAGGTAAAATGACCAAAAAAAGTAAACAAAAAAACACTTAGCTCCAGCCAAGTCGAGACCACGTCTAGCTTGAAAAGCAGCAAACGAGATCTGGGGAAGCAGGCGTTCTGGGATAAGGGGTAGCCCAGCCAATTAGAGACTTTGTTCTAGTATATAGTGGCCGAGTCGGAGCCGATGGATTGGCTCCGAACCCATCAGTTATGAATGTAGGCGAGATAGGATCCCATTACATTCAAAGAACAGATGCATGTATGCATGGTCCTAAAAATGTGTGAAAGGGGTCTAAAGTTTGAAAACAGCCCAAAGGTAATCTTAATCCACCACTTGCCAGATACATTTTGTTTGAATATGGGTTTCAATGCTGTTTCATTGAATGTGAGTTTCAAGGGCAGAAAAGTTTACGGTTAATGCCAGGTCTGTTTCCATTATGCAAAGCTACTGTTTTATTTAGCAAATGGTTATCAGTATTTGTGCTATAAATTTTGAAATAAAAGTTTTAAATTAAATCCAAATATCTGTAATCATTGTAGAAGTAAAGAAGAAACTAATATGCACACTGACGGATTTGAATACTGTTTATGGCAACTGGGGAAAAAACAGCAAAGTAATGGGACACTGGAATTGCTGTGGGGGAGGGGCTGGTGTGTGTTTGGGGGGGGCTGATCCGTTACCCTGCCTGGGCCCCATTTGACCATGATCTAACATATGTTGATCATAAATATGCTCAGCATCTGAAATTATACATGTGCAACATGCATGTAGCAACAGCCATGGTAGGGCTATCAGGACATTTATGGAAGCACAAATGGAATTCAGTATGCATGTATTATCATAAATAACTCAAACTGTAAAGTACATGCAGATAGAATGAGTGAATGGAAAATACATGTTCACAGTATGTATCAGTATATACAGTGGCAGTTACCAGAATAATATGCCAGAAGTATTGGGCAGCGCAGTGGTGCAGCAGTTAATGCTGTCACCTCACAGCAAGAGGTTCACCGGTTCGATTCTCGGCTGGGGTACCTTCTGTGTGGAGTTTGCATGTTCTCCCTGCATTCGCGTGGGTTTCCTCCGGGTACTCCGGTTTCCTCCCACATTCTAAAAACATGCTTCTGGAGCATTTCTCCCCGGGCCTCCACTGAAAACAGGATCTGTGGAACCTAGTCGGACTTTCCCGGTCAACAAATGTTAAATAAAATAAAAATAAATAGAAGTAACAAAGATATGCCATTTCATGTACACCTGTGCCAACAGTACTGGTCTACAAAAGGAAAGTGGTGTAAAAGTTGTAATGCATTGCTTACTCAACAGTATATAGGTTGAATATATACAAAAATTCTAATGTAAGTCACGTGTGAACACATATATTACATAAAAGCAGTTGTACAACACAAGTGACATCCATCAACAATTTAGCCTATAAAAATTCAGTAAATATGTTAACAGATGTGCATTTATTGCACAATGGTTTTACATTCTGTCATGCAAGTCATATATTAATATAAATCCTTTGGCATCCAACATGTCACATGCCATTAACATGCACAGTATGTAGTGGTCAGGACATTACACTGAGGTTAACTTTATGAAGCCCAGGTGAAGGCAGTCCTGTGGCTTAGGGTATAACCTCTAATAGGGGAAATAATTCACCCAGCCAGTCTGCAGGTATTGGATCATCAGATATTGATCTTTACATAGACCCAGGTTTGCAAAGCCATCAGGTACATGTTTGGGTGAATTGATATTGATGACTGCAGTATTACATATGTGGGAAAATTATGTATGCATGCATTAGAACTAATCTCTTGCATGTGTTATCTGTACTTATATATTGGCCAGTTCCATCACAACATCTATAGGCAAAGATGAACTCTGAAGATGTCATAACTGGTACATATGCCTCTATGTACTATTAGAGTCTACTGTCATGAGTAGTAGTGGGCATACATAGGTATTGCCTAGCTCCATCCCAACATAAGCAGCCAGAGGACAACTCTGAGGAGGATAGGCTTTGTAAGTGTGCCTGTATGTGCTAAAATATTACACTGTTGCAAGTAAGACCATCCCTAATAATAGGTTCATAGGTGTGTACTAGGCTAATGGCCCTGGAGCCTTTACAAGCCTAGCCCATAGACGTGCCCTGGCATCATGCCACCTGATGTTAGTTACCAGTGCCTCTATGAAGTAGAGCCACTGCAGTGATCCCTGGATTGAACTTTCTATTTCCCATCCACTTATCAAGATTTCCCTTGAAGAGGGCCAGTGAAGTGCTCTGCTTGACATGTATGGGAAGTCTATTCCAGAGCATGGGCAGTCTCTGGGTTATGAACCTGTCCCTCCTGCATGTTCTGTTGATTGTGGTAATAAGGTTGAGGTCTCTGGAGCAGAGGGATTTGGATTTCTTTAGATGTAGCATTTCTAACAGAGCTGGGTCAGACATGGCTTTCTAAGTCAAGCAGAGATAGTCTTTTAGTAGACGATATGAGACAAAGAATAGCTGGAGATTTTTGAGTCTGTCCATGTAGGACATGTGTTTAAAAGCCCAGGATCCTCTTTGTGAAGTACTTTTGTGGCCTTTCCAGTTGTTGCATGTAACTAGTGAGGTACATGCCAAATGGGGCATTATACTCAATGATTGGCCTAATGAGGGAAGAGTAGAGAGAGATGATGACCTCGTTCTTCCTGAATGCAAAACTCTTGGTAAAGAGATGTGCCACATCGAAGGACTTTCTAACCACATTGGTAATGTGGTGGTCGAAGGAGAGGTTGCTGTCAACCTGTGTCCCCAGATCTCTTATAACACCTTCAGTGTTCAGTGGGCTCCCATCGATGTGGTAATTAGTGGAAACTGAGTTTTTCCCAAAGGGGATGACGCATTTGTTTGTCAAGCCCAGGTGGGGTTAGTCTTTGGTATTTGCCAAGAATGTTTTTCTCAGCACCCGAAATGTACCCAAATCTGTCTCATTCTGCAGTTCTTCTGGAGTTAATAACCAAAACAGGAGATGCAGCAGCCATAAAGGCTTAAAAAGGAAAAAGTCATGGACATTTAGAAGCCATATAGCTGAAACACTTGATGTCCTTAACAGGCCATTTGCATATATCCCATGGGCCTTTATTACAGGAGCTTTAAGGCACCACACAGTGAAAACTCTAGGTTGGCTAGGTTTTTCTTATAGTTTTTACTAATTGATTTGTCTGTGTGACATTTTTACTTTTTGTTGAGTTGTTAGTTGGGCTAACTTGCAGACACCTTAATGGTTATGGACATCAGCTGGGTTTAAATGCTTGTGTTCTACACTTTAGCCCAACAGTCTACTTATGCTGTGTTGACTAGATCAAATGAGGGCCAATATATTCATGCCTTAGCTAGTGGTGTTTGGGTTTGTTGGCCTGAATCTTTCCATAAAGATATAAAAAGAAAAAGTCATGGCATCTATTGCATCAGGTTTAAGATATCACACTATGAAAACTCTACCTTAGCTAGGATTTTCTTATAGTTTTTACTAATCAGTTTGTTTCTATGACTTTTTGGTTTAGGTTTAGATCCCTGTAATGAGCGTTTCTGATGACATTTGACTTTATAATGTGCCTGATCCATCAGTATTGGATCAGAGAATGCCTTGTATTTCCTGCTCTTTCCCTTCTTGTGCAGTTCTAACCAGAGCTTCATACAAATACCCTTCTGAAGGTTTCATAACATTATCTTGTGGTATACCTTCTCTAAACACATCCTGCTCCATCTGTTGTGACTCAATGACCCATCATGTTGTGATAAAACCTGCAGTGGAGTTTCCACATTAAATATTTCACTTTGCAGTTGTATATCACTTCTGCATCACTAAAACTATTTTTTTCAGTTACATTCATATTCTCTGATCTTATTTTTGCTGTTGTAAAATTTGCCATACGCAGATATCTTTGCCTGTATTTATCTAAAAAAATCTGTTTGAAGCTGTATTTCTCATCTTGATCAGTATGGCTTTCCATTCTACATAAATGTTGCATCATATCACATCTCTTTTACTTTCTCATACCTTTTTAATAACGTTTGCTAACCTCTGTTTTTGTGCGTTATCTTGTATCACTTCCTTGGTCTCATAGTTTACCATGCAGCTCATTGTTTCTTCATCAGACTACACAATACAATGGTTTAATCAATGATTAACACAAGCCCCCAGATTTACTATCCTTCCATGCAGGACTAGCTTAGTCCTGCATGGGAGCGGCCATTCAGGAGCATGACGGCAGCATGCCATGCATAATAATAAAGGTGCGCTGCCTGAGCTCCTAATTTTACACGGAACATGTAAGAGTGTAGGGGAATATACACACCCCTGCAATGAAGAACAGCAAGACAATTCCCAAAATCATGAGCGAGACCACTCATAGGTGTATGCATACCCCCAGCAACATCCCCCAATGTGTACAAGAGCAATAGTTAAAACAACAAATATAAAGATATTTTTTTTTTATGAAACAGATGAGATAACCGTAGGTGCACGGGTTTGCCCATCACTAAGCTACAAGTAATGCAGCCTAAATGGCACAAGAGGATAAAAAGCAAGATATATACAAATGAAGCAGTACAACAATAGTGTCGTGGGCAGAGCATTCACCTTATGAGCAGTTATTCCCGGTTTGAGTCCCACTGCAGCACATTCCATGCCCAATCATGTTATGATCAATATATTTAGTTGCATAACCTATGAAATAACATATATCTGTGAAATTGCGTACAGCATTAAATGCAGATGTGAGCTGTCAGTGTCATAATGTTGCAAAGTCCACAGATAAACACATGTTCCCCATACAGTATATGTACTCAGCTACAAATGTAAGGTAAAATGTGCAATGATAACTCCATACAGCTTCCAAATCCCCTACCTTCCCAAGAACCATTAGATATTACTGTCTAAATTAGAGCAGTGGTATGTGGGAGTAAGCACTAGTAAGCAAGAGTAAGCACTATTAAGCAGTAGTAAGCGGGAGTAAGCATATATAAACACCAGTAAGCCGGATTATGTCCGTTTGCATGGGGGTAAGCAATGTGCACAGAGGATAAGCAATATTGAAGCTAACTCTCTGTAAGCATATTTATCCCGAGTTTAGCAGTGCTTACCCTTGCGCAAACCCACACAAACCCACTTACAAGTGCTTAAAAGTGCCTTAACCACTCTGAATCCAACAGCCCTTGTTCTGGCCAGCAACAAAATAAACAGCCTCAGCAAGGCTTGAGCCCAGGACTCTGCACACCACAGCCAAAGTAATTTACCACTAAGCCACCACAGCAGTACATAACATGGAGGTATCACCAAACAAATCCTCACTATGGGAAAATCAAACTGAACTTGTGAAAGGAATCTATATACAGTCTTATGTTGTATAACCTACTACATAACACAGATATGTAAACTGGAGTACTGCAGTAAGGCCAGATGTGAGGTGTAATTGTAATAATGTGTTGAAGTACCCTAATAAACACAAGGAGTGTACGTACACATGAATCATGGATAGCAGATACATATATAACATGTAATGCATAATAAATCAATGCCAAAAAGCAAATATAATGCAAATGAAATATTAAGCAATGCTAAGCATTGCACAGGCCAGCTTAGAAGGTGTAAGCAATGTGTAGGCCAGCTAACTCATTTTGCCCATTGGTATACCCCTTTAAACAATGCCAATCTTAGGTAAGCAGGTTTGCCCATAGCTTAGCCTTTTCAAAATTGTCCAATCACAGCAAAGTGCGGGAAATTGGCCCTACTTAAACCCAACAGGCAGGAATACATCTCATAACTGGTTTTAGCTTTCCCTTGCAGGCACCATGTCAGGAAGGGGAGAGGGAATGTGCTTTCGAGTGCAGTGCTGGGGCATCCAGGAGTCCAGAGTAATGGCAGGACTCCCTGTCTAAGACCATGAGCAGAGACTGCAGCAGGGCCAGTACCAGGGTTCCCAAAATAAAGTGGAAGCCTGGGACCATCTCACCCGTTACCTCACCAGTGACACTGGCATACCCTGAACTGGTGAGCAGGTCAGGCATCACTATGCTGACCTGAAGCGTTAAAAGGGGTATTTGTTGGATCAGTGGATCCAAGAAGCTAGGAGGACAGGGGAGGTCCCAGCTGTGTATAAGTATCACTCCACTACCTGTTTAATAATTGCCAGCTCATGTATATTATGGATAGGTATGGCTAAATATTCCTCTTATGCCCTTCACACTGGCAAGTGAGCGGGCTGCAAACCAGGAGACCCATGGCTGTCACTTGGAGAGGTTGTGAAGTGAGGCAGATTAGTAATACTCTTGCATGTACTGTCATAGGAAATAAATCTAACTGTATTAATAAGTCAATTGCCTGTAGAAAACCTGTATTGTTTAAGGCAAGTACTGCATACATCAGAGAATATGGCAGGAAGAGTCTCATATAGGTTGTATATAAATAAAAGCATAATATGCTGACAATGAAGGTCTAACTGCTGTACTGCATGGGGTTACTCTGGTATCATATGGTAATGTAGATTTGCAATCACTTAATAGTACTGTTTCATTAAGCACAGTTATCCACACTATCAGCTAGTACAACTGGGAGAGACATAGACAGAAATCAGTGAAAAAACAGTCAACAAAATCCAAATAGCACACACAACTGAGATGTGATTGGTTATATTTTTAGCACACAGCCATGGTTCGAATCCCGGGAGTGGTATTAATCTGCATACAGAATCATATTCCACAACTGTACAGATATGTCCAGAATATCGAGTAAATCGGCCCATATCTGCTGCCTGTCACTCTGTCCCCCAGGAAATCAGTGGGATGATCCCAGACGTATTGGCAGCAAACAAGAAATACAACTGATTGTCACACATCTATAAGAACAAACCTGTTATTCTAGCAACTCCCCAAACTGTTATGAGAGTAATAAGCCAAGTATGTCCTATCTACACCCCCATGTTATCAAGCTGTGACCAGAGTGTGTACAGTAACAGAGTGAAATGTATGTGCATAATAGTAATGTGAAATCTGGTACTTTGTGTGGCAACATTCAGGTAGTGCTAACAAACATTGCTCCCACAGGTCTGTCAGATACGAACACTGTGCCCAGAAATAAAAGAATGATAGCCTGTACTGGTACTGTTTACTTTGTTATTGTATGACATTGTGACTGCTGCAGTTGTTCTGAATAATAAGCTATGACTCGTCACTGTCACCCACACTGTGCTACATAATATAACTGTCTAGGAAATCCTGTATTGTTGTAATACATGGTCAGAATGTAAAACCACAGGAGAATTATAAGACAGAAATCAGATAGGAAATATACAGCAATATCTATATAGCACACACAACTGAGATGTGATTGGTTATATTTTTAGCACACAGCCATGGTTCGAATCCTGGGAGTGGTATTAGTCTGCATACAGAATCATACTCCACAACTGTACAGATATGTCCAGAATATCGAGTAAATCGGCCCATATATGCTGTGTGGCAACATTCAGGTAGTGCTAACAAACATTGCTCCCACATGTACGTCAGATAGGAACACTGTGCCGAGAAATAAAAGCTTGATACCCTGTACTGGTACTGTTTACTCTGGTATTGTATGGAATTGTGAGTGTTGCAGTTGCTCTGAATAATAAGGTGTCACTGATCACTGCCTCCCACACTGTGCTACATAATATAACTGTGTAGGAAATCCTGTATAAGAGTGTTGTAAGTCAATAAAGGTTGAAGAGGGCAATAGTCTACATATGTCCTGGTTTACCTGCATGTGGTCAAGACATGGCCAGAGTCTGTGCAAAAAGAGATGGACAGGTATGTGCATAACATCAACCTGGAATCTGGGAGTATGTGTAGAAACTGTTAAGTGTTAATGAACAATTCCTTCACAGGTATACCAGGTAAGAGGTGTATACTGCAGGTAAAACCAGTCCATGTATATAGATGTTGACAGCCATATCACCGTCCAAACTAAGGCAATAGGGTAGTGTAGTAATACTTGTAAGGTACAGATAACAGCACTGACTAGGAAAGTAATGTGAGCTGCAGGAATATACTAGTTGTTAATTGACATCTTTCTCTCCACCCCACCATATCTCCAACAATACATTAAATTCCCACCTCAACTGGTACATGATGACTCCACTGTAATGTTGAGACATATGTCCTATTGTTTGATAATTATATGATTCTGTTTCTATACATGTGCTATGTTGAAATACTTCAACATTGGTGGCATGGTGCCATCAGTGTACCTGATGCTGTTGTTATTACCACTGTGGTCCCATATATGCATGTGTTCCATTTGCTATGCAACTGTTCCATATCTGGTGTTTGGGTTAATGGGAATATCTATGCATGCTGTTATACCTAATCCTGGAATGTGTTGACTATTACTAACCCACATATGTTGATACACCATAAACACCATAGCACGTATGGGAATGCAAGTCCCAGCGGACCCACCTGTCCCACCTCAGCTGGCCGTGGCACCGGGCACCAGCACGTCTGGGGCCCAACCCATGACCTCCTCGTCTGTTCATTCCGCACCACCTTCAGGAGGAACTGCCTCAGGGGATGGGGCTTGCCCACCCCTGGGAGCGGGCGCAGATAGGAACCTGTCACCCATCGCCAGGTCCAGGTTGTGGTGTGTAGAGATCTCACTCAGCAGTTTGGAGATCTTCTACACCAGCTCAAGGGCCACATGTCATGACTAGAGGGTCAGCCTGGCTCTCCGACTCAGCCCCCAGTACAGCCACCTTCGGAGTTGTGAAGGTGCAGTGGTGACTGCCCATGGGTGGGGATCTCAGTCCCACTGTTTACACTAGGGGGCTCATGGACTTCTGATTTCCCAGTACCCCTCCCCATCAAGGTGTTTACCCCCCACATGTGTCATATACTGCCCTCGTATGCATCCTGTTTGTGTTGTCTGTTAACTTATTCAACCTACCTCCCCAAATATACCTACTATCCCTCCCCAACATCCAACTCTCACCTGAAAAAAACAGGGCAATCTGTTCCCTAAAAAAAACATTGCCCCATACATAGCTGTCCATTTCGCACACATGAACACTGAACTCATGTAATCTGGTCTAACTGGCTTCACAACATATTATTGTTGTCCTCACCCCTCTCTCAGGCATCTGAGTGTCAAAATCTACCTCCAAATTCAGTGTATATGCACAGCTGTTGCTGTAGAAGAAATGGGCAGCAATGGACCTTCCCTACACCCTCCTGCACATATTTAGCTATTTTCCCCACTGTCTTTCCCTCTTTGTGCCCCTTTTACCCCACTTTCCTATCAACCCTTTTTTCTTTTATGAATATGGACACCCCCCCTCCTTTCTTGGTGTTGTCCGGATTTTGGGGCCGGAACGCATGATATGAGGTGAAACCTGTTAGTGCTGGGGTGCTCTCAGGAGCCTTGAACCAGGTTTCTGTCACAGCACAGACATCGATGTTCTCCATATTGAGAAGGGCCTCGAGTGCGTGCATCTTGAGAGTGAGACTTCTGGCATTGAGCAGCATTACCCTTAGTTTTTTTCCTTTTTGGTGTTTTAGGGTGGTAGGTTTAGAATTTGAGCCTTGCCTAAAAAAGGCACTATGGGGGTGGCAAGAGCCTTTGCCAATATCCGGAAGCCCGGGGGTGACAGGTGCAAGCCATCCCTTGCGAAGCAGCATGGCTTGTCCAGCATGTCATCCCAGGCAGACAGACATTGGATCCCCTTTGAATGACACCAGAATTTAAGCCAATTATTAAAGCTGATCATCTTATCACTGTATTGTGTATACACTGTATTGTGTATACACTGTGTTGTATATATATATATATATATATATATATATATATATATATATATATATATATATATATATATATATTAATATCTAAATTGATACATCTATATATGTAGATATATATATATATACACACACACAGCAATATATATATAAATATATATATATAAGCATAAATATATATCAGTATAGGTATATACAGACATACATCTATAGATATAAAAGGGAACATAACAAAAAACATATATGTCCACATGCACCATTAATGGGAGTGAGGGGACCCAAACAACATACGTCTTGTATGTATAGATATTCCCCCCCACAGCCAAACACATCTGCCCTGCAATACAATACCAACTGTTGCAGATCCCATAACCAGGACTGACGCAACATGGGCACAAGATGGTAACAGTACCCCATCCCACCTGTATGATGTCAGGCTGGTATCAGTAACATATCATGCAATACTGTCTGGCTACCATAGGAAATGTAAAATGTGGAAGCAATCAACATTCCTAAGATACATATACACTGACACACACATATATATATATATATATATATATATATATATATATATATATATATATATAGATATATATATACACACACACACATATAGGTTCATAGGTTCATACTAGGCTGTCTGCTCTGGGGCAATTATAAGCTTAGCCTGATTCTGTATGGCTTACGCCACCCCTTGATTTGAGTATACTGTGCCCTTTTTAAGGTTTAGTTTACTGTGCCTCTGTCTAATAGTGACACGGGAGTAATCCCTGGGACAAACCTACGATCCCCCATCCACCTATCGAGATTCTTCTTGAAGAGATTCAGTGAGGTGCTCTGCCTCACATGAACTGGAATTCTATTCCAGAGCGAAGGGAGCCTCTGGGTTATGAACCTGTCCCTCCAGGAAGTTCTATTTATCTCTGTGCTGAGGTTCAAGTCCCTCGAGCATGTGGCTCTAAGGGATTTAGATTTACTGAGGTGGAGCATGTCCATTAATTCCGGATTTGACATAGCTTTGTATGTCAGGCATAGATCGCCTCGAAGTAGGCAGTATGCAACTGAGTAGAGCTGGAGTTTTTTTAACCGAGCAGCATATGGTATCTGTTTGAGACCCTTGATCCTCTTGGTGAGATACTTTTGGGGTCTTTCTAATTGCTGCAGGTGTCGGGTAAGGTACATCCCAAAAGGGGCATTGTATTCTATGATGGGCCTGATGAGGGATGAATAAAGGGGCACGATTACCTCTCTTGATCTAGATGTGAAACCCTTCATGATGAGGTGGGCTATGTAGAAGGTCTTTCTAACCACTTTGGCAATGTGGTTTTCAAAGGAGAGATTGCTATCAACTTGGGTCCCCAGGTCCCTAATAACTTTCTCTGTACTTAATGGGTTTCCGCCTATGTGGTAATTTGTGGGCACATTGCTTTTGCCAAAGGGTATGACTATACATTTTTTGGCATTTAGCTTTAAACCATGGCGCTGGCACCAGTCATCTGTCTCTGTGAGTCTTTTTTGAAGGATGTTTGTGTCAGCTGGAGAGTTGATTATGGCACTCAGTTTGCAGTCATCTGCGAACTTGGTGAGCCATAGTCCTCCCACGTTTGCCTGTACCTTGGAAAAGTATATACCGAACAAGAGTGGTTCCAGGACAGAACCCTGTGGGACGCCACTTGTGACCGGTTTCGAGTCTGACATGGCTCCAGCAACTCTCACTCTGTGGGTTCTGTCTTTGAGCCAGTTTGCGACCCATCTTGTGACATAGGGGTTTATATTTAAGCTGGATAGCTTATCTATGATGCCCGAGTGGGGTATTGTGTCAAATGCCTTTGCAAGGTCCAGATAGGCTGTGTGGACTACCTTCCCTTCATCTATGGCTTTGGTGACTGTTTTGAAGAAGTCAACCAGGTTCAAAAGGCAGGATCTGCCCTTGACAAAGCCGAAATGGGTAGGTCCCCAATGTCTTTGTTTATGAGCTCCATGATGATCCTCTCCATAGCCTTGCAGACTAAGCTAGTCAGGCTTATGGGGCGATAGTTTCCATGATCCGTAGAGGCTCCACCTTTGTGGAGTGGGACCACTGTTGCTGTACGCCATTCTGTGGGCACATATCCTGTAGTGAGGCTGAGATTGTATAGCTGTTTTATTTGAGGGATTAGTTCCTCTTGGAGTTCATGTAGGCCGCAACCTGGGACGCCATCTGGTCCCATGGAAGCAGTGTTTTTTGCTTTGGAGAGGGCAGCCTTCACCTGAGCATCAGAGATGTTTGGGAGTCAGCCCTCTGCCGGGATAGATACTTGCTCTTTTGGGGGGAGGGGGTGGAGAAGTTTGCACTGAACCTGTCTGCCAGGATATTGGCGATGTCTGTGGGTTCAGTGCATTTTTTGTCGTTTAGAATCAACTCAGAACAAGTCTGGGAGTTGCATCCCAGGTTTCTAACATAACTGAAAAAAGCCTTATGATTGTCTTTGGTGTACTGTGCAATTTTTCTCTCGAAGCTGGCCTTGGAGGATTTTATGAGGGATCGTAATTTTTTGCTAGTACTGATCAGAGATGCCTTCCTATTAGGGATTTTGCTCTATCATGTAGTAGCTTCCTCCTTCTGTTGTACAGTTTATTTATGGCAGGGGTCCACCAGACTGGACGCCTGCCTTTGGATGATTGGGTCTTGGTTTTGTTTGGGATAGCATGATCCATACATTCCTGGAGATGTCCGTAGAATGCATTTATATAGGATTCTGCAGTTTGGGCCATAGTTTCCACTGGCCCTGGGGCCTTGAAGGATTCCACTTCGGTTTTGAGAAGTGAGAAGTTCGCTTTTGAGAAGTTTTTCACTGTGGTTTTCTGGGCTGGGGGTGGGGTCAGGATGTGGACATCCAGTGAAATTAATTTATGGTCTGATCTTACCAATGAGGGATATACTTCTGCTGTGGAGTATAGAGTCCCCATGTTGGTAATGATTAGGTCTAGTATGTTGTCCCCTCTTGTGGGAGTGGTGACTAGTTGTTCCATAGCATTTGAGTTTATAATTTCCAGGAACCTTTGGGCTAAGGTGCTGGGGCTTGACTAGTGCTCCCAGTCAATGTTTGGGTAGTTGAAGTCGCCCAATATAATGGTGTTCAGAGAGATCTTCATGTTCTCCAATGTTTTCAGGAAAGCAGAGTGGGATTCCTGACTTTGAGAGGGTGGTCTGTAGGATGCTATAAACTGCAAAGCAATCTTGCCCACTGTTAGTTGCACATGGATGGTCTCCGATACTTTGTGCAATGCCACTAACCTGGAGGTGTGGATATCCTTGATAAATATGGAAACTCCCCCTCCTTTTGTGGTTCGGTCTGGGTTTTGGGGCCAAAAAGCATGATATGAGGTATAGCCTGGTATATATATACACACACACACATAGATATATATGTAACTACACATACGCACACACAGAGCTGTGTATAGGAAAATACATATGTAGAAGATGCACACAATATGGAACAGCCACTATGCCTACAGTTGCCACCTTACCAACTGGACACTGTGTGAGCCATCCATACAAATGGCAAATGTTGCCTGCAACATATACCCACAGAGAGGTCAAAGGATATACCACACACAGGTTTGCATACATGGGAAAGCTTTATTTGTGTACTATTACAGTTGTATATGCCATGTCATATAGCTGTTTAGACACTGACATACATATAAACAGAGTACTGTAACTGTGAAACAGTTATATTAATACAGTAGTCTGGAAAGGTTTACATATGTTGCTGTCCAGGACGAGGCATTCAAGTAGTACAATAGTAAAGACAGACTGGGCCACAGGATACCAATCAATCAACAGTATGTAATGCAGATATATAGTCCATCAACCTCTATCTTCACTCTGTACACAATCCCTAGGGGGTAAAGACCTCAGTTGACACAATGGGATGTATCTGTTACATAACAAGGCATAACTGACACCATCACAATCACACTGACAAACAGAACAGTCTGTATGGCAGGAAGCAGTAGGCCTGCATCTCCCCAAGGCGAATTGTATGGTAATGTACATCCAGATACCTTAAGGCAGCTTACCCTTGACACCCCCACATGTTGTAACAGCCTAGGTTAGTTATGGTGCACCCCCACTTAAACTCAATAATAAAGGGTCATATACCACTGTTACATACACTGGCATCTGGAGTGCATAAGGGCACACATGTATTGTGTAGGTGAAGCCCACACATATATGGACCCAACCCCGCAATATGTGTGGGGCCATAACAGCAGTGGACTGATGGCAGGAATGGCAGCATGACATACTGACAGCCCACTACATAACAACCCCTGACAGCATGCCATATGTACAAAGCCTGGCATGTAGGTGGAGGACAGGGGCTGGAACACAGGCCCATATGTGAAATACTGTTGTCATACACTAAGAAAGTCACTGGTGTTACAGGATAGTCTGCAACATACTCTTAGTCAGGAATATGAAGTTAGAAACAGAAATGGATGTAGCCGTGTACTGACAGCAGTCAACACACACACTGCCAGTGATATATCTGACACAAGACCTGTGTGGTGGACAGACAAAACATATTATGCACACCTCTGGCCATCAAGTGGATAGGCCTACAGTTGAGAGTTATGCAGACAGACTGCATTCCAAGTTAAACTACACACAAATCCTGTAACACCGGTGCTATACAATTCATAGAACAAAAATACTCACACTCTGTCTGTAGTTCTGGAACCTACTACAAATATGTAGATGGCCTGAGATTGCAGGTTCTCCTGTACGAAATATTGCTACCTGCTGTCTGTGACCCTGCTGCCCACACACAGGAACAATGTCTACCATACAGGAAAGGTAAAGTGACCACACCCACATGATGTAGGGATTTATTGTAGTTGGTTGCCATGACAGTGGTAATTGGAAATACTACACAGCATGCTACATGCAGGTAGCAAGTTCAGGACACACCACGCAGTGTTTAGGGTGAGGTGTGTTTCAGGTTACATGAGAACATCCCCAGACATGTACAGGATGCTAATGGTGGGGTGTAATGGGTGTATATGGATAATACATAGTGTGACATACATTCATATACACATTAACAGACACATAACAGGCAGACATATGTCCGAGAGACCTGGGCCTATCGCTGCTAACTAACTTGACTGCGTGTTCAATGTGTTACAGGTAGGCTGCACACAGCACATGCATAACTGGCCTGGATTGTGGTATCAGTTACCTGTATGGTTGATGGTGATAGTGGTAACCATATCATGGTACATGGAACATATACCAGGTGTACCTCGGTATAATGACAGTGTACACAGCACCCACATCCCCCAGTGGATATTGTACTTCCTGAAACCCATGATGACACTCTGACATACCCATCACACATTGGCCATGACTGTGATACAACCCATTGTATATCCTAACAGTGGTACTACAGGGATATGCATCTAATGCACATGCCACACGCATAATAGGGTGTTGCACTGTCATGCCTCACATATAGGCAGCAACAACACTATCTGTACAACTCTGTGGCAATGGGTATTGTAATAGGAGTATGTGGCCTCAGAATGCTACAGATATACGGACATGCATGCACACACGCACACGCACACACACACACACACACACACACACACACACACACACACACACTTGCCAGAATACAATGGGTATCCTATACCTATCAACCCATTTGTACAACACTGTTGTGCTGGTACTGCAAGGCTCATGTAGCCGGTATGGAGAGGAGCTTAACAGAGTACATGTAATGTCCCATACAGCAGCAGCCACAACTGACTATGTCAGTGGGTGTTCAGTGGTAGTGAAGGCCCTCATGGAATTCCCAAGTACAGGTGTGCCAACACACAGACACTGCTATACTCAGTCATGCACATGTACATGTGTCAGTACTGGGGTGCATTGCTGCTGGTGGTCATAGCTGTGTACCTAGCTATTGTCCAAGGAGAGATGGGTTCTGTAGGGGTTGTGTGTACAGTGGTATCCTGCCACCTGCCATGTGGCAGCAGGCAATCTGTTGACAGACACTACTGAGGTGACCCTCAGGGTGAGAGTGACATACATCAGACAATCCTCCAGGTGCCTTCTGCACATGGCCACTGAGGTGATCAAGTTGACATGTATGCAACATGCATTACAACACATGGTTAGTGTCTGCGATGGAGACCTGTACCCAAGCATGGTCTGTTGACTGTGGTACTGTAGTGGAGATACTGATGGCATGTGGTGCATACAGGGTGTTATCTCCTATAAGTAGCAGTTCTTACACAGCTGGGCAGACATGTCAGTGTCAATCAAGCTTATGTTGCCTGTACATATCCCAGGTGGATACCTGCCATCTGCACATCTGTACAGGGACTGACAGTCATCAGCTTGGCAAGTAGCTATACAGTAGGATGAATGTGTTGACAGATAGACATTTGACAACAATATGTATGCCATAACTACATGTCAGAAGCCCTCACTAACATGTGCTGTATAGACGGTAGTCTACAGTTACATTCCACATGTCGGATCATTACCCAATAGGGGTTATATACTGTGACTCAGCTCACACACCAGGGATACAACAGGGAGGCCTGAAAGTCCAGCTAAGCCTGCAGGTGTGCCTGTTGTCAGTACTACATTTAGCACTCTACTCTTGCCTGGGTAAGCATAATCAACAGTAGTACCACAATGATGCACTACATGCCAGTGTGACAACATGTACCCTGGGCTACTACCCCTGTATGTAACACATTCACACAAACAACAGTGCTGTACAGGCCTCATATACATCTGTGTCCCACACATGACATTCACACCCCTTGCTACTGTAATGACAGCACATACGTGATTGTATTGTACATGGCATTACATAGACTTATTACAGATGTCATTACCCTACTATGTTATCAGACTGGGTGGTGTGAACTAGTTACAAGGGCTAAGCCATGCTTAGCAGGTATCAACACTGCTCCAAAATAACAGCTAAGCTGATTTGCACACTGGTAAACCAATCCTACACTGTGCAAGCGCCCGTACATTTACTCATAGCTTAGCACCACTTAGCTTTGCGCAAACGCACTTAAAGTTGCTCAAAACTGCCTTAACCACTCTGTATCTGACAGTCCTTGTTCTGCCCAGCAACAAAATGAACATCTCTTGCAGGTCTTGAACCTAGGACCCTGTACACTATAGTCACAACATGTAACCACTACACCATGACCACCGTGAAAACAGTTGTTTTCCAATATATCTGTCAACACACATATTGATTAATATTGAACAATTGCCTTTACTCCCACAATTTTGTACTACTTGTTATTAATATGACTGTTGCATCACATATGTCATTTTACCATAATGTACAAATAGCAGATACATACAGTGAGATACATCTGGGAGGGTATACACAACCGTGAGGGTTACACATGGCAGGAATATGGATACATACATATAATAGGTTGATATAGGTCTACATGTACATTCATACATATGTCTGTATGCACATCTGTATAGTGCAACATATATATATATATATATATATATATATATATATATATATATATATATATAGCCATGCGTACATCTCGTGTATATATATATATATATATATATATATATATATATATATATATATATATATATACACACACACATTCATATGTATATATATATATATATGGATATATGGATATATAGCTATATATGCATGCACATCCTATGTGTACAGATATGCCTATTTATGTAGATATACATGTAGATATCTATAACTATATGTGCATACATATTTATTCTGATATACCTATTGCTGTCAATATATATGTAGATATCCATAAGTATATGTGCATATGTATCTTTATCTGTATATGTGTAGACATATATTGCTGTGTATATGTATATATCTGAGTGTTTATATGTATATATGTACATATACATCTATGTATGTTGATATGTATATATATGTATATATCTATATAGATATATGGATAATTATATATACATATATATCCATCATATGTCCTGAACATGGAGTGGAGCCATACTTCACCCCCAATAGTCCCAACCTCTTAGTTCAAGGGGATGTCAGGTATGTAGTGCAGGTATATAAGTAGACTATTGCTACTGTGATAGGGGTTATCTTCACAGACATGTTGTGTGTGGGAGGTCACATCTGCTTTTAACATGTGCACCATTGGCTACTGACAGACATCCTAATGACATCATAGTACAGTACCACTGCTAGCACAGTAATGATCCTGTGGACTACAGCAGAGATATGGCCAGTAAATGTGGACAGTCTGAAAAACTCGGGTCAGTCCAGAGGTATACGCAGAACCCCTTAGTGTAAGACATGTGGACCAAGCCTGACAATGTGGATGTTAACAGCCATGTAGATGGGTATATCATGTAAATACTGGTATACATTTGCCCCCATAGTTTATGCATTCGTACACCCATCTGTCCTGATGCATAATAACCACTGGTACAGAGGTACCATGGCCACACACTACCCACTAGTTAGTGACATACATCTGTACAGCGTCCCACTGCTTTGTCTGTCATACATGACAGAGCTGTGGAAAAAGGGTAAGGTGGTCCACACAGCCTATCTGGACCTCGCCAAGGCCTTCGACACCATCCCCCACTCTGGAATCATAGATAAACTTACTAAGCTGGGCATAAATCCCTACGTCACTCGATGGGTTGCCAACTGGCTTACTGACAGAACCCAGACTGTAAAAGTAGCCGACTCCAAATCCAGCTCCAGACAAGTGACAAGTGGAGTACCTTAGGGTTCAGTCCTGGGACCACTCTTGTTTGGCATCTACTTCTCTGAAGTTCAGGCCAACACTAAGGGACTCTGGCTAACAAAGTTTGCAGATGACTGCAAACTGGGAGCCATTATTGAATCCCCAAATGATGTGGATATTCTACAAAAGGGCCTTACAGAAACAGATGTCTGGTGCCAGAGCCATGGGTTCAAGCTTAATGCCAAGAAATGTATAGTTATCCCCTTTGAAAAAAAACATGTACCCATGAATTACCACATAGGTGGCACGACACTAAACATCGAAAGTGTGATGAGAGACTTAGGGACACAGTTGGACAGTGGTCTCACTTTCGATAACCACATTGCCACAACAGTCAGAAAATCCTTCTGTGTGGCACACCTCATCACTAAGGGCTTTTCATCCAGAAAAAAAGGAGGTCATTGTCCCACTGTACTCATCCCTCATTAGACCCATTATAGAGTATAATGCCCCGTTTGGTATGTACCTCACAAGACATCTGCAACAGCTGGAAAGGCCACAGAAATACCTCACTAAAAGAATCACAGGCCTAAAGCAGATGCCGTATGCTGACCATCTAAAATAACGCCAGCTATACTCTGTGACATATCGTCTACTCAGAGGCGATCTCTGCTTAACATACAAGGCCATGTCAAACCCTGAGCTGTTGGACATGCTCCACTTAAAGAAATCCCAATCCCTCAGAGCCACATGCTCCAAGGATCTAAACCTTATCATCACAATGAACAAAACATGCTGCAGGGATAAGTTCCTGACCCAGAGACTCCCCATACTCTGGAATAGACTGCCCATACATGTCAAGCAGAGCGCCTCATTGGCCCTCTTCAAAAGGAACCTTGATGATTGGATGGGAGATAGGAAATTCACCCCGGGGATCATGTCAGTCACCCTGCTGGACAGGGGCCCAGAGAAGTAAATATTGTGGGAAGAAATATCCAGGGAATTGTTATGGCTAAGCTTGCATTAGCCTTAGAGCTGATAGCCTAGTACCAACCTATGAACCTGTTATGGTGGCCTGGCAGAAGTTCATCTGGCAAGTATCTGGACATAACATCACACTGGGTAAGTACACTAAGCTGCTAGACATGTAACAAAGCACTGTGCAGGCTACAGGCAGACTGCCACAACACTGGCCTACATTTCTTATGGGGGATTACACCTGTACCTGCATATATAGCAGGCTCTACAGGAATGTGACAGCACAGAGTAACAGACAACTGTGTGAGAGTGCATAACCAATGTGAACACAGCCACATATGGTAGCTAGCGTAATATTACAGTATATGGACTATCTGATCAACACCATCCTCATATGTGCCACTCACACACTAACCTTACATATACTGGGCCACTACACAGTGTGGTCCGATGTCTGTCTGTGGTATGGGTCATGTGTGTGTTTGGCCTTACAAACATGTAAGCCAATAGGGTAACATACAGTGGAGCAGCATGTAACATCTGAAAGAACAGGACCAAGAACAATGACATCTACCACAGTCTGTACACAGGCCAAGGTACATATTCACAATACACACACTGTCGACAATCCCCATAAGTACACAGACCTCAATACTGTACATACAACCACAGAATGCCCAGGTTATGTCCTCAAAGATAACCCCTACTATACATAACATGTCACAGTCTGATATTTCACTGGCTTGTTATCAGATATGATGTCAATAAACTATGGTGTACAGAATATATGTGCCTCTTACTGCATGACATATGTACACAGGTTGACAGAGTTGTGGCTGGAGGCACAAACACAGGGCCAATATTGACATGTTGCTGTGATAACCTCATACATTTACTGTTGTAACAGGGTTTGTTGTGACATATGTCCTATGAGGGATATGAAGTCAGTAACTCTCATGTCTGTCACCATGTAGTGACTGCAATCCTCACACTATGCTTCTGCAGTTCACAGATAGGTGCTCTGTGAGTAACACAAAAAAAATAAGGCATCACACACTGCCCAGTCTGCTGATGACCCTACAGATGGGGGTTTCCTCAGAAACATAGCACTGTCATGACAGGTATTAAAACATGTAGACCAGCCATATCCACACACCTACCCTGTTAAACCAACATTACTCCAAATGCAGAATAGCAACACTTACATTCTGTAGTCATGTCAGGCACATCCCCCTCCTGTGTGTTGGCCTGTTTCCACAGTGTAGGTTGTTAGAGGTAAATCCCCAATCCATCTGTGATGCTGTTTGCCAAACAACAGATCTAAGTCCTGCTCACACTGAATGAAAAGGCCCAACACCAACATGATGTTAATAGATACTGGAGTGTGTGTCCATGCAATTGGCTATGGGAATGTTACCACAGCTGTTCCATGTGCAATCAGCTAGAGGAGGGCTGCAATTCGTGCAGAGGCCATCAGCTAATCATGACCATCACTTACAAAACACATGCTGCTGCCTACGCAAAGCAGGTATAAGTCTCCACATCCACCAGAAAGGGTGTGAGAGAGGCAGACAGAGGCAAAGATAAGTCATGGAGGGGGTGAGAGAGTAAAACCTAAGCATGTTTGCATCACACACCTACCAGTACAGGGTATCAAACCCCTGACTGATATGTATTGCTATAATATGTCTATTCAATTATTGGATATGCCACATAGCTTACATGTTGAGGAGCTCTCCAAATGTATATGTGATGGTGAGTGACATCTGCAATAGTGATATGGTAGCAATACGGTAGGTGTAGTACACGTGTCTGTCCGCATGAACAGGTGTCAGCGTCAAAACAGCCACACTCTCTCAGGGATGCACTCACATTTACACACTTGGCAGTGTCAGGAATACACCTCCTCACTAGTTAGTTTGCCATAATACAGTACTGTGCAGGTATCACATGCACCACAAGTGTTATCCGGAGGTTATATGGCAAAGGGTATGTGGAGGTGTATGGCATCAGACAGCATGCTTCAGTATGCCAATGGGGGTTGTAGTGAGCATGAATGTGGTCAAAAGCATCATACACACACACACATACACAGACCCAGGGTGCCAGTACTGACATGCATGAGTGCACTGCTTCACGGGTGTGTAGTGGTTGACTGTGCCAGAAGGCTATACAAGGCTAGGTAATGGGTATACCTTGGCATCAGGCCACATGACAATGGTCTGCGGTGTGGCTTAGGGGTATAGTGTTTAGATTGGCCCACACAAGTGGGTATTGTATTCACCATCCAGTCACCTGGGTTGTGTGTGCAAAAAAGAAAATATTCTCTCCACACCATCAAGCCAAATAAAATGTATTAAAAAAAACTACAAAGCTTTCGGATATCAAAAACATCCTTACTCAGTGTCTTACACACAAGAAAATTTAAAACCAACATTTATAGTAATAACACATGACACAGCCATTAATTGATTAAGGTGAACACCCAGTTCTTAAAAATACAGAAACAGCGATAAGAGGGATAGAGGGATAAGGAGTATATACATATCTTCCTCTCATTTTTTTCTAATTTTCCTTTGTTTATTTTTTAGAATAGATTTTAGTGTAACTTGTTTATTTAAGCCTGGATCTTTATCTGCTTCAAGCCTCACTATCCATTCATATTCTTTCATGTCCATGGTCTCCATGTCTAATATCTGCGTATACAATAGATATGACCCTGAAGTCAAATTCATGAGCAGCACCCATTGCAGAAATGTGACAAGCCAGTGAGTTAGTAGGTATATTCCTACGAATCTCTGACCTATGCTCAGTAATTCTATCCCTTAGTCGCCTGACTGATTTGCCCACATAAAATCCTGAACATTTCTTACATTTAGTAAGATACATAATACCAGAGGTATTGCATGTCGCTGTGCAGTGAAAAATTAATCTCCTGCCCCTCATAGGATGTATAAATTCTGGGCACTGATTAAAACTTGTACAACATGAACAATTGTAACATAGAAAAGTGCCTTTTTTTAAAACTCAATTCCTTGTGTATTATTCAAAGAAAAATCTTTGTAACATAAAAGTTGTTTCAAATTATTACAATTATGATAGGTAAACATAGGTTGGTCTGGGAGCCATTTCTCATGACCGGGTATAGATTTCAGGACAAACCAATTTTTTTCTTATAACATTCTCAATTGTTCTGCTCATTCTATTGTATGTCATGAGATATCTAAGGGGTTGTCCATTACCAGGACTCATAGTGTCAGTATTGGAATCCTCTTTAACAGAAAAGTAGGGTCTGGCTACAGAGTCCCTTAGTGTCATGGCATCCCTCATAGCTGTCTCTATTTCTGTCATATTGTATCCCTTCTCCAAAAAACTTACAGTCATTTCCTGCATCCGAGCATTACATACCTCCAGCTCTGTTCTAAGTCTACTGGCTCTTAAGTACTGACTTTTTAAGATACTCTTGAAGGTTCTCCTCACGTGCATACTTTTTTTATGGAGATATTTGTTTATTTGGACATCCTTCTTATAGACAATAGTTTGTAAACCATGATCTGTAAGCATCAAGTGTATATCCAATAAACTTAGGGATTTGTCAGAGAACTTCATCTCAAATTTAAGAAATTCAAATGTCGCATTCAAGTATGCATACAAGTTTTGTAGATCTAACATGGTACCCTGCCAAACTAGGAAAATGTCATCCACAAAATGCTTATAGAATTAAACATTCCTAGCATAGGGGTTACTTACACCATATATAAAGTTTTCTTCCCATCTGCGCAGAGTCAAGTTAGCATAGGTATTTGCTATGGCAGTGCCCATAGCAGTACCTGATACTTGATGGTAAATTTGCTTATTGAAAACAAAAACATTGTTTTCTACAACCAGATCTAATAGTTCACAAATTGTCTCAGAACTTCTACCATTAACCAAACCATGCTCAATTAGTATTTGTCTGACACAATCAACTCCATAGGTGTTTGGGGATGACAGTAAATAAAGATTTTATATCTAGTGTCATTAGGAAAAAGTCCTGATTAGTAATGTTATCATACCAATTGAAAAGCTGAGATAAAAAATCACCACTATCTTTAATATAACTAGGGACAAATTTTAGATAGTCCTTTGAGAAAATTTGTGAACTATTAGATCTGGTTCTAGAAAACAATGTTTTTGTTTCAATAAGCAAATTTACCATCAAGTATTGGGTACTGCTGTAGCAAATACCTATGCTAACGTGACTCTGAGCAGATGGAAAAAAACTTTATATGTGGTGTAAGTAACCCCTATGCTAGGAATGTTTCACTCTATAAGCATTTTGTGGATGACATTTTCCTAGTTTGGCAGGGTACCATGTTGGATCTACACAACTTTTATACATGGAAGTGAAGCAATCTGGTAAAGCCGGCTGAGCAAAACGGAATCAAACAGAGCCTTCGGACAGTTCAAAAAGGCTTAAAGTTTAATTATCAAATCCACTTGTATACTGACAAAGATAAAATGATAAAACAACCCAATATTGTGAAACGCTAAAAGCGTTTTTCGTTCCTCATAGTAGTGGAACTTCCTCAGACAAAGATTTTTTCACACAATGTGCTTTTAAGTCAATGCATGTACTTGCAATTAGCATAATTAACTTCTCATTAGTATTTTAAAGTGCTAGTACTATAAGTGTAACATTGTATGTTACAATTTACACAAATTTATCTTAGTTAATGCTATAAAACATAAATCCAACTTATTACAATAGTAACATGTTCAGTTAAATACCTTCAATACTTGTACAAATGCATGAATTTAAAAATATATAAAGTTGTATAAGCTAATATCTAATAAATCTTTATTCTAGGTACAATTGTGGTAGTGCTGGTTGTTGCTACCCTCCATACCTTTCCATGATCTACTAAATGCAAGCAAGATGTTATTACTTGCAAAAAGTATGTGAACAACTTCTCTTTAGGGTTAACTAACCACTAAGCTTACCTGTACTTTAGATAAAAATAAATATACTGTTCAAGTCTGACTACCAAGTTAAAACCTATATTCTAAATAAAATTCATATTAAACATTGTATTTATACAAATGTCTTTGATCAATAAAAACCAACATGTACAGCAAGAGTCACCCATAAAACTATCTCATAAGGTTTTTAAGTTTTAAAATGCATGCTATGGAACATGAGTCATTAATCCCTGGCTCTCTACATGCAGCTAAACGTAGCTGCCAGGCAAGTTCTTTTTTCTCCAATTCCAATTTTAAAAAGTTTTCATTAACACAGGTAATGTTTGAATGCTGTTTGTTAATACCGTCAATGATCATAAAAGAAAAGGAGTGACCTTGGTTATTACCACAATGTCTGGCTAAGGCATTTTCTTCCTTGGACTTTGCAATTGCATATAAGTGTTCGTATATTCGATCACGTAGTCGTCTATCAGTCTTTCCAACATAGAAAGACGGACATTGTAAGCATTGTGCCAAATATACTATACCCTTAGAGTTGCAGGTAAACAACCCCTTTACGTGGTAACACACTGACCTTATTTTAAATGTATTTGATGTTGAAATGTGTTTACAGTATTTACATGAGCCACATTTCCTGGTTGCCCCTCCCATTTTAGGTTTGTCAATTATAGTTTCAAGTAATTTCTTCATGTTTGTACCTCTCCTGTATGTTATTACAGGGTAAAAATACAATATTTTAGATACAGTTTTATCCAATGAGAGGTAACACCAGTATTTCCTTACTATTTTCCCTATGTCAGTTGCTTCTAGACAATAGGTGAATGTAAAGGCAATTGAAAAGTTACTGTGCCCACCTTTTTCTGTCGAAGTACTTTCGACTAGATTATTGTCTGTTAGTACTTGTTCTATGTTAACAACAGAGGTTTGCTCCACCACTTCAATAAGTCTTACTTCCACCTCAACTTTCTTATCAGTCAAGAGGGGTAGATAAAACCCTTTTTTCCTTTTTTCTTTTACTTCCTGGAAGATGTTGTCCAGGAATGACCTTGGGTAAGCCCTCTTTACAAACATTTCATATAATAGATCACATTCATCTTCAAACTCACTCTGTAATGTTGTCATCCTCGCTGCCCTAACTAGTTGTCCTTTTACGACAGCTTTTTTCTGGAAAGTGGGATGCATACTAGTGAAGTGGAGGAAACTATTGGAATAAGTGGCCTTTCTAAAGATTTTTGCTATGAACTTACTCTCATCTTTCCTCAATTCTACATCCAAAAAACTGATAGATTTCTCTTGAAAGTTATAGGTAAACTTTAAAAAGGATGTTGTTGAGTTAAGGAAGTCTACAAATTGACCTGCTTCATTTTTATTGCCTTTAAATAGGATAAAGATGTCATCCAAAAATCGTCTGTAGCAAAAACACATTTCTTTCCAATGACTGTTGGGTATGATGTTATTCTCCCAATGGGCTAACACCAAGTTCGCAAAACTAGACCCTACAGGTGAGCCCATTGCCACTCCAATTTTCTGCACAAAAAACTTTCCTTCAAATGATACAAAGTTGTTTTTTAAAATAATGTCTAAAAGTTGTTCAATTAATAGACATTCATTATTGTCGGCCCCTTTTGACCTAATAAAATCCACTACCCATTCGCTCCCCAGATCGTGTGGGATACATGAATATAAATTTACTATGTCAACTGTTAGGAAGTTGATCTTGTCATCAAATTTTATTGTTTCCATATATTGTAAAAAAGCCCATGAGTCTTTTAGTATTTGGTGTTCTTTTTTTACATATTCTTTCAGATAGTTGTCTACCAATTTGGCACATGGGTAAGTAACAGATTGCCTTGCATCAACCAGTGTCCTGAAAGGTGGATTTAAAATACTTTTGTGCAGTTTGGGTATCCCAAAAATCTTTGGGATCCTCGGAGCTAACATAGTTACATAAGTATATTGTTCCGTTGTTAATAGTCCATCCGTATATAAATCACTCAGGAACATCTTGATTTTACTGTGTGCTTGGTTCATTTCATTCCTACTAATTGTTAGGTAGGTATTACTTTCTAACAGTTGCATCATAATATTAATATAGTCATGCTTATAGAATACCGCTAAACCGCCACCTTTGTCCGGCTTCATAAACCTAATGGGCAGTTCCCTTAATAGGTCTAATAGCGCTTTTTCTTCTAGTGACATGTTAAATTGTGTTCTTTTTGAACTTTTTAGGGTTTGCCTAAATTCATTTTCACACAAGTATTCAAAACTATTGAGTGTATTGTTCTGGGGGGGGGTTATATGTACTAGCAATTCTCAAATTGTTCACTATTTCAGACGGTTGACCAAATAATAGGTTCAAATTTAGTTTACGAATAAACAATTTGAAATCCACAAGTAATTCTGCAATATCACATTTTTTAGAAGGGACAAAGGTCAGTCCCTTAGCAAATAGTTCCACCAATAAGTGGTCTATATTACACTCGGTGAAATTATAAATGGAAAAATCTTCCTCACTATTGTGCAATATTTCATGTAATTTTACCTCTGTTGATTGTGATTGCTGTTGTTGCTGCGTGTATTGTACTTCCTTTTGAATCCTTGTGTTTGGTTCGTGTTCCAATTTGCCCCCCTCCCCCGTTTGTAGTTTTTTTGTACTGCTTGGTGCTCATGTTGGTTGTTGTTTGTAATGTAGTCATTATGTGTATTTAAACAATTTAATTCTCCTTCAAACAAGTCACCCTCAGCAGCTTCAAACTCAGCATCTAAGCATTCCCCCATGTCTGTATAGTTTACAGGGTCCCTGGTGGCCTGCTGACCACCTTGTTCCCTATAAGTAAACTGTTTCACAGGGCATTTAAACTTATTTACAGTTCTTTGGGGCATATACTATGAGGAACGAAAAACGCTTTTAGCGTTTCACAATATTGGGTTGTTTTATCATTTTATCTTTGTCAGTATACAAGTACAGTATACAATGTTTAAATACACATAATGACTACATTACAAACAACAACCAACATGAGCACCAAGCAGTACAAAAAAACTACAAACGGGGGAGGGGGGCAAATTGGAACACGAACCAAACACAAGGATTCAAAAGGAAGTACAATACACGCAGCAACAACAGCAATCACAATCAACAGAGGTAAAATTACATGAAATATTGCACAATAGTGAGGAAGATTTTTCCATTTATAATTTCACCGAGTGTAATATAGACCACTTATTGGTGGAACTATTTGCTAAGGGACTGACCTTTGTCCCTTCTAAAAAATGTGATATTGCAGAATTACTTGTGGATTTCAAATTGTTTATTCGTAAACTAAATTTGAACCTATTATTTGGTCAACCGTCTGAAATAGTGAACAATTTGAGAATTGCTAGTACATATAACCCCCCCCCAGAACAATACACTCAATAGTTTTGAATACTTGTGTGAAAATGAATTTAGGCAAACCCTAAAAAGTTCAAAAAGAACACAATTTAACATGTCACTAGAAGAAAAAGCGCTATTAGACCTATTAAGGGAACTGCCCATTAGATTTATGAAGCCGGACAAAGGTGGCGGTTTAGCGGTATTCTATAAGCATGACTATATTAATATTATGATGCAACTGTTAGAAAGTAATACCTACCTAACAATTAGTAGGAATGAAATGAACCAAGCACACAGTAAAATCAAGATGTTCCTGAGTGATTTATATACGGATGGACTATTAACAACGGAACAATATACTTATGTAACTATGTTAGCTCCGAGGATCCCAAAGATTTTTGGGATACCCAAACTGCACAAAAGTATTTTAAATCCACCTTTCAGGACACTGGTTGATGCAAGGCAATCTGTTACTTACCCATGTGCCAAATTGGTAGACAACTATCTGAAAGAATATGTAAAAAAAGAACACCAAATACTAAAAGACTCATGGGCTTTTTTACAATATATGGAAACAATAAAATTTGATGACAAGATCAACTTCCTAACAGTTGACATAGTAAATTTATATTCATGTATCCCACACGATCTGGGGAGCGAATGGGTAGTGGATTTTATTAGGTCAAAAGGGGCCGACAATAATGAATGTCTATTAATTGAACAACTTTTAGACATTATTTTAAAAAACAACTTTGTATCATTTGAAGGAAAGTTTTTTGTGCAGAAAATTGGAGTGGCAATGGGCTCACCTGTAGGGTCTAGTTTTGCGAACTTGGTGTTAGCCCATTGGGAGAATAACATCATACCCAACAGTCATTGGAAAGAAATGTGTTTTTGCTACAGACGATTTTTGGATGACATCTTTATCCTATTTAAAGGCAATAAAAATGAAGCAGGTCAATTTGTAGACTTCCTTAACTCAACAACATCCTTTTTAAAGTTTACCTATAACTTTCAAGAGAAATCTATCAGTTTTTTGGATGTAGAATTGAGGAAAGATGAGAGTAAGTTCATAGCAAAAATCTTTAGAAAGGCCACTTATTCCAATAGTTTCCTCCACTTCACTAGTATGCATCCCACTTTCCAGAAAAAAGCTGTCGTAAAAGGACAACTAGTTAGGGCAGCGAGGATGACAACATTACAGAGTGAGTTTGAAGATGAATGTGATCTATTATATGAAATGTTTGTAAAGAGGGCTTACCCAAGGTCATTCCTGGACAACATCTTCCAGGAAGTAAAAGAAAAAAGGAAAAAAGGGTTTTATCTACCCCTCTTGACTGATAAGAAAGTTGAGGTGGAAGTAAGACTTATTGAAGTGGTGGAGCAAACCTCTGTTGTTAACATAGAACAAGTACTAACAGACAATAATCTAGTCGAAAGTACTTCGACAGAAAAAGGTGGGCACAGTAACTTTTCAATTGCCTTTACATTCACCTATTGTCTAGAAGCAACTGACATAGGGAAAATAGTAAGGAAATACTGGTGTTACCTCTCATTGGATAAAACTGTATCTAAAATATTGTATTTTTACCCTGTAATAACATACAGGAGAGGTACAAACATGAAGAAATTACTTGAAACTAAAATTGACAAAAATAAAATGGGAGGGGGAACCAGGAAATGTGGCTCATGTAAATACTGTAAACACATTTCAACATCAAATACATTTACAATAAGGTCAGTGTGTTACCACGTAAAGGGGTTGTTTACCTGCAACTCTAAGGGTATAGTATATTTGGCACAATGCTTACAATGTCCGTCTTTCTATGTTGGAAAGACTGATAGACGACTACGTGATCAAATATACGAACACTTATATGCAATTGCAAAGTCCAAGGAAGAAAATGCCTTAGCCAGACATTGTGGTAATAACCAAGGTCACTCCTTTTCTTTTATGATCATTGACGGTATTAACAAACAGCATTCAAACATTACCTGTGTTAATGAAAACTTTTTAAAATTGGAATTGGAGAAAAAAGAACTTGCCTGGCAGCTATGTTTAGCTGCATGTAGAGAGCCAGGGATTAATGACTCATGTTCCATAGCATGCATTTTAAAACTTAAAAACCTTATGAGATAGTTTTATGGGTGACTCTTGCTGTACATGTTGGTTTTTATTGATCAAAGACATTTGTATAAATACAATGTTTAATATGAATTTTATTTAGAATATAGGTTTTAACTTGGTAGTCAGACTTGAACAGTATATTTATTTTTATCTAAAGTACAGGTAAGCTTAGTGGTTAGTTAACCCTAAAGAGAAGTTGTTCACATACTTTTTGCAAGTAATAACATCTTGCTTGCATTTAGTAGATCATAGAAAGGTATGGAGGGTAGCAACAACCAGCACTACCACAATTGTACCTAGAATAAAGATTTATTAAATATTAGCTTATACAACTTTATATATTTTTAAATTCATGCATTTGTACAAGTATTGAAGGTATTTAACTGAACATGTTACTATTGTAATAAGTTGGATTTATGTTTTATAGCATTAACTAAGATAAATTTGTGTAAATTGTAACATACAATGTTACACTTATAGTACTAGCACTTTAAAATACTAATGAGAAGTTAATTATGCTAATTGCAAGTACATGCATTGACTTAAAAGAACATTGTATGAAAAAATCTTTGTCTGAGGAAGTTCCACTACTATGAGGAACGAAAAACGCTTTTAGCGTTTCACAATATTGGGTTGTTTTATCATTTTATCTTTGTCGGTATACAAGTGGATTTGATAATTAAACTTTAAGCCTTTTTGAACTGTCCTAAGGCTCTGTTTGATTCCGTTTTGCTCAGCCGGCTTTACCAGATTGCTTCACTTCCTGGTTTGTAGAAGAGCTTTGCTGTGACAACTTTTATACATACTTGAATGAGACTGTTGAATTTCTTAAATTTGAGATGAAGTTCTCTGATGAATCACTAAGTTTGTTGGATATACACTTGATGCTTACAGATCATGGTTTACAAACTAGTGTCTATAAGAAGGATGTCCAAATAAACAAATATCTCCATAAAAAAAGTATGCACGTGAGGAGAACCTTCAAGAGTATCTTAAAAAGTCAGTACTTAAGAGCCAGTAGACTTAGAACAGAGCTGGAGGTATGTAATGCTTGGATGCAGGAAATGACTAAGTTTTTTGGAGAAGGGATACAATATGACAGAAATAGAGACAGCTATGAGGGATGCCGTGACACTAAAGGACTCTGTAGCCAGACCCTACTTTTCTGTTAAAGAGGATTCCAATACTGACACTATGAGTCCTGATAATGGACAACCCCTTAGATATCTCATGACATACAATAGAATGAGCAGAACAATTGAGAATGTAATAAGAAAAAATCGGTTTGTCCTGAAATCTATACCCGGTCATGATAAATGGCTCCCAGACCAACCTATGTTTACCTATCATAATTGTAATAATTTGAAACAACTTTTATGTTACAAAGATTTTTCTTTCAATAATACACAAGGAATTGAGTTTAAGAAAAAAGGCACTTTTCCATGTTACAATTGTTCATGTTTTACGAGTATTAATCAGTGCCCAGAATTTATGCATCCTATGAGTGGCAGGAGATTCAATTTTCACTGCACAGCGACGTGTAATATTTCTGGTATATATCTTGCTACATGTAAGAAAAGTTCAGGATTTTATGTGGGCAAATCAGTCAGGCGACTAAGGGATAGAATTATTGAGCATAGGTCAGAGATTCATAGGAATATACCTACTGGCTTGTCACATTTCTGCAATGGGTGCTGCTCATGAATTTGACATCAGGGTCATTTCTATTGTATACCCAGGTATTAGATGTGGAGACCATGTTAATAATGTGGACATGAAAGAATATGAATGGATAGTGAGTCTTGAAGCAGATAAAGATCCAGGCTTAAATAAAGAAGTTACACTAAAACCTATTCTAAAAAATAAACAAAGGAAAATTAGAAAAAAATGAGAGGAAGATATGTATATACTCCTTATCCCGCTATCCCTCTTATCACTGTTTCGGTATCTTTAAGAACTGGGTGTTCACCTTAATCAGTTAATGGCTGTGTCATGAGTTATTAGTATAAATGTGGTTTTAAATTTTTGTGTAAGACACTGAGGAAGGTTGTTTCTAATATTCAAAAGCTTTGTCGTTTTTTAATAAATTTTATTTGGCTTGATGGTGTGGAGAGATTATTTTCTTTTTTGCTGTTGCTTTGGTGTTTCTCTCTCCACCTTATCGCTTGTTCCACCTTTTTACTGTTTGAGTTCTATATATTGTGTGTGGCCATTGCTGTGCATTGCTTGCCATGTATGTGTTCTTTAGTACATGACATGGACAGTGTCTAGGATGTGCACACATCCCACATACATGTGGAACTGTACCTGGGGTGTCTGGCCCATGTTGTGTACACAGATTTATCATTAGATGTACCAGTCCTGGCCTCATGTGGCAAAAACTGTTAATGGACAGCAGGTTGACCCTGCACCTACATTGACAGCATGATACAGGCATTCCCTGGTGTCAGTGGCATCTGTCCATATAGGGCATGTGGCATGTGTTGAAGGCATGTTATGTCCTTTGTGGGTCACATTTGATGGCACCACAGGGGTTGCAGGTGTCCAGTGAGGAACATAGTGAGGGTGCACTGTCTGCATGTACATGTCTATTGTACTAATGGACAGGGTGCCATGCCCTCTGTAGTCCACTGCAATCGTGCCATGGTTACTATCTGTGGGCAATATGCAGGGTACTGCCAACATAGCGGCTGTTGCCTAGGCAAGTGTGTTTGTGTATGAGACCTGGGTTGAGAGCATTCTCTGGGTAATACAAGGGTCGCTAACTTTGTTTGCCAGGCCTTGATGTCACATGTAAGGGTATGGATTGGCACCCCAGCCTCTTGGCTATTTCACATCGGTTATCCTTGTAAGGTGGACATTGTGACATATAATAGGGCCACCATATAAGGAATTTGCAAATCCCACTCCACAATGAGTCCAGTTGTTACACCCTCACAGCCACTTCCACACAAGATACGAATGACAAACATAGACACACACCTGTCATGTCTGGGATTAGACCTCCTACCTAACTAGTTTATTACACTACTGCACTACGCAGTTATAGGACGCGCCACAGAGATTACTGGAGTACTCCTTCCCCAAAGGTGTATTTCACAGTGAATGAAATCAGCAGGCTTGCCAAAGTAGGACATTTGAATTGTAGTGAGTGTGACTAGCTTAAACAGCATTGCTCCCTATACAGCCATAGAAACACACACACAAACATCCACACTTGCCATGTGTGAGAATACAACTCCTACCAGAGTACTATATCACACTACAGCATTACGCTGTTATAGGATGCGCCACAGAGATTACTGGGCTACACCTTTCCCAAAAGTGTATTTCACAGTGAATTACATCAGCAGCCTTGCCAAAGTAGGGCATTTGATCTGCAGTAAGTGTGACTAGCCTAAAATGTATTTCTCCCTACACAGACAGAGACACCTAGTTGCCATGTCTGGGATTAGAACTCCTACTTAACTAGTTCATCACACTACAGCAGTATGCAGTTATAGGACATGCCACAGAGATTACTGGGCTACACCTTTCCCAAAGATGCATTTCATAGTGAATGACATCAGCAGCCTTGCCAAAGTAAGGCATTTGAATTGCAGTGAGTGTGATTAGCCTAAAAAGCATTGTTCCCTACACAGACAGTCTCACTCACACACACACAGTTGCCATGTCTGGGATTAGACCTCCTACCTAACTAGTTTATCACACTACAGCATTACTCAGTTTTAGGATGCACCATAGAGATTACTGGGCTTCTCCATTCCCAAAGGTGTATTTCAAAGTGGACGACATCAGCAGGCTTGCCATAGTATGGCTATGGGAAGGGCAGTGTCTGTGCATGGGCCATAACTCATTCATCTAGAGGTTGACACACCACATGCAGGCACACGCAGGGTTATATTCCGCAGGTACGTGCATACAGCTGCTAGATGACTACTCCCTTGTACAGTCATGTTGCACAGCTAGCACTTGCACCACATAGTCTGTAATGCTGACGGATATCAGTGGCTAATTTCTACAGTGAGTGACATTTACACATCATCTGGTTGTAGCCATTTGGCTGTGTGCTGGGTGGGACAGGCCTCATGATGGATGGCTCTTTGCCACAGTCACTCTCTTTCACACATCTATGTATGTCTACTTTTGGCTTATTATAGTGTGTTGTCCTTGGATAAATGTCTGTATTCCTATCCGATGTGTGTGCAAAGCATGACTGGTGCATACTGAGGAGTGTATGCACTAACATCTGCAACTGTCAGATATGTATGGTCCACTGTTGTTTGCAGACATGTCCTTCATAAGTGTGTGAGCATGCCCAGTATGCCCTTCTGTATTGAATGTGTGGATCCATTCTAGCTAGTTTGTACTCCTGTGCAGACCTTTGTGTTGTACAGCTAAAGGTAGCAAACCATTTCTGCAGGGTATCCATAGATCATTTGGCAATATGGAGACAAAGTGTGCAAGGGATTGTGTGTAGTGTAGGTGATTGTGTCTGTGCTGCTTCTGCTACATGGTACTGGTATTAGCAGAGATATTCAGACATGTGTACAGTGGAAGGATATTTTTACTTTGTACCAGTGGAAGGATATTTTTACTTTGTACCAGTGGAAGGATATTTTTACTTTATACCAGTGGAAGGATACTTTTACTGTGTACTGTTATACACTGTGATGTTTTATTTCCTCAAGTACTGTCAGGTGGACATTCTTGCTCAGAGTGATGTCCTAGGGAACAAGGGTGAATGCAGCTGTGTCTGGTACTTGGGGCAGACGCCTACATATTCATGGTAAGTTATGCCATTCTGGAGGGGGAGCTGCAGACACTTGCTGCTGGGTCTGTGTATCTGGTTCATCACCTTGGTACAGTGCTGGCAAAAGATCCCATACTTGTACATCCATCAACATGACAGTATGGCCTTATCTTGCTGTGGCAATACCTCACATCTGTACAGATTCACACAGATTACCCAGAGGCAGGGTCCATGAGTCAGGACAATACCCCTACTGTGGTATACGGACAGGTTTGTAGCCACCCATTTGTGTGTGTGTGCAGCCAGGGACAGTGTGTGCACACAGCTGTGTGGGACCTTGCACATTCCATGCTGTCCATGCTCCCACCCCCTTTATTATTCTATCCTCTTCCATACATTATGCATACATTCCCTGAGACTTTCCCTAAGGTTATCACCTCATCACAGCTGTGTTTTGGTGTTAGTCCACAGTTGATGCAGCGGGACATGCTGGACATGTTACTGTGGTTTGTCCACATGGTCTTGCATATGGCTTATGTGGAGTGTGTTATGTTGTTATTAGGGTGTCCATGACATAACATGCATTGGCAGTACGTGTGAGAGACAGGCCTTTGACAAAGGCCTGTAGGCCATTTGGTGGTGATGCGGACCAGCTGTGGCAGGCTGTTGCATTCTGTCAGTCCTACAGTCCCAGACCACCATACAGTATATTCCCCTGGGGTGACAGGGTAGGTGTGCTAGGTGGTTATGCCAATACTTTCTATCAGTATTGCTCAGGTGGTGTGGATGCTGGCAAGATGCTACCTACAGCTAGGGACACACCTGCATGGGACACCTGCACTGCATACTTTTACTATTGCCATATACAGATGGGGGTCATATTGTACCCATTCCTAACAGCAGGGATACGACCTGAGTGGTACCTGTGGGTGGTGTTTGGGTGAGCTGGGTGCATGTGTGCTATGGACAATACTTGCATCTGACACATAGATATGCATGGGGCATTCCAGTTATGCTGGCATGTGCATATACATCAGCTGTTTCTCAATACATCAGTCCTACCACCTTTGTGATCTGCAAGTGTTTGGGCAGATGACACTGGTATTCCCTACTACAGGCCCAGATAATGTGATGTACACCTGTATGTACAATTCCAAGGGTGTGTCCGTTTCACAGTTACACATTATATACTGTATGTCTGGGGTACTTTCCCTGTGTACTGCTTGTATATCTAGTCCAACAGCCATGCCCTGTCAATCTTTCAGATGGTGACACATATTACCACCATACATTTACAATAGCTTACTGCTAGCATGTGTTACACCGGTGGGAATTGTCTTTGGCACTGCAGTTGTGAGGACTTGGTCGTATCATCAGCAGTAGTAGGCAATGGCCACCAGGTCATACCTCAACATGCATACATGCTGACCACTCTCACACAATATAAAACACACAGTGACTTAACACACACACATACCTGCATATTGTACAAATGCTACAATCTATCCCAGCTACCTTGGCCAACTCTGGGTATCTGTGCTCCACTGGTATTATACCTACACATACATGTTACTACATTTCTACATAGGATTGGGAGGGCACACCTGACTATTACTACATGTCTACATAGGATATGGGGGGCACACCTGACTGTTGCAATGCATGTACATTGGGCTGGGGGTACACCAGACCGGTACTACATTTCTATATAGGATTGGGGGGCACACCTGAATGTTTCTACATTTCTACACAGGATTGGGGGAGGGGGGCACACCTGACTGTTACTACATTTCTACACAGGAGTGGGGGGGACACACCTGACTTTCTGCATTTCTAAACAGGACTGGGGGGCACCACCTGATGTTTCTACATTTCTACATAGGATTGGGGGGAGCACACCTGACACTTGTACACATTTGCTATGTCTGTACTGATATGTCAGGTACTGCATTACATTCTGTATTCTAACTTATCATGCTGACTAGAGGCATAGCAGTGCACTACAGGTCTTAGATTTGATTGACCTACATATCAGTTTCTTACTTCCTACCCTTCAGAACTAACATCCCACTGCCTGACCCGATGTAGTCTGTCTGTGTAGGCCTACGGGGAGGTTACCCATAGGCATCATTCAAAGGCCTTGGCACAGCCTTTGTTTGTGTTTGTCTACACCTATCCTGCTGGCTGAGACTGTTGTTGGGTATGTGAACCTCCCTGACTGGCATGTGTGTGTCATACCGACACATATGTGGCCCAGCACATTTCCTGCAGTGGGTTTTGTCACCATGTGTAGTAATGGCTACTATGGTGACACCAATATTTTTTACAGATCTCATGCTGCCATTATAGGTATCTACTATCTGCTGGCATCCCATTCAGCCACCTGATTCCCTTGCATGCTCACATCTATACCATAGATACAAATAACACATACTACTCCAATCAGCAATTGGTAAGGAGAGTGACTTACCTTGTGGGTGTGCCAGTATTGAGGATAGTGCTGGGGGCTGCGTATGTCGGATGCACATAGTACCCTCCCTATACATGACTGAGCACAGGTATTGTCATGTTTGGCATCCCTTTTACTGTATGTGCGAGTCAGGGAGAGGTGTCATTCCCTGGGTCCCTACTGTGTCAGTCTATGTGCTATGCATTGCCTCTTTGCCAAGGCCATGGCATACTAGGCATGCCTTCATCTGCCTACTGGGGCAGGCTCAGGTTGTTCCCCCTTCAAGCCACTCTGTGCCTGTGCAGGCCTTAGCATTGGTGGGGGGATGTGTGGCCCTGCCCCATGCTGTTCCTGCTGCAGCTGTTTCTTCAGGATCATATTGTGTAGCATGGCAAAGATGATAACAATTTGGGTACATGTAGCTGGTGAGTACTGCAAGGCTCCACCAGATGTATCCAGGCACTGGAACTGTGACTTCAGCATTCCAAACACATGCGCTATTATGATTTTGGTTGTGTGTGTGTGCCTCATTATGGCATTCTTGTTTGGGTGTGTGTGCATTTCTGATAGGTATCATCAGCCACAGCTCCAGTGCATAACCAGCATCCCCCACTAGGTGACCGTAAGGGATGTCCCCATTGGCAAATCTCTGGTACAGCTGCGTCAGATGCCAGATGTGAGAATCATGATAGCTTCCAGAGCAGCTAGCACACACATTCATTATAATGCCCAGGGCTTTGCACACGATGGCAGTTGATGGAGGGGAAGTCCTTGCAGTTGATGTAGACCTTACCCCACTCACCCAGTGGTGCCTTGATGGATATGTGCATGCAGTCTATAGCACCCACCACCTCAGAGTATTCTGCTATTTGGTGGAACAGATGCATATTGCTGGCCAACACCTCAAGGGTGTTGAAATATACTTGCTCACCAGCATGTGCTGACATGGCATCCAGGAACTGGTGGAATACTCTGGATGCTGATGCTTGTGAGATCCCCATATCATCTCCAGTTGGGCTTTGGGAGGTTCCTGTGGCTAGTATTCCTAGGCCTACACATCCCTTGGTATCCACTGGGATGGGTTTCTCTCTGTTAGTTCTGTGCATCAGCCATGGCAAAGCTCAACAGTTTGTTGTAGGAGGTCCCTGTCCACCCTATAGTGCTCCACTATCTCCAGCTCATGTAGCCCCTGGTAGGTTACCCTGGATCTGTGCACCCTTTTCCATCTCCTCACTGTGGGTTGGTCGATCGCATTCTCATCCTCACCACCCTCAGCCTCTTCCACATGGTGATGTCTGACAGCTGCTGCAGCCCCTATCATTTTGTTGTATTTGTTTGTTAAAAGCTCCCCACTTATATACACCGGTGGTGTAGAGTATGTGGGAAAAACCAGAGGGAAAGGTGTTTGCACAGTTTATAGTTGTGTTCTCAGCTGGGGTGGTCTGCTGCCTGTGTAATTGGCTGATTCTGATACATTTCACCTGCCAGCTATGCTAGTTCTCCTTGATTACCTTCCTACTGCTGTTTTCCCTTCCCATTGCCTTCCTGTTTAAGCTCGGCACGCACACCCACTTAGGCAATGTAAAGAGTGCTAGGCAGCCTCAGACACACCCCTTGCTTAGCTATGCTAAGCTAAGGGAAAACCCGAGCCACAGGGCTCCAATCCGCTTACAGTATGCCTGACACCCCCCCCCATGATGTCAGCTAACTCCTAGGCTTGCACCAAGCTATTCCTGCTCTTACACTGCTGGGTGCTGACTAGCATGCAGGGGAAATCTGGGATTCAGTATCATTCCCCTCATTTGCATAGGATCGCCTGCTGATGCATAGTTACAGGTCCCACACTGAGACTCCCCCATTAGCAACCACTATTCACTGGCCATGTTGTCTTTTGCCTGCCATTGAGTATAATGGCAAAATAGTGATTTGGTTAGAATGCTTATTTTAGGTACTTCTTCCTATTTTTCGCCCGATCCCATTTGCGTGCTGCTGCCCTACGCTTAAACAGCCGAGATCAGCTAAAAAAAAAAGTTGATTTTTTTTTTTTTTTGCAACTGTTTTCCATGCCAATGGCCTTAAACTTGGACATTGGCATGCTTTCTACATAATATCCATCATTTATCTGGAGCTGTCATGGCTTTGTTTTGTAGTTTGCAGAAATGTACTCCATTACTGGCGGAGTACATTTCTGCAGATTACACTAGTCCTGCACGGCTGGTTTCCAGCTTCCTGGATTGCAAATTTACCTAATTTGCATGGATTTCTCCTGCAAATGGGGTAATTTGCATACAGGGGCGGAGTCTGTGCAGGACTAGTGCAGGAGTGCTTGTGCATATCCCTACAGCTTATTCCTGGATCGCACGGCAGACATATTGCCTGCTGGAGCACCTGCACTAGTCCTGCACACTGTGCAGAGCTTGCTGAATCCAGGGGAAGATTCTTTTACTGGTATAATTGCAACAACTACAGATATGTAAATAACCTTCTGCCAGTTAATTGTATTAACTTTATAGTATAATTCATTTAAGCACTTTTCGCCTGTTATACTAAACAAACCATCAGATGTGATAAAAACTAGTAATCAGTTTTTTATAAAAACTAAGAAAGTCACATGTAATAAAACAACATGGTGGCATGTTTATTATGAATAAAGTAGGAAATAAACCAAAGATAGTATATAGAAGAGGGAGCAATTTGAAAAAATTATTAGAAAACAGGAAGAACAGCAGACCTAGATTTCCAGGAATGGCCAAATGCAATATGTGTAAATATTGCAATTTTATTGACAGAGGCAATAAGTTTGTAGTGAGAAATAAAACCTACTTTTTAAAAAACAAGTTCACTTGTAATTCAAAATACATAGTTTATTTAGCTAAATGTCAGATGTGCAGTGTTCTATATCAGAAAGACAGAGCATAGGCTCAGTGACCGCATATACGAACATCTGTATGCTACTGACAGACAAAAGATGGGCAACGCTTTAGCCAAACACACTACATTATCTGCTGGACACATGTTCAAGTTTATAGCAATAGATCAGATACATGTGGATAGCATATGTGGACTAGCATCTTTAAAGTTAGAAGAAAAAGAATTATACTGGCAACTGTTATTGCAGACTCATAGTTACCCTGGTATCAATGATATGTGTGCCATTACTTGTTTATTAAAATTAAAAAGCTTATGTAGGTAGCAATGAGCAGTAAACAATATCAAAGAACATTTTATAATACAATTTTTTATATGTTTATATTAGAGCATTTTATAGTTTACCAGAAGAAGTGTTCTGAATTTTTATCTCAAGTGCAATTTCCATTTGATGTAAATTTTTATCATATTTTTAGAAGGGCTAAGCAGTTACTTAGCAATGAGTGCCTTCTTTATGTTTTTGATTGGTTGTTTTATTACATGTGACTTTCTTAGTCTTTATAAAAGACTGATTACTAGTTTTTATCACATCTGATGAAGTTTGTTTAGTATAACAGATGAAAAGAGCTTAAATAAATTACTTGTTACTACCAGCTGTGGTTCACTGGTTTTTTACTTTTCTAGTTTGTTCGCAATTTTTTAGTTTACAGCGTAACTATATTCAGGGGTGGCTTATGGTACTCGACTGCTGGTCTGCAGCCCCCAACTTTCCCATAAAAGGAAAAAAAAGATTAATTAATCTTTTAATTTCATACAGTAGTAGCATTTTAAACTGCTAACCAGTAAGAAAAGCCAAACATGTGACAGGGAACTTGGAGCAGCACTAATGCATGCTCAAGTTCCGATTGTGAAAAAAAACGAAACTATCTTTTTATCACTGAGAAATCTGCAGGCATCAATAAACATGCCCAGAAGTCATTGCAATTTTAACTGCAGGAAATTGGAAACTGATGGGACTGTTAGTGTCAACAGCCTGTCACTTAATCTGTATATGTGATGCAGCTGCTGCTTAGTTCTGTTACTCTCACATACTCTTCCCGTGCTACTGCAGTGAAGTTGCAAGACAGAAAGAGAGAGACACACATGCGTTGATATTCATCATCAGGATCTGTATCAGAATATTTTTATATTCTCAGATTCAGACTCAAATTTTAATGTGAGTGAGAGAAGCCAAGGAGGGAAGGAAGTCTATTTTTTTAAATTATTATTCCCCCCCCCCCGCCAAAAAAAAGGTGCATTAATTAAGTTCTTTTTTTTTCTCCTGGTAAGGTCAACCAGATACTTTTCGTATTTATTTATTTTTTCCAGGCAGTGTCAACCAGATACTTTCTGTATTTCATTTTTTTTTCTGGCAGGGTTGACCAAATACTTTTTAAATGGTGCAGCAGAATATAAATGTCCTTTCTGACATCCTGGGCCTGGTGGCTGTCAGGTTCAACCAGATAGTTCAAGGTCAAATCTGCAGTGAGCTGGCTGTTTTGAGGTCTGTTTGTGATGTTTATCTAACAGTATCCTGGCAGGCCAACCAGACATTAGTAGGTAGTCTGTGTGTTTTGAGATCTGGGGACTGTTGATGATTTTTTTTTTTTTTAATGTAATACCCTGTTAGGGTCAATCAGATGCTAGTAGGTGGTCTGTGTGTTTGGGGGGGCTGTTGATTCTGTTTTTAATATCTTGGAAGGAGTCAAACAGATACTAGGTATGGGGTGTATTCTGGAGGGCCATTTGTAAATGACGTGGGTTTTTTTTTTTTTTTTACTTAAAATCTTTTTGCAGGGTCAGTCAAGATACATTAGAATACCTTGTCAATGTTTTGTTTTTTGAAACAAACTATCTACTCTTGCATGACTAAAGTGTGTATGGGGGGGACTGAAGTAAGATCACCTGCAAGTTTTTGGCTATATGATGTAAAAACAAATATAGTAATGTAACCGTGTTCTTCTATTTTCATTATTTTAAACCTTGTAGGCTCAAGGCAAATTATCTGGGTAGGCAGTTGGGATGGGGGCAATGCGTATGTGTGAATTGAATGACTGGAGTTCTTGCTTGCTTTCCAAGAGTAATGTGCATTTGAGTGACGTAAGATCGACCACAAGCTGTGAAAGAAAAGAATGCTTACATTAATGACAGTAGCATCTTTTTTTTTTAACCTTGCAAGATCAAATCAGATACTGTGGGTGAGGTAGGCAGTGGGGATTGGGTCTATGTATGAAGAAAACAACTGACCTTGGTGTTTACTGTTGTTGTAATTCTGGCTTTGAAAAAACTGTAAAATATTTCTTTCTGTACTTTCAGATGAATGTAAAATAATGAACAAGTGTATGAGTAATTCTTAATGCATGTTTTCATATCTGCTCGTGTATATGCTGAATGTTTGTTTAAAAATATCTGTAATATGTTGGAGCTTTTCTCCCTGGACATATGCTGGAAAGGGTTTTTTTGACTAAAGCTGGTTGTAGAAACCCGGGTAAACAAAAGTAAAATAAATAAATGGAAATGTGTACTTGACTGGCACACCTAAGCTGTGACTAATGTTTTTGCCAACAAAATGAAAGTAATGCAAGTATGCGACCCAACTGTTACTACTATTTCTACTTTAATCCTGGCAGGGTGAAAAGCAACTACTTAGGTAATGGGGGTATTTGTGAATTAAATGAGTTGACTGGACTTGCTTGCTTACTGTTGTAATTGTGGCTTTTTGCAAGATTAATGTGTATTTGGGTAAAGTCAGCTGTCATACAAGCCTGTGACTACTGTTTCTGCACAAGAGAGTAAATTAATGCAATCACAGACATTTTCATTTTAATCCTGGCAGGGTCAAAGCAGATACTTTAGGTCATCAACTAATATGATGGCTGCTTGTGGATCAAATGTTTAGCACTGTAGCTTTGTTGTAATACAGATTACTTCGTACAGCACAGTGTATGTTTACTACATCATGAGTAGTTATAATAGTTTCATGTAGTCAAGACCAACCAGCTTTTAACTGTTTAGAGGTGTTATAGCAGAACCTAAACACCTCATTGACTCTGAAATGCACTTTAGTCTATTAGTGGTTGGTAGCCTATTCAGCATGTGCAATAGTGACTGAGCACTTATTTTTTGTAAATTGGTAAGCACGGTAAGTGTTGATCCCACTGTAACATAGCTCCACCCCCTTCTAGACAGACCCTCCCCTTTCTAGCTGGGGCCACCCATTATAGTTGGCCCCCATTCCGCTGTTTCCTGCAGCTCCTCTTTGATTTGAAGTCACCAGCCTCCACTGATTACTGCCAGTTACTTCACAAAATTATATTAGTTCAGTTACTGCTGTTAGTGAATACACAGATTAGATTTGGTCTAATTCTAGATTATGTTTTGAGATTTCAATTCACATATGCGTATATGACTTTTACTATGCATTTATATATGAGTAGCTGCCTTTTTCCTCATGTTTTAATTTATGAAGTTATATATGGTTGTGTTTACATAAGTGTATCTACCTTTTGGCCTAGGTAGTAACTGAAAATGATCTTTGGACCCAGATGCTTACCCAGCAAACAAACTGAAATAGATAAACATTTTACTCTTATCTGTTACATTAAGTATTTTAAACTATCTGAAGGTTTTAACAGCTCTTCTTGTGAATATATTTTTTTCTTTCTTCTAATTGCTTTTTCACCCTTGCTATGTATACTCTGTGTGGACATTCTGGGTGTGTTGCAAAATATTAATGCATGATCCCTTATTGTCCATATACAAATTACTTGGGCTATTTTTTTTTGGGGGGGGGGCTGCTTCTTCCTTCTACTATGACAGGGATAGCTGTACTGTGGCCTAGCCCTGTGTCCATGTGCTGAGGATTTTGCACTACCATTTTTAACAACCCTGGTACTAGTACCTATGACAAAGGGTAGTCTCTTTTTTCCCTGAGACCTGCCAACCTAGCCTTCTTTTTTTAAATTTTACCTTCCTTTCTCCTGTATATAAAATACAGTTTAGAAAGCAGTATTGTCTTTGTAAGATTTTGTAAAAAAATAAATAAATAAGAGCAACCACATTAAGGTACTCATCAAGGCTTCAGGATTAATTAAAATCCAGAAATACTACTCTCTTTCTCTTGCTAATTCTAGCTCTCCATTTGGATCCCTTTTGGTGCTATTTCTCCTTCTCTTCTTCAATTTCTCCAGGTTTAGTTAATGGTAATGAACTCCATTCCTAAGTGTGGGTGTGATTAGAGTTTATGAAATTAGTATTGCTTCAGTCCTGCTGTTCCTACTACTGTGGAACCATCTAGGTAACTTCAACATTGCTCTCATTTCTTCTTGCAAATTTTGCTATTTTATGACTTTATTCTCTCAGTACAAAAGACACTATAATCCCTGTGTGTAGCAATTTCAGTAATTAATGTACATTTTGCTTGCTTTACTTGCATCTGTTTCCTCAGTTGCTGCATTGGGAGATCCCATGTGATCCGAACTTCATCATTGTCAATAATGCTCTGTGGTTCATGTGTCCAGTGCTTCTCAGCAACTTCCGTATTGTAGTGTTTAAACAATCCCCACAACAACAGCCTTGCCACATTATTGTGCCTTTCAGTATGTATACCCTTAGCCATGAGTGTATTGCAACCATCAATGAGTAGTGCAACTGTTTCCAGTTTTGTTTTCACAGAACGTGCATTTGTCTGTTTCTCCCACTTTTTCTATAGACTTTGAAAACCAGTGTGCATCTTTTGGTTTAAATTCACCTCGGTTTATCCAAGCTTGCATCAAATCTTGCTCAACATGTGAAAAAAAAATCTTGCTCAGCATGTGGTTATGTGTTTGTTCTTAGTTTTCTATATTTGTGAGCTTTCTAGTTTTCTTTCCTTTTCTTCTGGTCTTTTCCTTTATATTTTTTTCTTTCTTCTTTTGGCATTTACAGCTGCTGTCTCATTCTCCTTTACTTCCAGTTTGATTTCCATTCCCACGTCTTTCCAAAATGCTTCTGCTAAACTAAGCTGTTAGATTTGTCCCCTTCATGCTTTAGAAGTTTCACTATGTTTGAATCGTATTACTTCATCAAATATGTATGCAGTCCCACAACAGTAGACCTATAAGTGTAGTCAGTTTTGAGGAGGTCCATACCTACTTTAGACTGAGGTGATATATATAATCTTAGTATAGACTGTTTTTTTAAATCATTTGCTAAGCATCAAGCATGTTTCTTGTTTTCTAGCCCAACTAATTCAATGCTGTTTGGACCCAGGCAGTCACAACAAAGATGTAAGTTAGAAAAGGAAGGCCACATTGATTTATAGTTTGGACGTTATTACTAAATGTCAAGACAGTTTTCAGTGTTAGCTTTAGTCTTCTGAAGTATTACAAAATCCTACAGACAACACTGATCTCTAATGATTTGTTCATGCTTTATTGCTGACTCTTCATATTTTTACAAATATTATATACTCCCTCCTGTTCAAGTTCCTTTATGTCACATTCCTCTCCAATGTTGATTTTTTCTTGATACTGCAGCTTTCCTGTTATAAATGTTGCTTTTGCACATTTATCAGGAACAAATGTCATTCTCATAATGTCTATAAATATATCTATAAATGTCATGCTTTTAGACCCTCATCCTATGAATTATACAATGTTAGATCATCCAGCCTCATCTCATCCCTAATCACCACTGACTCTACTCTTCCTTTCACTTTCTAACTTTGCCAAGCTGTAGTTTGAACATTTCCAAATTTATATCCAATTCCATACCTAAAAAGCTTAGCACTTTAGGCGGACCCTCTGCTTTGTCTTTTGCTAATGGCACCCTGATCTCTGTGCACACTTCTTTAAACTTCTTTATTCCCTGACCACTGTTCCTTGCCTTCCCCGAACAGGAAATCATTCAGTAATGCATCTCCCTCATGTCAAATACCTTCTTGCTGCACACCTAATGCAATGTTGTGCTGAACTTTTCAAAAGTGGCACATGGAACTGCACAACCCATGGGCAAGAAATTGTCAAAATAAACTTTTTCATTGAGATTCATACCTAAATAGCTGACTCAGTATCCAACTTAACCGGCCAATGATCTTTGAATGTTCTGATCACTCTCACTGCCTCAACCAAGAATGAAAATTTCACCTTAACAACAAACCTATCAATGTTGGTATTGGTAGAGTCACCATCCAGAAAAGATAAGCGTTGTATTAACCTAAATTCCACTTGTGATTTCTTGGGCACTAAAACCGGGGGGGGGGGGTATGTGATAATCATTAAAGGGCAGAAAACCAAAGGGACCAACATCCTATCTGCAGCCAGCTCCTTACCCAACAACTTTCAAGCTACTTTCTCCCTCACTATTAATGACTTCAAATTCTTAGACATTTGAAGAGATCCAACCACCTTAGATTCACTGCTTACCCACACTGCAAAAGCTATAGAGTCACATCCTTATTGGAGTAACATTGCAATAACTGCCTTAACTGATGTGCATCAATAGGTGAATAAACCAGCCCGCTAACTGGTACCACCTTGAAAGGATTCCCACTCCCTGGTGTCCAGTAGGACACTAACCTCAACACCATGACCTGCCCCACAAGTACCCCCTATCCCACTCATCACATCCTTCCTCCAACATTTGATCACAGAATGTTGATCTGAACAATGAGAATATGAGTGTGGAAACCTGCATGTGAGCCATGTGGACTTACCTGCATCGAATGTCCAACAAATTTTCACTTTTGTACCATTCCCTCTACCTGTACCTTGACCACTTTACTGTAAGATTATGCTCAACGAGGTTTTAAGTCTGAAAGTAACTTTGCTACAAATATGCAACATAAATAAGTATCAAATAAAGCTTGCTTAAATGCAGAAACAGAGTTTAGTAATATGGGATTAGCATCCATACTAAATGACTGTGGCTTAAAAAAATAAGGAACTTGCTTATGAGTGTATTATACATACATCAAGAAAGCTGACTTCTTACAGACATGACAAAAATGTAATTTGCTTTCTTTAAAGAACTGACAACAGGACATTTTTTTTAAGAAAGTTTAAAAATATGTTTTTCTAATCCACAAGGTGTTTCCTTGAAGACAGTTTACTTATCAGCATTTGCACAAGAACAGATGTGTCAGCATTTGCGTCATCAAGGCAGTATCTTTCCAAAACCAAGAGGGTGTGTGTTTAACTAAAAATGTATATAAATTCTGTATTAAATCCAGTTATGTTAGGGGTATTGGTAGGGACACATTTGTCCTGAGGTAAATGTTATATCTCTCACATCATCTGTACTATATGAGAAGTAAAGTAGAACATTTTCTGAATCTGTAACAGAAGTATGTGTGGTTTATTTTAAAAGTTATTGGCTACTGCTCGTAAAGACAGGTTCTGCAAAGTATATTATCTCATCAGTGTATATTCTGCAAGTTTCTGTATGCAACAGACTGTGAATGCAACTATAACCAGACTTTGATTTCAGCAGAATCCAGCCAGCAAGACTGAGTGTCTTAAGAAGACTTCAAATGCACCACAGTAAGCATCCGAGTAACAGCACAGTGCTTTAGCACCTTATAAAATTAATTTTTCAATGGCGAGCCTACCTGCATTCAAACACAGAGAGAATGGTAAGCCCTGCAGAGGGTCACTTCAGTCAAATTGCAGTAACTTAACATTTGTACGTATGTGTAAATCCTAACCAGAAGTAATCAGGTTTATGCAGCTTGCAGCAGTAATGTTTTTTTAGACATCTAAATCCAGTGAGACTAGTTCAGGAAAGCGTAGTGCCATAAATTCTCCAAGAAAAGGTGGATATCTACTTTAACAGCAGTCCGCTGTCTGTTGTGTTTCCCCAGCTTCTCAAGTGACTTTGAAAAATTTCCAGCCATCTGCAACAACAGCCTGATCACCTGTTTTCTTACTAACTGGTAAGACTTTTTTCTGTGTCACAATTTTTAGTATGGATGCTATAAGACAGTTTGCGTATTATTAGACATTTTGGATGTTATTAGACAGTATGGATTTTATTAAACATAATTTGTGAAGGAATAAACCAAGCTTTAGTAAATTGCAATGTTGGTATACACAGCATATTAGTAAATGTAAAACCTTAGTAGGGCAAGTTGATAGTAAGGCATTATGCAAATGTATTACAATATTTGACTGGTATCTCAAAGAAAACCATGTGGGGTATGACAAATGTTTATTATGTCAATCAACAAAAACTGCATTTTGTGTATTATGCCATAAAAAAGTATTGCATGATATTGCTAAAATGATAGACTGTGAATACAGATCTTTTCATGATAAAGAATTAACTAAGAGTAAAGTGTTTCCATTATATTCAGATGTTAAACAGTTATGTTCTGTCACCACATGTGAAAGGTTAATCTCAGAGTTGCAACAGGAGTCAAATCAGTTAATGACAGGACCTCTAGTACATTTTGTTACAAAAGAATGTAATAAACTTCTAAGAGACAGACACAATGAGTTCAGGAAGTTTAGACAAGTTATACAAACATTTTTCCAAAAGTTCATAGGAGTTTCAGCTTCAGCAGAACAGGTTCCTGAGACATATCAGGCAGACCATGAGGAAACTCTTCAACAGCAGTTGCAAGATGAAGAAAATAGATTAGCTGAACTGACAGACTGACTTCCTACATACACTGGGAAAGCGCAGGAAGCTACAGCTAATCTGTACAAAAGAGATATATTTTATAATATATTTGTGTTTTGAAAATGGTTAAGCATACATGGTAGGATGGTAAAATACAAATCATTCTCAAATGTTTAAAACTTCCATTCAATTAAAGCAATATATTTATCAGTACTACAGCAAAGTAGAGTATATGACTGCCATTCTCATAGCATAGTCAAAAGTTAAACAAAACAGTTGTAGTGTATAAAAATTAAATAAAAATAGTTAAGATTAAAGATTTAAAGTCACAACACTGACATGCTTGTATAAAGATTTAAAGTGACAAGACCGACATGCATATATTTTCTTTTTATACAATGCACAAGAATAACAGGCAGACAACAGCAAATACAAATAATATAAATATAAATATGCGTTAGTTAAGCTAATATCTATTTATTTTTTATAATTGTATAGTAACACCACACCAAACAGTTAAAGTTCTGAGTTTTAAAAAGAAATAAAATCACGGATGGAATTAGTCAAACAGTCTTTGTAAAATGAATGTCAGAGCAGTTAAATAAATAAAAAAATATACTGAAATCAAAAGTTAAAAAATATGTAAGCTAATTGTAAAATAATATTTAGTTTGCAGTTATACAAATCAGACATATAACACTAAGTATTTTCTAACTGCATTTTACTAACAGATGAATAAAGAAAAATGCTAAAAGGGTTAACTGAAATGTGAGCTCAGACCTTCCTAAAATGGATGAATAGTTACAGGAAATGTTGAGTAGATAAGATAAGAAACAAGAGTGATTGCCAGACAAGTAACAGTTTTTCTAAAAACTTATGGTTATTAAAACATAATTGTTAAAATGTTCACATGCAACATTATTTGGTAAACATAATAAAATATCACAATGGTGCATATATGTCACTGATAAAAATAAAAAAGTACAGTTGTGTACACTTACCATAAATGTAGATGTTTGAGTGAATTCACTGTTGCAGTCATTACATTTGGGTAATCCTGCTGGCAGGTCGGCCTGAATTCCAAAGTCTTGGGTCCTGCGTTGGCTGCTGTCGCCCTTTCCCTGACGTCAGGTCATCAGGAGTATAAAAGAAGCAGCCGACGCCATTTTCTTCAGTTTTTCTTGCCCCAGATGTCAGGTGTCCCCTAAAAGGGTAGAAAAAATGTGTATATATATATATATATATATATATATATATATGAATAAAATACATACACCAATATAAACTTTACCTTCATCTACAAGCAAATACACCACATAGGTTGTATAAATCAGAGAAGGAAAGAGAAGTTCCAGCAGAAAAAAGGGGAATGGCGGGTGGGTAACCTGGACTGTAACAGTGAATACACTCGAACATCTACATTTATGGTAAGTGTACACAACTGTACTATGTTCTTCGTGTTTCACTGTTGCAGTCATTACATTTGGGTAGAGTCCCAAAGCTATGGTTGGGAGGCTTGAGCTAAACAGCATTAGGAGCGCCTATGACGCCCTGCAGAACTGCAGTGGCAAAGCCTGCTCTGGATTTAGAGTAGAGTGGCAGATGATAGTGCTTTGTAAAGGCGTGCACTGAACTCCAAGTATAATATGTCTTTGGTTGGTACTCCCCTGAGAAAGGCTGCTGAAGTAGCTGCAGCTCTGGTTGAATGTGGCCTAATGCCCTTAGGCACTGGCTTGCCATGGTGTAAATAGCAGAAACGAATGCAGTGGCCTACCCACTTTGAAATAGTCTGCTTTGAGATGGCCTTTCCTTGTGATCCTGCAGCATATGCCACTAGTAATTGCTCTGTCTTCCTGAAAACTTTGGTTCTGTGCAAGTAGAATCTAGGCTGTTTGTGTACGTCCAAAGAATACAGAATTCTCTCCCCCTTGTTCTGTGGATTTGGATAAAAAGTTGGCAGATGAATAGTTTGGTTAAGAGCCACAATGGACACCACCTTAGGCAGAAATGTTGGGTTTGTCCTCAGAGAGACTCCGTCTGGATAAAACATGATAAAAGGTTCCGCAGCCATGAGTGCCTGTAGCTCTGAAACCGGTCTTGCAGAAGTTATTGCTAAGAGCAGAGCTGTTTTCCAAGATAAAAACTTTATATCAGAAGTAGCAGCTGGCTCAAAAGGAGGCAGGCTGAGTTTTTCCAAGACATAGTTGAGGTCCCATGCAGGTACTGGTGATCTCCTTGGAGGCCTTAAGTTTTTAGCTCATCTGAGGTACTGCTTTAATAAAGGATGAGAAAAGATTGGTGGCTCTATTGTAATGAGCCAAAATGGCAGCAGCATGAATTTTAATTGATGAAAAAGATAGGCCTTTGTCCAGCATCTCAGTTAAGTATTGCAAACTCTGAGGAATATTTGGTACAGCTGTATCAGTTCCTTGTGCCTGGTTCCAAGCACAGAATCTCTTCCATTTTCCAGCATAAGATTTTCTAGTACTAGGCCTTCTGGCTTCCAAAATGACATCCATCACAGCTTTGCTGAGAGGTGTGCTTTGTATGACTACATTATCCACCATGCTGCCAGGTTTAAAGTACTGAGTTGGCTGTGCAGGATCTGATTGTTTTGATGGGACAGTAGATGAGGTATTTTAGAGGTAAGGTCCAAGCTGGGCATTGAGACAACTTCCTTAGGATTGGATACCAGTACTGGTGGGGCCAGTCTGGGGCAATCAGTATCATCTTTGGCTTTTCCTGTCTGACCTTTAGGAGTACCTTGGGGAGGAGAGGCAGTGGAGGAAAGGCATATACTGATAGGTTTTTCCAGCTGAAAGATAGGGCGCCCACTTTCAATGCTTGGCTGTGATAAGTCCTTGTGCAGAATCTTTTTAGTTGGTAGTTGTGAGGGGAGGCAAATAGATCTATGTCCGGGCATCCCCAGTTCCTTGTTATCATGCTGAAGACTTGTGGATCCAGCTGCCACTCGTGGGGATCCATGAGGTTTCTGCTTAGTTTGTCTGCCAGAGGGTTTCCTTTCCTTTCCTGGCAGGAATTGTGTCTGCAGATGTACTTGGGTAAGTCACTGCTGTGTCCCACAAAGTCATGGTTAGCCTGCAAATGGGGTAAGAATGTGTGCCCCCCTGCTTGTTTATATACCACATGACAGTGGTGTTGTAGTTGTCCCAGATGAAGTTGGTCCTTGAAGGCTGTCAGGGCATTTTAAACAGCTAGCATCTCTTTTTGATTGATATGTAGATGCATTTGGTTTGAGGACCATGTGCCCTGAATGCACCTTCCTGCCATGTGGGCCCCCCAGGCATAATTTGAGGCATCCGTTGTTAGTGTCTGCCTGGCTGGGGGTAATGTGAATGGTTGTCCCTTGTTCTGGTGACAAGCCTTCGCCCACAATCAAAACTCCTGTTGCAGGCAGGGAATGAGAGTAATCATTGTTTCCAGGCTGTGGCAATGTTGAGTCCAAACACTTTTTTGGTACCATTGAAGTTTCCTCATATGCAGTCTTGCATATGGAATTAGTAGGATGCAGGATGCCATGAAGCCCAAAGCCTGCAGAATTTTTCTTGCTGATAAGTGGGCCTTTGTTGCCAACATTTTGAAATAGGTAGTCACTTGCCTTTGTTTGTCTGGCGTGAGATAAGCCATCTGGGCAGTTGTATTTAAGCTTGCACCCAGGAATATTATCTCTTGAGAGGGTACTAGTTTTGATTTCTTTTCGTTGACTGTGTACCCTAGGCACGTTAGAAGTCTTTTCACAAATGTCAGATGCTGTAGAAGAATGTCCTTGTTCTCTGCTTGAATTAGACAGTCATCCAAGTAAGGATATATTTGTACTCCTCATTGTCTGCAGAATGCAATTACTGGTGCCAGGTACTTTGTAAAGACCCTGGGCACAGTAGATAAGCCAAAGGGCGGTGCAGAGACTTGGTAATGTATTGAGCCAGCCTTGAATCTGAGGTATCTTCTGCATGATTGTCTGATTGGGACATGCAGGTATGCCTCTTTTAGGTCTAAAGTCACAAGCCAAGCATTCTTGCCCAACATGGGCAGAAGCTGCTGCAAAGTCAACATTCTGAATTTTGGTATATCCAGGAATGTGTTCAGAATAGATAGGTCCAGTATTGGTCTCCAGGCCTTGTCCTTTCTGGGTACCAAGAACAGTCGAGTAAAATCCTTGTCCCTGCTCTTGCTCTGGTACTTGCTGAATGGCCCCCATGTCCATGAGGGATAAGACTTGTCTTTGCGCCTCTGCCCATTGACTTTTTGGGAGATCTGGCCAGGTGTTTGCCTTTGGCAGGGTATGGAAATGGAACTTGCAGCCTTGTAACACTATATTTAGAACCCACTTGTCCTGGGTTATAATGTGCCAATTTTGAGAAAAAAGTGCTAAATTTCCCCCTAAGGGTGCTGCCAGGACATAAGTGCTTGGTGCCAGCAGGGGGAACTCATTGGGACTGTTTCCTGTATGGTTGTGATTTGTCTTCTCCAACTTTGGAGGTAGAAGCACCCCATTGCTTTGACCTGTATGAACCTTGCACCTGGGATCTGCCTCTAGGGCATCTGGATCTGCCCCTTTGACGTTTGTCTGACACAGGAAAGGACCAATTCTTTGTAGGTCAGTGTTTACTAAACCTAGGTAGCTGCACTTGTAAAAAATCTTTGACAGTTTGCATAGATTTAGCTTTGTCCTCCATTTTCTTTAACACCTCTTCTGCCTTAACACCACACAAAGTATCATGCTGTAAAGGTGGATCTAATAATTTAACTTTGACATGATCAGGCAGATTTTGTTCCTTTAACCAAGCATGCCTCCTAATTATACAACCCATAACTGCGGCCCTGCAGGAGGCCTCCAAAGAATCAAAACCACATTGCAAAGTATGCTTTCCAACTTGTTCAGCTGCATGCAATAAATCCTGCATTTCCTTGTTTTCTGCACATTCAGAGTTTAACAACATTTTCTGTTTAAGCAATGCCATGACATGTTGCTGATATTTGGGCATATGAAAATGACAGTTTAAGGCCCTTATAGCCAAGGTAGCAGATGTGTAAACCTTTTTTCCCCATCTTTCCAGTGCCCTAGAATCCCTGTTAGAGGGGATAGGGTTTTTTGCAGCGGAAGCTTTAACTCCTTTGGGACCCTGTGAAATAGTTTCTGGGTCAGCAGCAGGGTTTTTAAAAAGGAATTTATGAGAGTCAGGAACCCTGTAATATCTGTCAGGCCTAACAGGAGCTGGAGGTAAGGAGTCAGGGGTCAGACTAGACTCTGAAAACACATCATCTACAATGTCTAACACAGGTGGAATGGCTAGAGGCCTGTGTTGAGGTAGTAAAAGGAAATCCCTGAGCCTCTTTTTAGATTCTGAAAAATCTTGGCTCTCCCAGTGGAAATGCTCCCTCATGGTATGCAAGGTTTCCCCAAAAGAATAGTCCTCTGGAGGAGAAGCTGAAGGTATAGATTCTTCAGCATCAGAATCCTCATAGGGGGGGAAGAGAATATTCCTGATCAGAAGAGGAATCAGAAGAAATAGAAACCTGATCTGAAGATTCATAGTCAGTGTCTTGCCTAGGCCTCTTATCAGGAGGGGGATGGGAACCCCTGATCAAGGTAATCAAGTCTTCGGCCATTTTGAGCATCTGTTTTTTTGGGCATAGAGGTCTGTCCACGTGGCTCTTGAGTTTGTTTCTTTGCTTTAGAAGGTGCTTTAGTCTTTGCCTTTGAGGCTGAAGTCGGTTTAATGTAAAGATGTTTAGGTCTGAAGACACCCTCAGAAGCCGGTGCCTGCTCAGCGGCTCCGGACCCATCTGAGGGAATAGTGTCCAAGGCTCCAATACCTTGAGTTTCCAGCGGCATAGCCGACTCCACATGGGAGTCGGTAGCAGCCTGCGACTCTAAAGTAGCGGCCGTCAGGGGCTGCGAAAGCGCCTCACTAAGAACCATCAACTGGCTTAGAAGCTTCGTCTGTGTTTGACCTTGGTTGTTTATCTCTCTCCTTTTCTTTGCATTTTTTTGTGAACTCCGGTAGTCGGATGGCTATCCGACGACATTTCTGGACCGGCGTCCAAAATAGTTTAAAGCAAAATCATACTGATGCTTAATAGTGCGTTGGTTAAATCTAGCACAAAACAGACAACCAGAAATGTTGTGATCAGGGCCTAGGCAAGGAATGCAGTAAAAATGAAAGTCCTTATGAGGTATTTGCTTTCCACAAGAAATACAATTATTAACTTTTTCTGACATCGGTCTGGAGCAAGAAAAAAGTTTCCCTAACGGGGTACTTAGCTTTATTGAAGACTTCGGGTCTGAAACTCGAACACGAAAATCTCAGGAGTCGGCCGACCGGCACTTGTGAACTGCTTCTGCTTCGGGCACTGCACGGCAAGAAAGACTATAGAAAATGGCGTCGGCTACTTCTTTTATACCCCTGACGACCTGACGTCAAGGAAGGGGTGACAGCTGCCGACGCAGGACCCAAGACTTTGGAATTCAGGCCGAATGAGGGCAACCTGCCAGCAGGATTACCCAAATGTAATGACTGCAACAGTGAAACATGAAGAACATCCTTAGTTACATGAAGTATAGCCAACAGATGGGTTATAGTATACATACAGTTCAAATAAAGTATACAGGAGGGTACAAATAACTACTACTTACTACTAGCAGAAGTAGACAGCAAAGGCAACAGAAATGAAAACAGCCAAAAAATGATCAAATCAGACAAAGGTCTATAGTTTAATAACCTAATAAAGCAAATGTATAACCAAAGTGTTGGGCTGACATGCATTATAAAGCAAATAAACAATAGTGCAATACTACAGGGGGAGGGGTACTTTCTCAGTTTTACACTGACTGTGTGAGCAGTATTGCAAAAGGGTATAAAATAAAGTTACAGGAAGAAATAATATCTCATTCCTTCTTAACAATACTCTTTCAGGGGGAGGGAAAAACAGGTATTAGTGCATTAGAAATATTGTTAAACAGATTAAAACTGACAGGATAAGATATTTTGCAAGTTGCTAATAGCTATCATTCTAGTTACTATTGTATTGTTTAATATTAAATTGCATTTATTACCTGTTAAACTGTAAAGCTATACAAGAGATGGCTTAAAATTGCTTTTTTAAAGCTATACAAGAAAAAGTAAAGATCTGTAAAAATTGAGCAAGAATGGTCAATATTTTTTAATATGTTTTTGGCAAGACAATGTTGGTATGCAAAAAGCACAGTTGCCTCTGGTGGCAATTTCACTAGATACTTCTAAAGAAACATAAGAATTTTCTAAGATTTTGCTTGATGTTAATGTTATTAAATTTGTAGATTGGACTATGTACAAATACAAAATAATTCAGAACAAATGAAGTTAATGCCTAGTAACAAATGTGTGAAAAACAATGTTAAAAAAAATGGGTCCAGAATAGCTACTAGATTGAAATACATGAATAGCAAACAGTCTGTGTAAATATATACTGTACAGGATACATTGTAATAAGTTCAAAAGTAATTTGTCAAGTTGTAATATTATCACTGATTTTAAGTTGGAATCTTATTGGTTACCCCAGTAAGAGGAAAATTATATTAAAATGTTGTACACATACAGCTAATGGACTAAAATGTACATAGCATTTTTAGTATATACATCATATTTTTTTAAAATCCTCAAGTATTAAATATACTGAAATAACTGCATTCAAATATTCCAGTTCAGTACTTTATGTTCACTTCACTGTCAACCAAGATGTTAATGGGCAGTTCAAAGACATAACCACAATGTTATGATTAAAATGACATTGAAACTGTATATTTTCAGCAGTGTATAAATGCTTGGAGTAGCACATAGTTTTGTCTCTTATAGATATTAGTCTATCTCTAATCTTTTGATATAAAATAATCAATAAAAGTAAAGAGTTAATTCAATAGGTGCAAAGAGTTAATAAAAGAGTACAAAGTCATAAATTAAATTCTGTGATTGCAAAAGAATAAATTATCAAGTTAAAAAATAAAACTAAAGCAGACAGCTCATAACTGATAAAATATTTTCAGAGAATGGTCTGTAAAAGAAAAAGTTGTTAAATAAATTCAGTTTTAGTAGTAATATTGGATATCATTGTATTAACTAAGTAAAATTGCATTTTGACTTGTGTATCAAAAGAGGACTAGGGATTTTGTTTCTTAATGTGTTTTGTATATAATGCGATCAAAAATACATATCAGCATAAAGTGTTTTGAGTACATTAAAAAATAAAAAGATTATGCTCAGCAAGGTTTTAAGGTTGAAAGTAACTTTGCTACAAATATGCAACATAAATAAGTATAAAATAAAGCTTGCAGAAACAGAGTTTAGTAATATGCGATGAGCATCCATACTAAATGACCGTGGCTTAAAAAAATAAGGAACTTGCTTATGAGTGTATTACACACACATCAAGAAAGCTGACTTCTTACAGACATGACAAGAATGTAATTTGCTTTCTTTAAAGAACTGACAACAGGACATGTTTTTCTAAGAATGTTTAAAAATATGCTTTTCTAATCTACAAGGCATTTCCTTGAAGACAGTTTACTTATCAGCATTTGCACAAGAACAGATGTGTCAGCATTTGCGTCATCAAGACAGTATCTTTCCAAAACCAAGAGGGTGTGTGTTTAACTAAAAATGTATATAAATTCTGTATTAAATCCGGTTATGTTAGGGGTATTGGTACGGACACATTTGTCCTGAGGTAAATGTTATATCTCTCACATCATCTGTACTATATGAGAAGTAAAGTAGAACATTTTCTGAAGCTGTAACAGAAGTATGTGTGGTTTATTTTAAAAGTTATTGGTTACTGCTCGTAAAGACAGGTTCTGCAAAGTATATTCTCTCATCAGTGTATATTCTGCAAGTTTCTGTATGCAACAGACTGTGAATGCAACTATAACCAGACTTTGATTTCAGCAGAATCCAGCCAGCAAGACTGACTGTCTTAAGAAGACTTCAAATACACCACAGTAAGCATCAGAGTAACAGCACAGTGCTTTAGCACATTAAAATTAATTTTTCATTTACCAGAGATTCAGCATGGCCCCCATCCATGTATCAGGGTGCCTGTACTCCCAAACCAAGGTCCTGTCCACAGCCTTTAGTTTACAAATGTGTTGATCATACCATAACCAGGCATTACAACCCCTAAGCCTCTGAGCTTCCCTAATGATCAGGAAATAAGATATTAATGACAATGTCTGCTGGGGATCCTTCTTGAGAATAATGGCCTTGAAGTAAATAAATCCAAAAACCCAGTTGTCCCAAGTCCTAAGCCTATACCTTCCTGTACCAATCTTCCCTAAAGCAGCCAAAGCTGCCTTGAGATACTTGTCCTCTGGTGACAGTTTCTGCCATCTGTTGCACTCCCTCCATATCTATGAGATCAAAAACTTAAAAAAAAGTCTCCCCACGAAATCTCCTCCTTTATGACCTGCAAGGTTTGCCAAGTACATTATTTTCTGACACCTGACATCCCAAGTTTAAACTGGTATTTGGCAAGATCAAACAATCCTGCTGTCCTCCTGAAACATTCTCTCTGCCTCTAAGCACTGCTGCACCTCAATCCCCTTCACCCAATTGCCCACAAACACTACCCCCCTGAAATTCTGAAATCTATACCTAGCCTCCAAATTCAAATCATGCACCAACGTAAGTAACTCAGCATCAGACAAAACATTTCTAAATTCCCCTTTCCCTGCAAACATACTAATATCGGTGTCTGTAGGAAGATAGTGAGATATTGAGGGCATCTTGACCTGAATCCTCTACCCATTTCCTGCTGGCTCCTGAGGCTTCTGCTGTTGTGACACTGCAACCGTATGAGTCCTCTGGCTCATTTAGCTGTAGCCACTGCACAGAGCCTCACAACTTATGACCACCTCTGATTGCCTCAACTTGGACAACCTGCTGCATGCATCTCAGCACCCACTAATTTAAAATAATTCATCTGCCTATGACACTAAATCTTGCCACTTCCTTGCCAAATCCTCCCCCTCCAGCATCCTACATGAAAGAAATAAACACAATACTGCATTAATCATACACAACTTCCTGCTCCATCTTACTGCCATAATCCCCATCCCCTAACTTCCTTCCCACAGACACCCTTTAATTCTTGTTACTTACAACTATTACTTTTCTGGGGGGGGGGCAACCCTACTCCATCAATGTGCCTAATCCAATGGACTATGGCACTCACCCTCAACAATCCTACAGCATGAATCCTTTCCTAGACACCTGTAATCCTGCTTCATCTGCAGCCACATGAACACTACCCCCATTTACCTTATTTTG